>NC_023758.2:42206148-42528673 GCF_000499845.2 Phaseolus vulgaris | reverse complement strand
ATTAAAAATTTGGGATGAATATACACTTCTCTTTCATTTTTTTGTTATTATAAAAATTATATAATCCAATATGATTATTTGATAATTGAATATAGGTAATGCATGTCAATATTTTGTATATAACTTGAATTTCTAGGTAACTTACCTAATTAATTATGTGATAAGTGTATAATTATTATGAATCCTAGGTAACTTACATAATAATGTGATAAGTTTATAATTAATTATGGATCTGGTGTCATGGTTAACTAACTCACATTCACCTTAATTCCATTGAATCCAACAAGAAGGGCAGAGCATGGGCATTTACAACAATTTCATCTCAACCAAACCCACTCATTAAAACACTATTATCTTCTCTTTTATCTTCTCTCTTTCACCTCATTCAAAGAAAAACTTCTATATTCTCCTCCCTTTCACCTCATACAAAGAAAAACTTCTACAAGGAGTTGGTTGAGATAGTAAGGTATGAATGGAAATAAATTTAATATAATGTTAGGTGTAATACAAAGTGAATTAACTAAAAAAATGAAGTTTATTATATTTTTTTTTCTATCTCTCTTGTTTTTTTTTTATTTCTTTTCAATATAAAATTGAATTTTGAATTTATTTCATATATATTTCTATTAAATTTTTTCTATCTAATTTATTTGTATATTCTTTACCAAACAAAATAAGTAACACAAAATATTGCTACACTTACTTTATTTATATATATATATATATATATATATAAATAAATGTATATATATAGTATAGATTATCCTTGTTTTACAAGCATCTCTTATTATTTAAGAATATGTCATCATAATCATATCATATTTACAATAAAAGATAAGGATAAGTTAGTATTTTAAAATTTCACAATACATACATTTTCAGAATTCATAAAATTCATTCGCATCTCAACCATATGTTATTATCAACACATAACCTACAACAAAATCTCTCAGGTTTATAATTTTGATCTTATCAATCAAGAAAATATAAATACATTCATACACAAATCTAAACATGTGTTATGATTCACTTTTCATACCTCAATATGTGTTATGATAATATGATAAACTCTCTTTCAGTTTTGCACCACATAATGTCATTGTTTATGTGACCTAACTATTAGTGAAGCAAGAGATCTTTATATCATATATGCATACACTTAATACCTCATACTATTATTAGTATTCATATAACATCCCAAGTTTGTGACTTCAACTTTCGTATATTTCATTCATATATATCACAACACACTCAACATATATTCTTACTCGTATAAATTTAAACTCAAATCATATTTCTTCTTTCATCATATAGAATTTACATCATACATTTCAAATGTTACATATCATCATGTACTTCATCAATCACATAATAAGTCACATACATATCAAATTTATCATTTGAAACCCTATACTCCAACATAAAATTAATATTAGCAAATTTCAATTTACCATTCATCACATTATAACAATATTCTAGAATAAAAGGTTGATAAATTATAACAATTTAGTGAAATATAAACAATTTTTAGATTTAAAACCATTTACAAACATATTTTCTTCATAGTCTAGAAAACATTGTCTCTTTTAACCACCATTATGCTCGATTGGCGAATTAGGCACATGTATAAATTTGTCTAACCACCATTTTGCTTGCTCAACCAAAGGTCTACTCATATAGTGACTTTTCGGTCTCCCAACAAATAAAACTTTCGGGTTTTCACTAAATCAAATTTCATTAGGCGAACAAAATGGTCACCAAAGACCTGTGCAAAACACAAATATACATTTTTTTTGCATAATTAATAGTTTCTCTTAGCCAAAAATCTAGTTATCCCGACGAAACTTCAACGGTCTGGCTCACACAATAAACTCAAATAAGACAACATAAAACTTTGATAATCAAACTGAAGATACCACTACGACCTTGGACTAGCAAAAATTTATCTTTGTACCTCAAAATTCATGTAAATTACGTTGCTTATAAACAACCCAAGTAAAAAATAAAAAAGAACTTACTCTAAATGAAATTATGATCAAATGGATATTTTCTATTCTATGCTAGCTTCATTATTGTAGGTTCAAATTTTGAAAAAAAAAATGAACGATTAACTCATAAATCTATAGAGAAGAACAAATATTTATTTTTAAAGAAATGATGATTTTTATAAAATGAAGTTTGAATAATTAATTTTACTATTTATAAGCTTTTTAACTTTAACAATAAAATATTCAAGGTTCAAGTCATTTTAACTACTTCTACTCTTAAACAAATTAAATTTCAAAGTTAGTTCTTTTAAGATCATACATCTTGTTCCATTATTTTCGAGATTTATCAGACCATACATATCCTTTCTGTCTCATTCCTAAAATCTTTCTAGTTACTTTATATAGATGGTTTCTTCTAAGTTTTCCTACTGGAATGAATCTTAATGTTCATATGTTTCAGTTTAAGATTAAGTTCAACAATCATAGCTAATAATCGTTGAGAAAATGGACTAAGTTTAAAAGGGAATGAATTGAACTTAAAAGAAAAACTTTAATTCTTTAAAAAAACGAGTAATTCAAACTTTTCTTTGAATTAATTTATTTAAGGGAAATTTTTTGAACAAAATTTAAAAAAATGGTCTTTTAGGGAGAAAATCGATCGACGTGATCTCCAACTTGCGTAAAAAATGAAGCTTATAACAGGCTCATGAGTTGGGAGAAATTCGACCGACGCGGTCCCCAACTTGCATAAAAAATGAAACCTATACAGGCTCAAGAGTGGGGAGAAATCCAACCGACGCGATCCCCAACTTGCGTAAAAAATGAAGCCTATAACAGGCTCAGGAGTTGGGAGAAAACCGATCGACTTAGGTGTCCTACTTGCATGAAAGTCGAGCTTACCACACTCATTAAGTAGGAATTAAGCCGACCAACCTCACTATCAGACCGGACGTTAGCCTTTGCACCTAGCAGGCTTGGCTCAAGGCTGGGGGTTGTGTACCGTCCCGATAAATGGCTAGGAATTAAGCCGAGCTACCCGTGTCTCCATACCACTGAGAGGCTCATCAGAGTCCGTCCAGATCACACTATAAATGTTAAACGCAGGATTCCTGATTATACTATAAATGCTAAACAGAGTATTCCTAATTACACTATAAATGTTGACGCAATATTCCTTATTACACTATAAATATCCTCTGATTATATCACATAAATGCCCTAACTTATTTGCCTAATATCCCTTATTATATTACATAAATACTTCGATTATATTATATGATATTCAGATTTTATGTAAAGTTATCATAATATGACACATTGATGCCTAAAGGAACCAGAGTCAAAAATTCAAGCTCATGAAGGCTTATAAATAGACAACCACCTAGAGGAGTATATCAACTTGCACCTTTGCAATATATTCCACTATATACACTATATTTTGTGTTCTTACTGACTTGAGCGTCGTAGTGTAATCACAGGTGGAACCCCCCTCATCCCAAAAGAACGGTTCGCTAAAGCTTGGAGGTAGTTATACCAGCGTCTTGCTAGATCGAGTACTAAAAAAGAGACCAAGAAGAACTCATTCGTAATCCGATGGACGGCGAGAACACTAATAAATATTTTTTTATTATTCAAGATTTTGAATAGTTTTACTCAATCTAATTAATAATTAATTTATTAAATCATTCTAGTTAATAACTAACAAGTCATATCCCTATTAATAAGAATCAACTACTAATAAAATTATGATAACAAAATTAAAAAAATTATCATAATTTTTTAAATTTTTTTATAAAAAATACATTTATAAAAATAATTATAAAATATTTTTTTAATAATTTTATTATGGGTAATTTTTTTATTATAAATAGTTCATTAAATTTTAAAAAATAGTTATGAAATAAATTATATTAATAAAGATATAATTGGTAATTAAACCATACATTAATAGTTAAAATTCTCTTTGGTGGAAACACATCTGCTTACACGTGTATTCATTTTCTCTTTTTGATAAAAAATAAAATAAATAATTTTTATGTAATTATTTTTAGATTTATGAAAAAATATATTTATAAAATAAACAAATATCTTTTTATAATTTTATAACAGGTAGCTTTTTATTGTGGGTAGTTAATTAATTCAAAAGAATTTGTAAAATTTAAAGAATAAAGTAAAAAATGAAATATATTGATGAATTACACTAAGATAGTTTTAGTTGCAAATGGGTTGTAGAATTAAATAAATTGGTGTGACTTAAGAGTAACAACAATCATAACCACATCGTCATTAGCAATAATCATATAAATAAAAGAGAGATAAAAGAGACCCTTGCATTTCAGAAACAAGAAATTATTGATTCATCCATTTCACTCTCAAAAGCTATACAAAACCTCAACTCTCTTTCTTTCTCTCTCTCACTCTGATTTTCAGCTCTTGCCCATTTGATCATATACTCACTTGATCTTTCCTTCATTTAAAAAACTTCACAACTCTCTCCACAATTCTGCACCGATGGTGAAGATTCGGTTTGAGGAATCGCTGTTGATCCCTCTCATAAGTAATCACCGCTTCCACGTGTCTCTGTTTCGATCTATAACGATCATAATGAATTCCATTCACCCAAAACTTGTTTACCATGTTTTATTTTCGGCTCTCCCTTCCCTTGATTCCTTATTCTTTTTAATTTTTGTTGCTTTTCCCTTTTTCTGGTTGCGTATCCAGCAAGTGTACTTGTTCATTGGGTTACTTGTGATTCCCTGATCTGGGAAAGTCAACAAAAAAAAAGGGATGTTTGATTTCCGTATGGAAGAGGGTATTTTGCAATTTGATTCATTTTGATTGGGATGATCAACCTTTGATGCGATTATTTCAACTTTGATCAGAAATTTTTTTCCTTTTTTAGTTTTCTGTTTTTGGGTGTATGATTGTAGAATATCCCATAATCTGGGAACAGTGTAATTCTCAAAGATTTCTTCTTTGGATTCCATCACTTTATTTGGATCCTCAATTTTGATCATAAGGTTTCACCCTTAATCAATTATACGATCGGTCAAATTTTTTTTTATTGTGGTATATAAGTTTCATGACTAAATTCTTGCCTTCTGGTGTCTTTGATTTATATAGTGCTGTTGTGAATAGAGACAGACAATCATGTAATTCAACTGCATTAGAAAAAACTAAACTTGTTTCTCTTTTATAAGTATATTTTTTTTCTTTGTAGGTTTGAGACCTGAGATTTGCTAGTCAAATACATTCTTGAGGTACATGCTTGTTACAAGTTAGAACAATGTGTAGAGTTTCAGATGCTATAAACTGAGAAATAGAAATTAAATAATGTAGTAATGCATTTGCACATATTTTCATAATTCCCAGAAGTGTTAGATCCTTTCTTCTGCTGTGTTTGGGCACTGTATAAGGTTGGCAGTGCCCATGGATGCCACTACCAGTGGAACCCCAACTATACAATACCATAACATCCCTGATCAGCCAATTACTACCATTGTTGCCACACAATTGCCTACATTTCAGCGCCAACTACGCCATTGCTTTGGGGACTCCAGTCCAGGAGAGTTTCCCTTGTCTGCTAATCCTTCAATTGTCCTTCATGTCCTTACATCATGTAGCTTGTATCCTCAAGACCTTGCTAAACTTGAGGCAAGTGCAGTGCTTATCTGCATTTCAGCTCTTAATTAATTAATTGTAATTACTAAGTCTAATACTGTTGGTTTCTTTTTTATTGTGTATTTTTTAGGCAACATGCTCCTTCTTCAAGAAGCCGGCAAACTTTGCTCCGGATTTCGATTTGTCCTTGTCAGAGCTTGCTGCATTGGACATGTGCCAGAAGAGAGCCATTTTTAAGCCAATGACGACTGAACAACAGCAAGATTTGAAGCAAAGATGTGGTGGTTCTTGGAAATTGGTTCTGAGGTTTTTGATGGCTGGAGAAGCATGTTGCAGAAGAGAGAAATCACAGGCAATAGCAGGTCCTGGTCATAGCATTGCTGTGACATCAAAAGGGGTTGTTTATTCATTTGGGTCCAATAGTTCAGGACAACTTGGGCATGGTACAACTAAAGAGGAATGGCAACCTCGACCAATCAGGTTGGAACTTTAGTTATTGCATTCCACAGTTCTTGTTGAATTGAGGATAACATAACTCCATTATGCTGCAGAGCTTTACAAGGCATCCGGATTATACAAGCTACTGTTGCGACAGGGAGAACAATGTTAATCAGTGATTTTGGGCAGGTTTATGCCTTTGGGAAAGACTCTTTTGGTGAAGCTGAGAATGGAATTCAAGGATCTAAAATGGTTACAGCTCCACAGTTAGTTGAATCTTTGAAAAACATATTTGTTGTGCAAGCTGCAATTGGAAACTTTTTCACAGCCGTATTGTCAAGAGAAGGCAGGGTTTATACTTTTTCTTGGGGTAGTGATGGAAAACTCTGCCACCATACAGATCCTAATGATGTGGAACCTCGTCCTTTATTAGGAGCTCTGGAGCACATGCCAGTAGTGCAGATAGCTGCCGGTTTCTGCTACCTCCTTTGTTTGGTTTGTCAACCAAGTGGAATGTGAGCTTCATCTTTTTTTTCTCCTTCTCTTAACTGTTGGAATTCCTTTTTGGCAAGAAGAGAATTGAGAGTTATATCATTGATGCAAGTTGGGCACTCTTCCATCATTATTTTTTCTATGCATATTGCTAGATCGAAAAGAGAATATTTTGTATTATGATTTATTCCTCTAATGGCAAACCATATATCTTCCATACTGTTTTCTTTAATTGTCTACATGTACTTTCATCGTAAGTTCCCAACTTCAAGATTTATGAAAGTGCTTAAGCATTGCTGATTTTTATTCTTTTAGATTTTACATTACCTTTCATTTTAATTGTAATGACTATGTGTGTCTGCGCGTCTTTGTTTATTGATTGATTATGTGATCCTTTTCTGAAATCTTAATAGGTCTGTCTACTCTGTTGGGTGTGGTTTGGGTGGGAAGCTTGGCCATGGCTCAAAAACTGATGAGAAGTATCCTCGTTTGATCGAACAATTCCAAGTGTTAAACCTTCAGCCAAAGGTGGTTGCGGCTGGTGCTTGGCATGCAGCTGTGGTGGGGCAGGACGGCCGGATTTGCACATGGGGCTGGGGTCGTTGTGGCTGCTTGGGTCATGGTAATGAAGAATGTGAATCTGTACCTAAGGTGGTGGAAGAGTTGAGAGATGTCAAAGCAGTTCATGTTGCTACAGGAGATTACACCACCTTTGTAGTGGCTGATAATGGTGATGTGTATTCATTTGGTTGTGGAGAATCTGCCAGTCTTGGCCATAACCCTGAGAATAATGAACAGGTCTGCTTGCTCATGCCTTGCACTGTATTTATTTGTGAATTGTTTGTTTGGCTTGGTTAAAAGGAAGTTGCCTTCCTTTTATTTGTGCAATCATGATGTGACAGTCCAAGCTCCCGTTGTTAAGACCTGGTTATTATGCAATATGGATTACATTTGCTTGTAAAATGCCTATAGAACCGAGGCACAAGTATCAGAAACCTAATTTTATGTTGGTGACTACAATGCATTGTATGAAAGTTTAATCTTATGTTTGTTGTTGTGCAGGGAGACATGCATGCAAATGTGTTAAGTCCAAAGCTTGTGAGTTCAATGAAAGAGATCAATGAAAAGGTGGTGCAGATTAGTCTGACCAATTCCATATATTGGAATGCTCATACCTTTGCCTTAACTGAATCAGGGAAGTTGTATGCCTTTGGGGCTGGGGACAAAGGACAACTAGGTGTAGAGCTTGGTGCCAACCACACTGAAAGAGGAAAGCCAGAGCGACTTGATATTGATCTTGGTTAACTGTGTGGTTGGTGTATTGCAATTCTTTACACCGTGTCATACTCTAATTTATGCTCACCATGCACAGTATTTAGTGTTTTAATCCCTTGTTTATTATGTAAATAGAATCAAAGAATGCATCGACAATGTCCAAGCTAGGCAACAGATAACAGGGGCCTCACCAACAGCCACTTCTGATGTTGTTAACGTTAATCTTATATGCTTCAACTAGATTATGATACTTGAAAATGGTGAAGGTTCATATACACCTCAGTTGTCTTGACTTTTTTAGTTATCCTAGGATCATTTGCTTAGATAAAGTTGGTTCAATCTACTAATTTGCGATTCTCTTGACACCACTGACTCTTTATTTAATCATTGAATTTATCTCATCTAAAATCAAATTAGGCAAAGTATTGAAGTGATTGAAAAAGAGACAAGTTGTGAGGTAAGATCTAAAGTTTTTGAAACAATTTGTCGAGATCTTAAGATAGTAAATGGAGAACGTAAAATATATAAGCTTGCCAAAACTAGGAAAAGAAAAAAAAAATATCTGGATTACGTGCCATTATGGATGATGAAACAAAAAAAATTGTTTATAGATCATGAACAAAATTTTGCTTATTATAGTACATAGAGTTCAAGTTTGAGATATAAAAGAAGTTTTTAAGACTTTGACGATGAAAATTGTAAATTTGTTGGTCTTTTTTTGTATTATAATGAAAGTTGTGTTCCGCTAAGTTATTTGGCGAAATTTGAAGTACCAAAAAAATGGTAGGTAAGTAGAGGAACATTTTTTGTTCCTGTATTTAAAATCAGAGGGGATATTTAAAATGGTGTATATTAGAAAAGAAATTGTTAAAAAAAGGGTAATTAAGTTTAGATTAAAAGAAGATGTCGCATCAGAGATAGTGAATTGAGGTTGTACATGGCGTGTACGATAATGTAACTATTGTGAGTCTTAAAAGCAAGAGTAAGGAATTTTCTAGAAGGATAAAATTACATAAAAACTTATTAATAAATGCATATATTTTTTTAATGATATAAATTTAATGGAGGAATGCTGAACTTGAGCTTTGGAGGAAGACTCTGAAGTCTAAGAATTTGTTCTTATAAAAGAGTAAAACATAATATATGTATTTTAATTTGAACAATAAATAAGAGGAAAATTATTTGGAGGTTAAAATGGGAGATGTTGTGTGAGGAACTCTTTTTATTACTCATAATATCTCATTAATGTTGAAGGTGGGAGTAGGTCAAAATATCTTACAATAAAGAACTATAAGCCCAAGAAAATTAAGAAAGACCTTGTGATTGAAGGAAGGGAATAGAAAAAAAAAACATTAAAAACTTATGCAGTGATGAAAGAAGCTTCTTCTATTAATTCTTTGACGTGCCTTTTAAAAACAATCTCTCTTTTTTATTGATTGAATTTTCATAACATGATTCATAAGTATTATCGATGAACAATATTTTCATAGATGTTCGAAAATCAGAGTGAGAACAATAAAGTCGAAGTCAGTGACGATGATATTTCACCTTCACCCCTCCTAAAGTTTCATCCGAACAACGACCCCAAAACGACAACGAATAAGACTACCATATGACACTTTTTCATAGATGACAATTTTTCCTACTTTTCTATTTTATAATAAATTATACTTATTTATCATTTTATAAATATTGTTTTAATGTTATCCATTTTTTTTATAAATAAAACTACTTCACGAACATAATTTTATTTTTTTTAAACTACAAAACTATTTTTAATTTTAACAATATTTAAAAAGTACTAAATATTTTACATTTATTACACAACATATTTTTATCAACTTAATTTAATTTAAGGTAATTTTGTTTTTTGTCAAAGCAAAATTTAGTTTTGATTTTTTAAAATTATTTATCAATAAAATAAAAATTTTCACAATATTCTTATTCACTTCATGTAATTCTAAACAATTTTTAAATTATTATTATATATATTTTTTAATTTTAAAACATATTAATTATTTAAAAAAAAAACAATTGAACTTGTCAACCGAATAATTTTAATTGAGACAAAATACATTGAAGTTGTGAATCCATGTCCAGTTTTATTCACAATTTATTTAAACTGCAAGTGTTGACAACTTTAATTAAAAAAAAGTGGCAGATTAATGAATTTAATTGACGTTTGTTTATGTAAAAAATCTCATTTCTATAATTTTTTTCACATTTGCCTATTTGTAATACTAAAACTAAATTGCACCATTTTGATAAAATTTGCAAGAAATGTTAGTTTGAAAAAAAAAATATTTAGAACCACTGGAATCAATTTGAAAGATATTTATAGAATAAATTTTTTTTCTTATTTATCATCATTATTAGTTTAATTCCGTTATAAATTATAACCACAAACCATACATTCCTAACTGTAAGTAGCCAAAAACCCCTAAACTGTACCGTAACAAACGGTTTCCCTCACACATCGTAACCCCGTTTCGTACCCTATAATACGAACCCTCCTCTTCATGACTTTTACGGAACCACAACACGTTAGAGTTAATATTATTCCGTGCAGACTTTCTCTAATTCCTTTCTTTAGAGAAAACCTGCACACCCTAATTTAATTCATTACTATTATTTTTTTTAAAATGGCACGTGCATGCCGTGTTGTGGTTCTGGCCCTCCTCATGCTCGCCGTAGTTGGCCTCGCCTCCGCGGCTGATAAGACGGCAGCACCAGCTGATTCCAACGACGCAGACTATGACGATGATGATTACAGCATTGGAGCAATCGGCAGCGGAGCCGCATTAAACGGCGTCGTCGCTGCACCCCTTGGTGGACCCGTGCCTCCCGGTGCTTTCGCCAACGCGAAGGGTGGTGATACTGCTCCCACCACCGCCGCGGCCTACCCCATATATTTCTCCGCCATCGCCGGAGTTGCCTCCGCTGCTGTTGCCGCCGCCTTCTACTTATAAAATGTCATTGTGTAGCTGGAGAGGTTGCGTCTTGCATGTAAAGATACATCCAACATGCAATTATAATACTTTTAATTTTTATACTATATATATATACAGAATAATTAATATTAAACTGGTAATTATTTTATTTTAACTAAAAAAATTCGAGTTCATATGCAAGAGACAAGCGTTTAAAATATTTAAATAATCCTTTTTATAATAAGTTTATTCAATTTTGACAGGATTGTAAAAGATTCACGCGTTTTAAACAAATATTAAATTGATTTGTCGTGATAAAGATAACCAGAAATAATCTTCCTTTTTCACGTATTTGGTTGAGTGTTAAGTGAACATTTTTAATTGGACGATAATTTTTATTCTTCTTGAAACATTATCATGAAGTATTTTAATTATCTGATTTTGATTAAAATATATTTTAATGGCATTTTAAGAGAAAAACAAAACAAACAAATGTTAAGCACTTTTACTTTGATAATTGCATTACATATTTTCGTAGCAGTCTTTTGTTGTTAATATGATTAGTACATCAAAATGAGGATTATATCAACTTCATTCCTAACAAAGTAATTAATAAATCAAACTTAATCGCTAAAAAAATAACTTAAAATGTTAAAAGGACTAAAATATTCTACCTTTGTAATCTTGAGAGAGTAGTTTTCTTTTTTTCTTGGGATCAAAATATCTTATTTTGTATATTTATCCTATTTTGGATCTTGATCACAAATAATCTTAGGGATATTTAATATACCTTTCAAAATACTTTTGATAACATGTAAAAGTAAATGTTAAACATTTTTTTCACGTTATAAATGTATTTTTATTTTAAATTTTTAATCAGTATTTTATGACCATCCTTAATTTAATGTAATAAAATACCCAACTAACATTGATTAGGGAAAACACAAATTTGCATGGTAGGTAGTCGTCAACAAATTACAGTACACACGCATGCATATTGAGTGATCTCATAGAATAATGTTACTAGCTTCAATAATTGTACATTTTTTTTTCAAACATCAATCATTAGTTTCTATGAAAAGTTTTGATGATTTTAAAAAGGAAAAAACGTGCACGACAAGTTTGATTTTATCTCATAAGTATACTTGATGAAAACTTTATTCAACATTGACAATTTTTTATTGTAGTTAAAATACCATGTGGTTTATATTAACGGCAATTAGTAATAAATAGTTGTTTGATTAACTTTTCATATTTCTGAAAATATATTTAAAATTTTAAATAATTAAAAATAGAAACATAGAAGTTATGATAGAATTAGAAAAAAAAAACTTTTCACTTTCTCATGCTGATAAAATCTGTTCACTCCCATAGAATGAGAATAAAAAAAATGTATAAACACAGGAATGTAACTTCGAGAAAAATTACCAGTGATTCTTTATAACCTTAACGTAATAAATCAATGCCTCCTTAAGAAGAATAGTTTGATTTTAAATAGAATAATGATACACGTACACTTACACTGTATTAGGGTTAGGGATTATATAATGTTGAAAAAAATTTGAAAAAAAACAAGCGCAAAGCTTAGGAATTGAAATTGTAAAACCCTAAATCCTAAATTTTCCATTACTTTTAAATATCGTCTTAACCTTTGTACAATATATTTAATCACATTTATCTCAATCTAATATTTTTCCGGTAAGGTACGATGTTATCTTCAACAAAAATCTTTTTTTCAACCACGAAAAATGTTATCTTCAACAAAAATATTTGATCTTATGCCTTCAAAGTAAGAATTAAAATTTACTTAGTGCAGAAGTCAATCTAATACTTTGAAGTCATTTTTAGGTCAACATCATGTGGTTATCAAACTACAATGATTATTTAATCAGTTTATCAACACATTTTATCATATTTTATAACTTTGTTAATCATACTTTTGTATAACTCAAGTGTCATGATGAATTAAATTATCTCACACAAATTTATAATTACCACTAATAAATTAAAACATTTACTTCATGTCATTCACTTACTACTTTTTATCATTCTTACATTAATAACCATAATTTCTTATTAATCATTTTACCAAATTTTTAACACAGTTAACCATATTTCACAATTATGTTAACTCGCAATTTTTTTCCACCTAAGAATGCAATCAAGATAAACAATAAAATATGAATCATTATTTTTCCTATGTAATTCATTCACTGCTTTTTTATTATGAGGGAAATCACCATAATTTTGTAATTAATTTACTCATGTACCCTATGGTGTGCACAGCTAATCATATTTGATAATTATGTTAACAATTGTGTTTTTCACCAAAATGCAATACACAAATTCATAAAATTATGTCACCTAAAGTCTCAATAATGAATGATAATTGGATCATTAATCTCATGAAAACTTATTGTTATTCTTAACTTATTCACCTCTATATTTTTTAAGTCAAAATCTATTAATTTTGAATGATAAAAATCATTTTACCAATTGTCAATTACACTTAACCACCTTTTACAACTATATCATTTTTAAGTCAAACCTATGAATTTTAAATTATAAAAAATCATTTTACGAAAGGTCAACCACACTTAACCATCTTTTACTATGTTAACACAAACATTAATTTGTATGTCATTCACCACTCTCTTACATTACTCATTTAATCAAATTCTCAACCCAGATTAACTACATTTCACAACTATACCCACATTTTTTTCACCAAAATATAAACACAATAATTAAAAATTATGCCACCTAAAATTTCAAGAAACAATAAAAATGGAATAATTGTCTTCGTAGTTATTCACCCATTGTTTTTTGTTATTCTGAGCACAATCACAATAATTTTTAAATTAATTAATTTATACATGTACCCATACAATTATGCAATGATTTCTAACTAAAAAGTCATTTTACTAAATGTGAACACAATCATATTTTACAATAACGTTAACCAAAGTTTTTCTTCCCTGATGCATCACCACGTGAAGTTCTCCTACTGGCCACTTCAGAGTCTGTTTTCAGCATGTATTTAATTTTTAATTTTTTTTTGAGAAATACAAGTATTTTTTCAAATCATTATTAAGGGAAAATAATAATCAATTTGATAAAAAAAATAGAGAGAATCTACATTGTTTGTATACATTATTGATTTACCCTTTTTTTTCTTAATAAATAATTTTAAAAAAAATACTTGTATTATTTCTATCAAATTTCTGTGTTTGATGATTGAATATGAAAGATTTAACAAAATTAGATACATATTCAATGAAATAAGATATGAAAACCCTAACTGAAATAGTTTTAAATTAAAAACATATTGCAGTTAAGGCATTCACATAATCGCTTAAGGAATATATACAGCATTCACAAATTTACGAGTACCTAAAACATTATTTGAGCCTTACTATATTAAAATGCAGGGAGAATAGTTTCACATTACCTGAAGTACATCAGGAATCAGGAACAGTTAACGTGACAAAAGAATTATTTCTAGCTTTGATCATCAGTAAACAAAATACAAATTGTACAATATGTACCCCAAAAATGCAAAAATATATGATTACGGTAAACACAAATCTAACCTGCACTGGTGCTTATTACAATTCAATAAAAACGAATTTGACTTGTGACCTAGAAAAGTACTCGATGGAATATTTAGTCCCAACAAAGAATGACAAAAAATGCAGAACTTCATCAGATTCTAAGCTGAACACCAAAAGTTGCAAATTCAGCTGAGCCAGTATTGTCAAAGATCAGTTTCTATCTAGCCATTAAAGTACCGCCTGGACCTCCTGGCAACTGTAATAACCGAGTGAAACTGACTGCCTAGGGAGAGTGCTGGAATGAAAACAAATGCATGTGTTCGCTTAATATACATATTTTACACTCACTTCCACCACCACCTTGAATATAGGTGGGAAGAAAGATCAGAAGGTGAATTGGAGATCAAAACAACCAGGCATTCATTCAACTGTCTAATCAAATAACTGCGTCCTTCATCAACTATCGCTGCATTAATACATTCCCTTGAAAACAGGATTTGTACGGCAAATGCTTGCTCCATGCTCCTCATATTCTGCCTTTGTATGACAAGCCTGCACATTGGACCAGAAATTGTAAAACTTGGGCTAATTTTGCTTTGAAATTTATCGGAAGGATTAAAGAAACAAAAAAAATTATGAATACTCACTAGGAAAATGACATTATCACAAGAAAACACTTGGCAATCCACAGGGATGGCAAAAAAAAAAACTCCCAGTCGTATTTTTACACTGCTCAAGTTTTATGTTTCTGAACTTAACAAACAGACCATGCATTTTGTTAACATGTATTCAATCATAAATTCAGCAATCATATGGTAGAGCGTACAAAATCCTGGTTATTAATGCCAGAGAAAGAGGCATTGACAACTAACTACAGAACTCACTTAAAACCAGCCGGCATGGGCTCGGGGTTGTGGAGCGAGGAGGGATGTTAGGATCAAATTGCAAGGAATGGGACTTGCGTCCCATATTGAAAATATGGGATTTTAGTGTAGGATCCAACTCGAACTGCTAGCTTATGGAATGTAAACAGTGAATCTCTTAAACCCCCTCCCACGCAAAAAAAAATAAATAAAAAATAAACTGTCAGAAACGTACCGTAAAAAATTCAGGAGTTGACGCAAGCACTGATCCTCCAAACCAAACTGCAAATCTCTGAATTGGATGGCTGACTACATTTACCTCCACTGGCTGCGACTGTAGGCTCCAAATGCAAAAAAAAGTAATGCCAAGGTCAAAGAAATAAATATATAGCAGTCCGGCCTTACTATATACACCAATAGACAATTTTGTACAGGAAAGTGTGGGCGGACAGGCCAGGGGAAGGGGGTTGAGTAGACCTTGTCAGCACAAGTTATGTAACCAAACCAATGAACAACCAAAACACAACTATTTTCAATGGAAAATAATTACATGAGAAAGATTAATTTAAATACTTCGTTATTTAATACAACCTATGGTGCACTGGTTGTTGATTGGTTTAGTCCATACAACTAGAGCAAGCATGGTTTATATTAAGGAATTTCTCATCCTTGTATCAGAGAGGAAGATAAAGATCAATTTAAAGAGGTTTAAGGTACGTATAACTCTTACTCTTATCTCCCCATTTAAGCGTGCTTCAGATAAAATGACACGAGTATCCACAATTTTTTTTAGATCACGTTGCAACCTCTTGTGAAAATCTTTGAACATGGTTGAACCTCCAGACAACACAATATTCTGAAATAAAAATGAAAAGGAAGAAAAGAGTTAAAATATTCAATCATTTCAGAACATAGCTAGGTGGTGGTGGATTAATATAACATTTGAAACTACTGTATTCCATCTGGCCAACAACAAAAAATGCCCTAAGCTAATCATTGAGCCCAAGAAAATCTCTAATTTTATGATAAAAGTGGTTCACTAAAAATTTAAAATATACATGTCGACAAGGTACTTTACCTTATAGAGTGATCTCCTCGTGTCAATTGGTGCAGACTGAATGCACTTGTCTATTACAACTGGCAAAGGGGTGGTAAAGTCACTACCATATATCTCAGGATTAAAGAAAATCTGCAGATATCATAGGGAAAACAAACAAATGTGTTAATTTGACTGACCCTGTTCGTATAATGACCCAAACTAAACCCATGGATTAGCCCAACAATTAGATCAAGGCACTACGCATTTTTGTTTATTCTTCAGTGGTTTAAGGAAACAACTCCAGCGGAACAATAGATATAAATTTCTGAATGATATCAAGAATCTTAGACATGGATACTACTTTATCAGTTCATCCCAGGTTCAAACCCAAGCACCCGAAGCATTCTAAACTGCCTGCAATTAAGCCTCCGTTGCCCCTAGCCACACTAGTTCTGGAACCTCTTTAATAACACAACGGATATGGAAAAAAGTCTGACCTTCTGAAGAGAAGTGGAAAAATGTCTTTGATAGCCCCCCTCTATTACGTTGGATATTATTGATAGGAAGTGAGGAACTTATAAAGTATATATTTAATTATTCATTAGTTCATGAGATAGGTTTAGGTATTCACAAGGTAAAAATCATACTAAAAATAGGTATAAATATATCTTATACAAGACCCCTAATTAGGAAAGTGTATGTGAGAAGACATAAGAATAGAGATAAGGATAGGGATACAAATCCAGCAGTAACTAACTCACAGAGCAGTTAGAGTATAATTATAACGAACTTTTCAGTAATTAGTAGAATAAATAGTAGGTTAGTAAGAGAGGGGAGGGTGGTTGTAGGGTACACTTGAATTTCTGGGCACTTTTGAATTTCCCTGAATTGTACATCATTAACTCATACGTCATACTGATTTAGAGAATGGATCCGATAATAAAATTTTGAATTATTTCTATAATCTTGTAGGAATCCCAAAAAAATATCCCAGTTACCAGTTGATTCAATTAATATCCAATCCACAGGCCCCTAATAATTAAGTATCCATCATAGAGAAAATATAAAGGGAAGCCATAGAACAAACCTCGGGGCCAAGAAATCGTTCATAGCCAATATCACAGGAATATGGTGCCCCTGTCTTCGGTTTAATGCCTCTCCAATGCTTTATATACTTGGCTGGTTCTTTGTCGTGCTTATTAAATTCCTGGGAGAAATTGAGCTGTTGTTATGTAGGAAAACTAATAAGTTCAAAGACAACAATAGCTACATCCCTTGATTCACCAGAAAGAAAAGCAATTTAAAGTAGTGAGATTTAATTGACACTCAATACACTAATGGCAGAGGCATAGCACAAACTCTTTAAAAGAACTAAGCATTGGACTAAAGACAACCTTCACTATGTCAGAGCAGGTGTAGCAATACATTTCCTTCACTTTTCGTGCCACTTCAAAAGAGTCTTCGGGTGGAACATTCTCTCCTCTTTCCTGCATGGTGCAACGTCAACACAACACAGTTCATGAACCAGGCTTAGCAGAAATGCAGATTGACAATTGGATATGGATTATTAGTTATCACAATCTCGGTCAGTTCAACAAAAGTTTATACCTGAATACACAAATAAGTTCCATACTCAATCACGAGATAAGTAAATTTCACTGTTACTTATTCAATACTAAAATTGTCGAAATAATACTATACTATCATGATTCATAAGTGCATCACACCCTTTCCATCCATAATTTACCGTTTATACATGATTGGTTTCACTAGCTATGCAAATGGTAATTTGTCAGATCCTTCAACCTTAACTAGAGGGTTACAGAAATTCACAGATATTCAAAAATGGAAACAATACCAGCACAATAAACTTTTAATTATATACCAGAAGGATTTCCTACCCGCATGAGCTTCTGCACAAAAAGAGTAACATCCTTTCCAGAAATAGGAATTGATTTGATGCTGCTACCAATAACATAGCCATCTGCAACAGGTACAACATGAGCAGCGCCGTCTCCAACATCCACTACAACTCCTGTCATCTCACACTAAGAAGAATTCCAGATCAGCTTAAAAGGAAAATATTCTTAAAATAAGAGAGATGTAATAAGAAAGAAAAATTATTGATAGCTGATATGGCACTGTAATTAAGTTGAAAATATAATTATGCATAACCAACTTACATTTTATTTCAATATAATGAGGGGAGTTGATAAATTGTCATTGTAGTAGTAATAATACAAAACAACCAAAACAGTTCATATTTCTCATGATTTCAACTGAAAGCATCCAAATGTGTCAAATTGCAGGGGGCTGATGAATCATCCTGTGCAATCTGTGTTTACTTAATTACGAAACTTGTTGCTGCTGATATCATATTAAATATGTAAAGCATTCAGATTAATCATCCAATTCTATATTCAACATAACTTTCCTTTTTTTCCATGTACTAATAATTACCAACCTTAGATGTGGTATAACCAGCTGCAAGGGCAAGCACAGAATTCACACCAATGTAAAGTCCAGGTACGTTAAAAGTCTCAAACATGATTTCCCCAGTATACTCACGACTCTCAGGCGAAGTCAATGGACTCTCGGTCAAGAGAAAATAGTGATCCTCCGGATCACACCTCAAATAATTGAATATGCACTGCTGCCAGTAGCGCTCCATGGCATCCCAATTCTCAACCTGACCATGCTGAATTGGGTAGCTGAGGTTATAAGTGCTGCTAGATCGAGACTTGGAAAGTGCCTCATCCCCAATAAAGAAATCAAGATCCGCCATTACACCGGCATTGTGCTGGGCTAACCAATTGCCTTTAGAAAGGTTCCTCGATTGATTCAAAAACGACTCATTAACTGCAACCACTGTCGGAAGAATAAAACATGGCTCGACATTACCAGCAAACCCCATCTTAGTATACCTGAAAAAAAACACCATTTCCAAATTCAGGGTAAACACAATTCGGGAATGCCAATATTGCAGACAATTCAAGTCACAAGAAAAAAAAAAAACCGCAGTGGGGCATAACAACAAACACGTGGTGCCCACATATTGAAAGTGAGAAAAACACAGGATGACGATTGGAAGAAAAATGGGTGATTTAAATGGAGGAAAAGGGTACCCGGAGCCATTATCGATGACTACAGCTGGACGCGAAGGAGAGAGATCCATGAGAAAGAGAGAAACGGTGGTGGTGATGGTGAGCGTTGAAAGGGGATCTGCGAGGGAGATCCGAGAGTGAGAGTGAGTGTGAGGCAGAGGATCATGGTCGTGAAGAGCGCAATAAGGAAGAGGGAAAAGGAGAAGAAGAAGAAGAAGATGAAGAAGAAGAAGTTGGAAGTAAAGGTAAATATGATGGTAACAGAGACTTTGATCCCAAGTGAAAGGAGGAAATAGAGAAATGGGAATGGTTGGTGATTGCTGCACCCATTTCAACTCAAAGCCGCAGGTCCCATTAACTTCATTTCGTCATTCACAAACATGTTTTAAACAAACAACAACCCACCTAACCCTTTTCTCTCTCTCACTTTCTTGCTTTCTCTTTCCTTTTCTTTTATATTATTATTCTCATTATATTTTAATTCAATAATTAGCAACAATAATTTTGGGTTGAGTACTAGGTGTGGCAAAGAATGTTTCTCCCTACACCACGTCAAAGTTCTTCCTGCACCCATCAATATTCAAAATTACAATTTTATCCCTTTTTTAAATAACTTTCGAATTAGTTTTTCTGAAAATCTTTACAACATTCCTATTCAAAATTTATAATGTATTTTGAAAAATGTTTTTCAGAAATTTCAGAAAGCATTTTTAAGAAAGATTTCTAGAATAAGATTTCTAGAACGCATATAATACTTTCAAAATGTGTTTTCCATAATAAATTTTCTAAAATGTATTCCAAATTGGTCATTATCAATCTTGTATGCCATACTTATAAACATTTTGTTCAATGTTTTTTAAATCATAAAACACACATCAATAGTACTCCAACTAATAAAATGGCTATTGATTTATTGAATGAAATAATTCTTAAGAAAATATTAACTTAGATGTAAAAAATGAAATAGTTTATGTAAAGAGAAGTGATTTGAAGCACCTGTTGAGCGGTCCCACCCAAAAGGAATATTAAAGTGCTTTGGTTTCCTTCTTACACGCCAACATTTTGCTTTCTTTCTATTCTCACACCAACCTCCATCAACAAAAATACAAAAAAAAAAAAAATTGTCGGTGGTTTTAATTTAAAAACATAAGCTACAAGAAAACATCTTAACCTTAATATATTTATTCTTATATTAGAAAGTTTAATATTTGCTTTTTGCAAATCAAAATGTTCACTGTTCTTATCTTTTATATATTACAAAATAAGATTAACATATGGTAGTAAGAAAGGGTTAAAAGGTAAAAAAATATGAGAACATAAATGACGATGGATGTTAGAGTTGGAAACTTAATTACAAGGATTATAGTTGAATTTTTTTATTTTTTAATTAATAGTTATCATGAAAATCCTTAATATAAATAAGATCAATATATAATAAGATAAACTTCATCTTATTACAAACCTGATTTTATAAAAATAAGTTAAATTTAAATTTACTTTTTAACTTTTTAACTTTTTTTCTTCTACATCTTTTTTACTTTGTCCTTGTTTTCTCTCTCTTTTATATGGAAACACTCATATTCTCAAAGAAATTCAAATTCAAAGGAAATATGGTTTGCCATAAATTTTTCATCTCTTAAGCATATTGTAATATTTTGGTGTCTTCTTAAAAAATAAAGTTTTCAAATCATTGTTCATTTATAACTTTTTCTCCTTGATTGAGTTTTTAACTTCATCCACATACACCAACATTCAAGTAAGTCACTATCACACTTCGTAATTTTATTTATTGAAAAATAGTAAGCTAGTTTTAGAAAGAAAAAAGTTAAGTAGAGTTAATGAAACAATTTTTTTTTAAATCCTATTATAAGATAAAGATGTCTTTTGATTATTTTATATGTCTTTTTTTGAAGGGGATAGTCAACATATAAGTATGTAGAAAGAAGGTAGAAAGAAGGTTTAATAAGAAGATTTTTTTTTTATATATTCTAACTTAATTTTTCAATACCAATGAAAAAGTATTATACTATATAAAACAATTTTTTTCTTACAATTTTTTTTCCTTAACTTCTTGATTTCTCAGTATTGACTTGGGCTTTCGGCTACAATATCCACCGATTTTGGCTTGGGCTGGTTCTTGGGTGCAGAATATAGACTCTCAGTTGTCGGATTTGATCAAGTTCAATTTTCGGCTTCTGGACTCATAATCAACTCTCAGGCGGGTGTGTGTATCTTCAAGGTCTCCGATAATAAAATCATAATCGATTTTGCTTAATTATCTGATAAAATTCACTCTACTTCCCTCTTAAGTTGATCACCTATTTGTAGTACTCACTTATTGAACTTTTGACTTAATTGGACTTTTACTCTTTACACCTTACAATTATTAAACATATTGTATATATTTAAACCTATTTATTGAACTTTACTACAGTGTTTCATTATTTTATTATTTATTCATTTTAGTTTGGTTTTCATAATGTTGTCAATCTTTCTTCCATTCGGTCATTTGGTCTAAAAATTACAAATTCTACTATATAAAATAAATTACAAAGTAATATATTCAACTTATAATGAGTACACAAAATATTTTTTAATTATCCAAGCACACAAAATATATACAAGTTATTCAAGTATATAATATAAAGTTTTTTAAGATTACCTATCCGAAGTTAAAGCATGAATATACAAAGTCTTTTTTTGTTAAAATACTTAAAGTCCCGTAAAAATATACAACAAGATATTATTTAATTACAAGGTTCACAGTCACAACAACAAATATGAAAATCTACATTTATTTCCGAAATTACTGCTTCACAATGATGAAGAGTTCTAAAATATAAAGTCATATAGAGGGCAAACTACAATTACAACACTGTAATTTTTTGTTACACTTTTATTATGCATGTGTTGATTATTTCTTATACATAAGAACCTTTATCTTTTGAAATGAAAGTGTTTAGGAGTTTAAAAATAACTTTTTATAAATCGTATGTATCATGTCAAAAAAATTTCAAATGATGTTAACTTTTGAGTTATAATGCACAAATAATAGAACATATATATTAAATACAACGTGTATCCTATGGTGATCCACATATTTTGAAAATAATAAGATACATAGACATGTAGATATTAAAAAATGTATTCAAATTCTTGAAACGTAATAAATATATAATTACAATTGTGTGAAACCAAATTAAAATCACATTTATCAAACATCGTCAGAATAAAAAATTATATAAATTACTGTCATCATAAAAGTATTAGTGCTTTGTACAAATACATGACACAAATTGAAGTATCAATTTTTACTAACTTCATCCATTAAGTACGATGAGGTGGTTATGTCACCCCTTTACTTTTTTCTGAAAATCATAATAAAATGTAGAATAATAGAGTATTTGAACGTGTTTTCTAATAATGTTTTTAACATTTGATAATGTTTTTGGGCTTTGTTTTGTTGCATCCAGAAGCTATTATTGAACATGTTGGACAACCACTGCATTAACTGCAACGAGCATATTGGTGATGGGAATGACATGATATTATCATCCTACAAATGTGTGTGCCTTCTCATTCATTTTAAGTATTTTTCCTTTATCTCGTGCATTATTGAATAATTAATTTTACTTCGTTGAACCATATATACAATATTTTTTATTTTGTGATTGAAATAACAAGTGTAACGTGGGATATGGTTCGTGAACATGACGTCTTCACAGGCAGCCCTGAGCTGTTTGCACTTTCCATATTCAAATTATTTTAATGCAGAAATATAAATACAGAAAGATAGATATAAAAAATAGGATATGAAAAATTAAAATTATATTATTATTATTATTTATGTTTTTATTATTTACTGAAGGGTTTTTTTAACCACCTTTGAGAGAAGAGGCAACTAACAAAACCATTTCCAAGTATTGGTCGGAATCGAAACATAATCAAAATGGATTAAGATTAGAAGAAGATTAATGAGTTTAAGTGAAAATATTAAGTAATTCGTTTTTAATTATGATTCAAACTTTAATCTAATCTGATCCAACAATAATGGATTCATGATAAACATATAAATAGTCACAATTTTCGAGAAAAAAATACGTCATTATCGCGCATTAATTACATTGAACACCAAATACTAAATATTTATTTGAGCGTTGGAACATCTTTTGCAAATATTCTTCGAGTGGAACATCTTTTGCAAATATTCTTCCAATGAGAGGGCACGTGGAATGGAGAAAGGAGCTTGACTCACCAATAGAAGTAAAAGGGTTTCACCAATCGACTCAGGCACAACTCAGCAGGTAAAAGTCCTCTCAAAAGCACAAATAAAAGTTCTCTCAGTCTCTTTTTTATGATAACACCAAGTCTCTGTTTGTACTCTTTTTGTACGAGAACACCAATAGTTGATGGAAAACATCAAACCACACTATCCTACCGATTGAAGTGCATCATGATGCAAAAATAGCATATGGTGCAGACCAAACTAGGGAAAACTTTTCATAAAAAAATTTAGTACTCATTTTTAGTTTTCTAATTTTAAATTATATGCAACATTTTTTTCTGAATTTGAATTTTTCTTTTCCATATCCAAAAATTATTTCCATTCTTCGAAACATTTTAAATTTAGTGGCTTCCAAAAACTATACAAAATTTAATTTTGAGCAATGGCATACTCAAGCTTTAACCTTCTTTCTCGTAATGCGTTCTTTATGAATAAAAGAGTAAATAGTGTAGGCACTTGATGCATAAGGAAAATTCTTACTGTTTTTACCAACATTTTCTTTGACGAGTTTATTGACTTCTAACTTTTACTCTAGTGATACTTAACTATAGTCCGATACCAACATTCTTACTGTTTTTACCAACATGCTCACAGTGCAAAGTGCATGTAGTTAGTTTCCTTACGTGACATGTTTTTATTTCATTAAGTGTAATAATGAGTTGTTTAATTAAAGTCTACTTAAAAGATAATCATAATATCTTTCGCAAAATGACAATCACAAAATTCAATGAAACTGAAATTTTGAAAGAAAAAAAAGCACATATTGACAGTAAACCGTAAAGTGACAAATATGCTTCAGACGATACATATTTATGGTC
This sequence comes from Phaseolus vulgaris, assembly GCF_000499845.2. Lineage (NCBI taxonomy): Eukaryota > Viridiplantae > Streptophyta > Magnoliopsida > Fabales > Fabaceae > Phaseolus > Phaseolus vulgaris. The sequence goes on along the minus strand of NC_023758.2, from coordinate 42,504,266 downwards.
TCTTGATTTATAACAAATAAGTTGGTTTGAAAATAAATGAATTACTAGTTGCAGAATGTAATTTGAGGGGGCAATGAGCCTGTATACAACACAATGTGCAAGTGCAATTCCATAATCAAAGGGATTTGTTCATCATTGATTCTGATGAATAACAAGAGCAATGAACGAGAGAAATAAAGCCAACGATAGGAAATGCAAAAAGTTAAGAAATAAGTGTTGTGCAAATACTAGATAGTTGCCAAATACTGTACAACGAAAAAGTGAGAGTGTCACCTCACCTCTATCACTGATCACTATCACTAGTAAGGGGAAAGAGTGAAATATTCTGTGGCAAAATGCTAATAGAACTGTCCAGAAAACTCAAACCCTAAACCTATTATCCTATTTTTACTTGTTCCACAGAAACTAGGAATATACATAACAAATATGTGAAGCCATGCAATAGGTAAAATCCCCAAAAGATACCAATTACATACATGATTTAAATGCAATTACCTCACCTTAACAACACTGACCTTTAATAGAAAATGAGACAACTCAATCAGCTCATGCCATGACTATATACACCACAGACAGGAAGTGGTTTCCTACTCTAGTTGTTATCTACAAGTAACAACTTAGTACAATCAAACTGTATCATGAAGCAAACATAACAATACAGGCGTTGGATTGAATTTAAACATTTAGCTGTTGAGTACTACGGAGCCAAGAGTAGCAGCCCATCCCCACAAGTAGCCTAGAGTAGTGAACCCCAAAAATGTCATAACTGGGACATGGATAAAAGGATGGCTAATAGATACAATCCAAATAATTTATACTGCACAGTACACTGATATTAATGCTAAAAAAATTTAAAAGGAAAAAATCAATTAAAATGATGGCATGTTTATCATTAATAATCAAAAGTCAACAGCTTAAGCAAACAATCACCATAAATGTAATGCATAACTGACTAGTAGTAGGAGTCATCAACATTTACCATGCACAATTCTGTAAAAAGTACTAAAGTCAATAACAATGATGGGGCAATTACTCATAATACCACAAGGTTTTCTGATAAGGGCACAGGAAGGACAGAACAGCCAGCAAAGTGTAAACAGAGGCAGGCAAGAACAGAGAGGAAAACATAAACTCAAGGGCTTACTTGGGCCAGAAAGCACATGGCTGACTTGAAGAGTGAAAGAAAACACAAGGGCCAAAGATTGATGAACATGAGCTACTGGGTTTTGTCAAAATTAAGGGTTCTGAAAAAGAGAATTTGAAATCATAATGTAACCCAAAAAATGATTTTGCCACTTGTTGGTACAGCAGTGCTATCTACTTCAATTCAGTCACTATCTATGCACGCGATGCTAGATGTTCCCTGTAGTGACTGGAAGCTGTAATGCTCTGCCATAGCACAATGGTGGCACCATGCTATTCTGTTTAAAATATTCTATCTAGACAGCAAAAAATAACTAGAAGTTCTTCTACTTCCACACCGAGTACTTGCCCAAGGTTGCAATATTGTCAAGACCTTGGAAAGTGTTAAAGCATGTAAATCATTTTTGACACTTGCTTGTTCCAGTTAGTATTGCCTCTTCATAATTCCTCTATTGCTCAACTTAACCTTAATTCTGTAAGTGAAAAGTATGAAAAAGAGATCAAAAGAAGGGCAGCGGATAATGGTTTGATACTAATTCTCCACTCTACAACTTATTTTTAAGCAAGCTAGTCTGTCCAATTATACATGTATATCAGAATTAACCACAGACAAAGGGAATTGTCGAAAAAGTAAGAACACATTCACAATTCAGGAGAAGCAGCAGCAGGAAATGATTTATGCACCAAGGACAGATGAACAAACTACAGAGTTTAGAGACTTCTATTTCAGTCAGTTAATAATACGACCCAATACTTGGTTGAATTCCAAAACTCATGCTTTCAAAGAAGAATAAAGGTTCAAGTATGACCGAAACAATCCATGGAAATGCTTAAAAATATGGTTCATAACCTGAGTTAAGTGTTCCAACAATTACCAACACGCGAAGCATTTTATGATTCAATTGCGTGTGCAAAGGAATACATTAGAAATCCACGCAATTAAATTTGAAGAGCTAGGAGTAGCATATTTTATTTGAGCACAAGACATAGCATTGGAAGGAAATTACAAAGCAAAAGGCAGCAAAATTACAAGATATTCGAATTCAGTAAAGAGAATCCTTCTGATTGGCCTGCTGCTTTAATAATTCTTCTCTAACCCTCCTGATCTCCGCTTCCTTCTCCAATCTCTCTTGCTGAAACGTATTATGAACAGAAAGAGGGTCAAGAAAGCAAAAACAAATTAGTGTTGCACAAATCCAAGAACTTTGGCGCACGAAAAAATAATGCGCGTTTCATTAGAATGCGAAAATACAAACACAGCACAGCATATAGGAACACATCAATGTATATACGAAATGAAATCCTAAAATAAAATTAAACTTAGCTAGTATGAAATTAAATTATAATAAAATGATTTGTTTGATTATATCTAGGGTTTTCTTTGGCGAAGAATGAAATTGGAGTAGGGAATTAAGAGAAAGACGAAGAATAAAACGACGAAGCAAAGGGAAAGAACCTTTTCGTCTTGATGGAGAGCGATCCAGACATGGACTTTCTCCATGGAGTGCCAGAACACGAAAGCACCCAGCGTCATCCCGAAGTATGATGCCACGCTCACCATATTTCTTCTTCTTTTTCTTCTCTGTTTCGATTTAGTTTCAGCTTTTTCCCCTTGTTATCAAATCTCTGCTACGCTATTTTCATATGTGATCCACAGCTTTCTCGGCCTCGTGGTTACTCTATGGCCCAACTGATGCCAAACCACATCTGCTTCAGGCCTGCAATTACACTACAGCGTACCAGGCTCGGCCCATTGTTTTCGCATCTAGTTCAGGCCTGCAATTTATATTTTGAATCCTACAATTTAAAATATAAATTTTGTGTTATAATTATAAAATTCAAAATACAAAATTTACATTCCAAATTATAAAATTCATTATCACTACTTTTTATATTTTTTAAATATGGAGCGTCAGAAAAAATAATGGAGTTGCATGTAGAATTTTCGTTTTAAGTGACTCAAGTTGTATAAATGAATAAATAAGATATATTCTCATAGTAAAAAGTACCACTTAATCATAAATTTATATATATGATAATTTTTATATAATTATTATTTTAAAAGTTATACAAATTAAAAAATTAAATATATGATTGATTGGTAGTATTATAATTTATAAAAAGAAACCTATAGTAAAAAAACAATTTTATTTTATAAAAATGACTAATTTGATTAAAAATATGATTATAGTTGAAAGACATTTACTTTTATATAAATAAGCCAAACAACTCATTTCAATATTTATTTTTCTGTGAAGCAATCGTGTTATTGTCAAATATTAAGTACAGACTTTCAATATAAAATCATGAACTATATAAAAAATTCCGAGTTTGATTTTAAAGATTTTTTTACAAATTAATTTGGCTCAGTTCCCTATCTAGCACCATTTATATCTTTATTTTTCTATCTAGCACCCTTTTGTTTTTATTTCCCTATCTAGCATCCTTTTGTTTTTATTTCCCTATCTAGCACTCTTTTATTTTTTATTTCCCGCACCATTTTAAAAATAAATAAATAAATAATATTTTTTTTTTAATAATTTTAATTTTGAATGCATTAAAAAATAAATATTTTTAATTTTTAAAATAATTAGAAATATAATTAATGAATAAATAAATGAGTTTTTACAAAATAAAAATAAAAAAGTAATAAATTAAAAATGTTTAGTTTAAAATTATTATTTTTTTAAATGAAGAAAATAAAAAAATAAACTCTACAACAACATAAAAGTTGAATCTATAAACATAAATTAGTATTTATTTTTATTATTATTGATGATGTAATTTTATTTATTTCAAGTAAAAAATACAAGACATATTTATAAAAAAAACCAAAGTCAATTAGTATTAATTAATAGTGGACACATAAATAATATTGAAAAGTGTTTACCTAAATGCAAAATTCTAAAAAAAACTAATACAAATGTTACACTTAATGCTTAAAGATGAGACCAAAAAATAAGTATAGAAAATAAAAACAGCAACAATAAAATAAAAACAAAAAATAGATATAAATAAAGAATGACAGAAAAAAAAATAACAACTAAAAACATAAAATATATAAAATAAAGGCAAAACAAAATAAGATAAAGATAAAAGATATAAAAAAAAATAAAACAAGATAAAGATAAGATATATAAGGCGATATTAAATAAGTATATGTTGATCATAAAAAAGAAAAATAAATAAAAGATTATCATTCATTTGATATTTTCTTCAGTGGTACATTAAATAGTTTGTGCAAAATGAAACATAATTAATGACGAGAATTGCACAATCCAGTCATTTTTTTTATAACTTTAATTTTGAATGCATTAAAAAAATATTTTTAGTATTTAAAATAGTTAGAAATATTATTAATGAATAAAAACATAAATAGAAATAAATAAAGAATGGCAGAAAAAATAATAATAACTAGAAACATATTAAATGAATGATCATCTCTCATTTATTTTCCTTTTTATGATCAACATATACTTATTTAGCGTCTTATATCTCTTATATTTATCTTGTTTTGATTTATTTGATTTTTTTTATATCTTTTATCTTTATCTTATTTTGTTTTTCCTTTATTTTATACCTTTTATGTTTTTAGTTATTATTATTTTTTCTACAATCTTTATTTATTTATTTATGATTTTTGTTTTTATTTTATTGTTGTTGTTTTTATTTTCTAGACTTATTTATTTTTGCATTTTTTTCTTCTCATTTTTAAGCATTAAGTGTAACATTTGTATTAGTTTTTTTTATAATTTTGCATTTAGGTAAACACTTCAATATTATTTATGTGTCCACTATTAATTAATACTAATTGACTTTGGTTTTTTTTATAAATATGTCCTGTATTTTTTACTTAAAATTAACATGATTACATCATCAATAATAATAAAAATAAATACTAATGTATGTTTATAGATTCAACTTTTATGTTGTTGTAGAGTTTAATTTTTTATTTTCTTCATTTTAAAAAAAATAATTTTAAACTAAACATTTTTAATTTATTACTTTTTTGTTTTTATTTTGTAAAAACTCATTTATTTATTCATTAATTATATTTCTAATTATTTTAAACATTAAAAATATTTATTTTTTAATGCATTCAGTGTAGCATTAAGTGTAGCATTTGCATTAGCTTTTTTTTTAGAATTTTGCATTTAGGGTAGACACTTCAATATTATTTATGTGTTCACTATTAATTAATACTAATTGACTTTGGTTTTTTAATAATTATGTCCTGTATTTTTTACTTGAAATTAACATGATTATATCATCAATAATAATAAAAATAAATACTAATTTATGTTTATAGATTCAACTTTTATGTTGTTGTATAGTTTAATTTTTTATTTTCTTCATTTTTTAAAAAAAATAATTTTAAACTAAACATTTTTAATTTATTATTTTTTTATTTTTATTTTGTAAAAATTCATTTATTTATTCATTAATTATATTTCTAATTATTTTAAACATTAAAAATATTTATTTTTTAAAGCATTCAAAATTAAAGTTATTAAAAAAATAATAATTTATTATTTATTTATTTATTTTTAAAATGGTGCTAGATAGGGAAATAAAAAATAAAAGAGTGTTAGATAGGGAAATAAAAACAAAAGGGTGCTAGATAGGGAAATAAAAACAAAAGGGTGTTAGATAGGGAAATAAAGATGTAAATGGTGCTAGATAGGGAATTGAGCCAATTAATTTCAGAGACTAACTCCATATATGTAACCAAAACATGTTTCCTTACACTCCACACGTCCAAATGTATACAAGTTTGATTAGTTTAATTTTTCCAATAAATAGTAATGAATATAACAATGGTGTCTTAGGTATTTTATGTTTGTATAACGGATTAGTATAAGGGTTGAACCACCTTTGTATTTTATGTTTGTTTAAGAGTTTGACCACTCTGAAATGATTTACATTTATTTATTTTTTATTATAAAAAAAATAACAATTCAAAATTTTCAATTGTTTTTTTTAAAAGTAATATTTTAATAATTAATATACGAGCCTCTTATCCAAGTGAAATCTGATTGTGATGAAATGAAACAGACAAAATGTAAAATATGTTTTGTGTATCTGTGTAAATTGTTACTGAATAAATTATTATATATTAAAACGAAACTACTATATAATTTAAATATAGAATCACTTTTAAATTTTAATTTAATTTAGTTGAATTCATTAATTTAAACTCATTAGTTAATTTAAAAAGGCAACTAACTCCCATTGACTAAAATGTGGCCATTGTTTCATTAAATGAATACAGCTAGCCTCTTGCTGAAACCAAGAACAAGAACAAAACCACAAAAGCTGTCTTGTTTAATTTTGTTATAAAAAAAATGCAAATTGTTGATTGTGAAAACTATTGCCTAGACTGTATCTATACGACTACATGTGTGCAAAGTGTAAAATATGGCCAACTTGGACTTTCGCAACCACTTCCAACCAAGTCAAGACGCCCACAGTCTTCTACACTCTCTGCAACTCTCTGTCTGCTGAGTTTCCAACACAGAGAGGCCTTTCTTAAAAAAAAAAACATTGTTTGGAAGAAATGAAAAGGAAAGTTAAGTAAAAGAAGAAAAGAACATTGGGAGTCCCACAATTTTTTTTCTTTTTATTTAATAATTATCTCACTTTCCTTTTATTTTATTTGTCTTTTGATTGAGATTGATGGCATGTTAATCATAAATTACTCTTACATGGTGATATGAGCAAAGAAAGACGAGAGAGAGAGAGAAGAAGGTTTCGAACCAATAGAAGAAGAAAAGAACAAAAAAAGAGAAACATTGAAAGGAGGAATTTTGGCGTTTTCTGGTTGATGCTCCGGCATACAGTGAATGCTCCCTCGCTCCCAAAACTCTCAACACACAACATGCAATAAAAAACAGAGATACCTTCTTCCGTCGCATAACAACCTCGAACCCATCGAACCCCTGTTTCTCTTCTTTTTTCTTCTTCCATCAATTCCCACCCTCTTAAGCCAACCTTTCTCTTCTGCAATTCATCTTCTTCCTTCCAAACCATGAGAATGAAGTCGTGGCTACGCACATGCTCTTCCTCCTCCACCTCCACTCACAACTCCACAATCTCACTCCTTAAACAAAAGCCACATGCATACGACACCTCAACAACCTCCTCCTCCGTTTCCGAAGCACCCTCTTCCGCCATCACCACTTCCTCTCTCGAAACCAACCTCTCAATACAAACCCTCCCATCCATTCCCTCTCTCCAAAACCATACCCTCACCTTCTCCATCTCCCACCACTGCCTCAACTCTCTCACCCCGCACCCCTCTCGCCCTGTCACCTCCCTTGCCGTCACCAACAACCTCCTCTACGCCGCAACGGACCACGAAATCAATGTCTACGATCGCCACACCTGCACCACCCTCCACACGTTCAACACCCAACCCACCTCAAACTCCACCAAAGCCATCACCTTCTCCGACAACCTCGTCCTCACCACCCACCAGGACTCCAAGATCCGCGTCTGGCAAAATCACAAGACCCACCACCGCGTGTTTACCACTCTCCCCACCGTCAAAGACCGTCTCCACCGTTTCCTCCTCCCGAAGAACTATATAACCGTCCGCCGCCATAACAAACGGCTCTGGATCGAACATGCAGACGCCGTCACGGGGCTCGCCGTTACTAACGACGCTATCTACTCCGTTTCGTGGGACAGAACTCTGAAGATATGGCGGCTCTCAGATTTCAGGTGCGTGGAGTCCGTGAATGCGCACGAGGACGCAGTCAACGCAGTGGCAGTGTCCTGCGATGGGACCGTGTACACTGGATCCGCGGATAAGAGAATACGTGTGTGGGCCAGACCCGCGGGGGAGAAGCGGCACGTGCTGGTGGCCACGTTGGAGAAGCATAAGTCTGCGGTGAACGCTTTGGCCCTAAACGACGACGCTTCGGTGCTGTTCTCGGGGGCCTGTGACCGTTCCATATTGGTGTGGGAGAGGGAGGACAGTGCGAACCACATGGTCGTGAGTGGGGCTCTCAGGGGGCACCAGAAGCCGATACTGTGCTTGGTCAATGTCTCTGACTTGCTTCTCAGTGGGTCGGCAGATCGGACGGTGAGGATTTGGAAGCGCGATTCTGATGGACGGTTTGGATGTCTTGCCGTCCTGGACGGTCACCGAAAACCGGTGAAATCCTTGGCGGCCATTCTGGAGAATGATGAAGCTTCACCTAATAACACACTTTCAGTTTTCAGTGGCACTCTAGATGGAGAGATTAAGGTTTGGCAGGTTTCTATCACCGCTCAATCCACGCATTATCCACAAATGGATTCATAGAAGATACATTTCTCTCATAATTTTTTTCCCATTTTCTTATCAAACACACAAGTCATTTTTTTTAGTTATTATATTATCATTTATATCTCTCTCTCCTTCTCATAAAATTGTGGAAATCTTTTTAACTTAATTGATATTGCCAATGTAAAATACGAAGGCATATTTTATACTTTTTTTTTAATAATTCGTGCACATTCTTTTTCATGCACTCTATATTTGTATTTGCAAAAGTGATACTGTCATTAATCTATTTGTCCTTTGTAAAGAAAGAAAGAGATAAAAAAATATTAAGAGTGAGAAATGATAAAAATTTAACAAAGCGGTGCACTTCCTGTTTAAAAATAAATAGAAATACAAGTCACGACGTGCTTATGAATGATGACGAGTACATTAGCATAAAAGTTTTCAAAGCTGATAGATTCTGCTTTAAAAAAACTGCACCACCTTAGTAAATTTTCCAATAAATGAACAAAAAATGTGATAAGGTTAATAAGATGTATAGAGTGAAAGAATGACATGCATATATATTATATATTAGGTTGAAATTTACTTTATTCTCCTTTTTCTTTTCCTATATATCTTATATTTAAAATTTTATCATAAAACAAATAAATATCAAACAAAAGTTTGTGTCAAAACAAGTCGTAAGAAGATATTTATTTACTTGACAAACTTAATTAATACATAATACAACAAATCTTGAAAAATGGATATCTGATAGGTATTGTTTGATTTGATTGTTGCAAATCTTTTACTGTTCATTGTTTCATAAATAGTCGTTCATCATTTAAAACTTATTGATTAGACCATTTTACTCATGATAATCATTGATGATAATAAAGTAAAGACTCTGTTAGAAAAGATGTACGATTGCTCCGAACTATTTTACAAGACACATATGTATAGTTTAGTATGTAACTTTATCCCCATACATATTTTATATATATATATATATTTATTGTTTACTTCACAAATTTTAAATGTACTACCAATAAATATTAGAAACATTAATTCTTAATGAAATAAATAAAGTCATGTTAGGTAATAATAGTTTATCAATAATAAAAATTCAGAGAAGTATGCATTTCTAAAGTACATAAAAAAAATTAATCACGATAAAAAAATATCTAAACATAATAAAATTAAATCTAAGCAGTGTATAATACAAATGTTCCAACATACTAATTATCATTATAACCATCACGTAAATCATTTTGTTGGTTATCGTCTTGTTCATGTTCTTAATTTTAATTTTGTTGTTGAAAAAAAAAACAATTATGCAGTCGTTATTACTAGGGAGCTAATTAGGTAATGGAGGATTACATCACTGGTTGTCAATTGTTGTTTAAGTTGTTCAATCTCCAGAATAAACTTGTTGAATTAATTATGCTTGCGTTTTGTTGTGAGTAACTTTCACCACAATTATCACGAGAATCAAAACCTGCACCTTCTAAGAACTTTGGGTTCCTAAGTTTCTCTTCCTCAATATAATATAGGGGAGTATATTGCATGACACTCGAAAGCAAAATAGACTCAAACAATGTTCGAAAATATCCCCTCTCAAAATCTCCCTATTCAAACAAGGTATTTTTTCACAAGAATAATAAATAGTGTTCCTGCTAGGGAGATGGGACCTAGAGAACTGTTGAAGTCTTTTTCTCCTTCCTTCGGTCGGGCAGGTGGCTGGGTGATGAACTGGAATCCTTCTCTTCCTTCTGCTTGTCTTTCGGCACTCGGGACTCGGTCGTCGGGTGAACACCGGATGGTGGGGGTACCTGCGAAGGCACTCCGACGCTCAAATCAATAAAGCGGGTGGTTAGCTCTCAGGTAGGTGAACAGTAATAATGACATACCTTACTCCTTGAAATGCGTGCTATTTATATTATTCTAGTGGGCCTACCTTGTTGGGCCCGCTTATCGAGGTGGATACCGCTTAGGGTTGCATTACCTAATTCTTGATGATGGATTAGCTTCACTGATCTCGGTTCGGCCGTCGGCCAAATTCTCATGGTGAGGGCCGGCCATCGGTCACATACCCGTGGCCTTCGGCTGTCTCAGTTGAGTCTCCAACGGTCTCGGTCGCTCGACCAAGTCTCCAAAAGGTCTCGGCCTCTCGGTCTCTCGGCCAAGTCTTCAAGGGGTATCGGCCATTCGGTCCCTCGGTCAGATTGACTGGGCATCGGGCAGCCAGGTGGGTCCCGGTCTCGCCCAGTACCGGTACACTTGCCCCCCAGGCTCAAGGGCAGATGTGTCAGATATGTCTGATGAGTCTTTTGATAATGGGAGTCGGTCGGTCTCCCTTGGTCGCGCGGGCGTTTCATTTCTCGAGGTACGACTTGACTAGGCGGCGTGACGTGACTTCAGACGGCGTGACGTGACGCGCATTGATGAGGGGTTTTTTGGGCGGAGGAGTTCGTGGACCGTTAGATCTACAAGATCTAACGGTTGGTATTGGTTTGACGTTTCGCATTCCGAGGCCCATGGGCCCTATAAATAGGGGTCTACCAGCGTCGAGGTCCCTCATTTGTGTTCGCGAGTTTTTCTTGGCAGCCGAGTGATCCTTCGTCCACTGCCGAGTGTTGAGTGACCGTTCAGTCGTCTTTCTTCGCCCAGCCTAGTTTATCAGCCGAGGTTAGTAATGTGTTGCGAGTCTAGTCTTTCCCCTCCTCCCTTGGGCGACCCGTCCTCTCCCGTTGGTCGCTCGTCTTCGAGGGGGTCTTCTGAATCGTCATCCTCTTCTTCTTCCTCTTCGTCATTCACCACCGACCCTGTTTCGGTTGGGGTGGCCGATGCTCCATCCCCGATGGAGGTTGTGAGGGGGGATGCCCCGGCCAATGCTGTTGACCGATCGGGCTCGCCCCCAATGGCCGTCCCCTTAGGGGATTTTAGTTGGGTGGATCCTAGAGTGATGGATGTCTCGTCTATCTATGAGACCGAGGAGTCTGTGGCAAAATTTTTGCTCAGGCGACCGGTTTTAAAGGCAGAGGAGTTTTCTTCCCATTTTAGCATCCTACCTTGTGGGGCGGCTGAGAGGGTGTGCATGGGGGGGCCTGGTTCCAGTCCCCCTTTCTTTTATATGTACACTTGCTTTTTTGTTGATCTTTTTGTTTCTCTTCCTTTTGATGAGTTTACGATGGGTGTCCTTCAGACGCTCAACGTTGCTCCCACCCAGGTTCACCCAAATACCTGGGCGTCCCTTCAAGCCTTTCGCTTGTTGTGTGACGTTATGCGTCTTCACCCCACGCCTTCGTGTTTTCTTTCTTATTATAACTCCCATCCTGCCAAGAAGGCCGCTTGGCATTCGCTGGCCGGTCGGCCCGGTAGCGTTCTTTTTTATCTCTTTGCCCTTTCTTATAAACGTTTCAAAGAGAGGTTTGTGAAGGTCGTGATCCGGCCCGAGGCGACCGCTTTCTTTTTTGACTCGACCGGGCGGTCGAAGTTCCCTTTACTGGACTCGGCAGCCTTGCGAGTTTAAGGAGTGGCCGAGGCCGACGGAGGGTGAGGACGAGCTGGGTGTCCTTGCTCTTTTTGACGCCCTCCCGAGGAGGCTTCCGTGCCGGGTGCTGATTGGTGCGTATGCCAAGTCTGCGCGTTGGGCGGCTGTGAGGGGTATGTGTCTTGGTTTGCCTTAGTCGGTCGGTCAGTCTGTCTACTTTTGTTTTATTTTCTAACTCCTTGATTTGTTTTGCAGAGATAATGGTTAACGAGCGACCGAGCGCCGTTAGCGTGCTTGACAAGCATCGGCAGAAGGCGGCCGAACGAAGGGGTCGTCGAAGCTTGGAGGTGATACCGCCGCCGAGTGATGAAGGGGTGGTCGGCCCATCTCACAAGTCCAAGGGGTCTGTTGGCCCCACCCATAAGTCCAAGAAGCGTCCGAGGGGCGCCAGCAACATTGCCACCACCACCCGGTCTCCCGGGTCCATGCCAACGCCTCCTCCTTCCCGACGGGTATCTGCTGAGGCGGCGTCAGGCTCTCCCGGGGCCTTGGTGCACGCAGAAGCCGGTCCATCTGTGGCCGATGCCCGGGCGGCTCTCACACCCTTCGACATTTTGGGGGCCGGGTATCGGTTCTCCCGGAGGGTTCGCGTCGCGCTTCCAGATGAGGCTCGGGACCCCCTGCGCAGCGTCACTCCCTCGGAACTGCTAAGGAGCGGCTTCGAGTTGATGTGCCGGTCGGTCGTCCTTGTCCAGAGCGGGCTTCAAGGCCAAGACCGTCAGGCCGAAGATGTGTCCGCCTTGGAGCATAAGCTGTCGGAGGCTGCCGAGGATTTGAAGCAGTCCCTAGCTGCAAACACTAACCTCTCGGCCCGGATTGCAGAAGAGGCGGCCGAGAGGGAGTTGGCGCAGAAGGAGGCGGCCGAGGCGAGGCGCCAGCTGGAGGCCGAAAAGCTAAGGGCGGCTGCCGAGATCGCCAACTTAAAAAAGTTGGTTGAAGAGAAAGATGGGCAGCTTTCTGCCTCGGCCACGGAGATGGCCGCCCTTCAACTCGTGAAGGAGCAAGCCGAGGCCGAGCTTGACGAGAATTATGAGGAGGCCGAGGAGTTATTGAGGCAATGCTTCGAGAGGGCCGTTCGTCAAGCGCACGTGCTTTACGGTGGGCCGCCGGCCACTGGTAGCTTCGACCTTGATTATGAAGTTTATCAGGGTCGGTTAATGCCGAGTGCCGAGGCGGCTGCTTTGGCTGCCCAAGAGGCTGGACCGGCCGAGGTCGAGATCCAGGGCGCGGAGGCCGAGGCTGAGGGGGGCGGGTTCGTCGAGATTCAAGATTAGGTTCACCGTTGGCCGGGTTGTGTCCTTTTCTTGATTTTTTGCTTTCCTCCGAGGCCGGGGTGTGACCTCTTTGTTTTGTTTTTTGTTGTATCACCCTGCTTTCCTTTATTAATATGAATTGGCTTTCCTTTCATTTGGTTTGGTGTAAAAATTTGGCAAGTTAATAATCACTCGATCTCCCATTGGACGAGTAGAACGTGGGCGGTCGGTTGATAAGTGCGAGCGTTAAAATTCGAGCAAGTGAAATACGGGCGATCGGTCACTAAGTGCGAACGTTTGAATTCGAGCAAGTGAAATACGGGCGATCGGCCACCAAGTGCGAACGTTTGAATTCGAGTAAGTAAAATTTGGGCGATCGGCCACTAATTGAGAACGTTTAAATTCGAGCAAGTAAAACATGGGCGACCGGCCACTATTTGCGAACGTTTAAATTCGAGCAAGTAAAATTTGGGCGATCGGCCACTAATTGCGAATCGTTTAAATTTGAGCAAGTGGGCGATCGGTTGGCCGGCACTTGCGATGTTAATCGAGCAAGCAGGCGATCGGTTGGCCGGCACTTGCGATGTTAATCGAGCAAGTGGGCGTTCGGTCATTACTTGTTTGGTAGAATATTTCCAACACTTTGATGAAAACGCCTCGTTAAAACCTCCCTGGTTGGGTGAGGAAAGAGTGCGTGTTTTTATTGATTTTAGCTGTAATAGAACTTAAGGTGCGTGGCATTCCACGTCCTCGGTACAATTTTTCCTGAAAGCCATTCTAGATGATAGGCTCCTCCTTGTGCAACTTCTCGGACTCGGAAAGGCCCCTCCTAGTTGGATGAGAACTTCCCTTCATTCTTTCTGGCGTCGCTGCGCATTCTCCAGACGAGATCGTCCTTCTGGAAACATCTCGGCCGGACTTTGGTGTTGTACCGCCTGGATGCCCGGGCTTTGCAGGCATCCTCCCGAATTTTGCTTTTGTCACGCATCTCACTTACCAGGTCGAGGTTGACCGCTAGGCTTTCCTCGTTTAGGGTGAGATCGAACATCTGCCGTCGTATGGTGGGCCCGGCCACCTCAACCGGGATCATTGCCTCGGTTCCATATGTCAGGCTGTAGGGTGTTTCCTGTGTGGTAGTTTGGAGGGTGCACCTGTACGCCCAAAGTACCTCGATCAACTCCTCGGTCCATCGGCCATTTGCTTTGTCCAGACGCTTCTTCAGCTCGTTGAGTATGACCTTGTTGGCGGCATCGGCCTGCCCATTGGTTTGTGGGAGTTCCACCGAGGCCGTGACGGAATTGATGCCCAGGTCGTCATAGAAGGACTGTAGGCCTCGGTCGATGAACTGTCGGCCATTGTCAGTTACTATTGTGTGTGGGACGCCGAATCGGCAAACTATGCTCCTCCATACGAAGTTTTGTACATTCTTCGCCGAGATGGAGGCGAAGGGCTCGGCCTCGATCCATTTGGTGAAGTAGTCGACTCCCACCAAGAGGAATTTGGTCTGCCCCTTCCCTGGGGAGAATGGCCCGATAATGTCCATCCCCCAAATGGCGAATGGCCATGGGGAGATGATGCTATGCAGTTCTTCCGGCATGGTGTGGTGGAGGGGGCCGAACTCTTGGCACTTGGCGCATTTCTTCACATATTCGGCACAGTCGCCTTGCATGGTCGGCCAGTAGTAGCCGGCCCTCAGAACTTTGGCGGCCATCGTCCTCGTCCCGGCGTGATTTCCGCAAATTCCTTCATGGATCTCGGCCCTTTTGTTGGTGATGCATTTTAGCAGGGGGGTCGAGTAGCCTCTCCGATACAAATCTTCGTTAATCATGGTGTACCGGGCGCATTGCTGCTTCATCGCCTTCTCTTGGCCTGCCTTGCATGTGCCGTCCGTTAGATATTGGATGACGGGTGTCATCCAGTTTTCGGCGTCGGCCTCTTCTTCTTCAATAGCCAGACACTCGGCCTCGACCTCCGTCACACTAGGGTGTCTCAGCCATATTTGTATGACTGACCTCTGGTGGCTCTTCTTTTTGGTGATCGAGAGCTTGGACAGGATGTCGGCCCTTTTGTTGTCCTCCCTCGGTATGTGTTGCAAGGGTGCTTTGTTGAAGCGGGCGATACTGTTTTTGGCCGCGTGGTAGTACCGCTGCAGCAAAGGCTCTTTAACCTCGAAATCTCCGTTGACTTGGCCGACCATCACCTGGGAGTCGCTTTTGCATGTATCCTCGCGCGCTCTCATGTCGTAAGCTAGGTTCAGCCCGGCCAGCAAGGCCTCGTACTCGGCCTGATTGTTGGTCGCCCGTAATCCGAACTGGAGGGCTTGTTCCAAGAGGAGGTCGTCCGGCCCTTCCAGGACGACTCCCGCTCCACAGGCTGTTTTATTTGAGGAGCCGTCCACGTAGAGAGTCCAACCGTCCGAGAGGGTGGGCAGTGGTGTCAGCTCGGCCGAGAAGTCGGCCAAGCATTGAGACTTGATGGCGCCCCTCGGCTCATAACGTATGTCGAACTCGGAGAGTTCGACCGACCATCCTATCATCCTCCCTGCAAGGTCCGGTTTAGATAAAATTTTAAAAAGAGGGTAGTCGGTTCTTACAGTTATGGAGTGATTTTGGAAATAGGGGCGCATCCGTCTTGCCGTGAGGACGAGTGCGAGAGCCACCTTCTCAATCATCTGATATCGGGTCTCGGCCGAATGGAGGGTTCGGTTGACAAAGTATATGGGTCGCTCCTCGCCCTCGGCTTCCTGCACTAGGGCAGCGCTGACTGCTTCTTCCGAGACTGCTAGATATACCAGGATTGGGACGTCGGGTCTCGGCTTCTGGATGACGGCCGGAGATGTGAGGAACTCTTTGAATTTTTTGAAGATTTCCTCGCATTGGTCGTCCTAGACGAATTTTTTACCTTTACGGAGCAACTGAACGATCGGCCTCGTCCTCTCGGCCAGGCGGGGGACAAATCGAGAGAGGGCGGTCAGCCGCCCAAGGAGTTGTTGTACCTCCTTCACGGTGTTCGGGCTTCTCATGCTGAGTTTGGCCTGACATTTGTCGGGGTTGGCCTCTATCCCTCGGTGGGTGAGCATGAAGCCTAGGAACTTTCCTCCATCCACCCCGAAAGTACATTTTTCGGGGTTGAGTTTCATGTTTACCCCCCTTAGGGCCTTGAAGACCTCGTCCAGATCCTTCAGATGTTGCTCGAACGAGTCGGACTTCACGACTATGTCGTCCACATAGACTTCTACCGCCCGGCCTATCAGACCCTTGAAAATTTTGTCCATGAGGCGCTGGTAGGTTGCCCCGGCGTTCTTGAGGCCAAACGGCATGACCTCGTAGTAGTAGTTGGCGTCGGCCGTCATGAAGGCCGTCTTCTCCTTGTCCCGCGGGTGCATGCTTATCTGGTTATAGCCAGAGTAAGCGTCCAAGAAGCTCATAATTTTGTGGCCGGCCGCCCCATCTACCAGGCGGTCAATGTTCGAGAGGGGGTAGGTGTCATTCGGGAATGCGCTGTTAAAGTTTCTGTAGTCGACGCACATCCTCCAGTTACCGTTAG
Source organism: Phaseolus vulgaris (assembly GCF_000499845.2). Lineage (NCBI taxonomy): Eukaryota > Viridiplantae > Streptophyta > Magnoliopsida > Fabales > Fabaceae > Phaseolus > Phaseolus vulgaris. The sequence goes on along the minus strand of NC_023758.2, from coordinate 42,487,519 downwards.
GCTTGGTAACCATGACGACGTTGGCCAGCCATGTCGTGTATCGGGCCTCCCTTATGAATCCGGCCGACAGGAGCTTGCCGGCCTCCTCCTTCGCCGCGAGTCGCTTTTCGTTGCCCAAGTCCCTCTTCTTTTGGGAGATCGGACGGGCTTCCTTAAATATGGAGAGTCGATGGGTGATGACATCCGGGCTTACTTCCGGCATGTCGGCCGGCGTCCATGCGAACATGTCGACATTCTTTTTTAGCGCGGCGTGCATGATTTCGGCCTCGGCCGCCGCCAAGGTTGTCCCTACAGCCGTGCTGTGCTCTTCGTCGAGGAGGGGGACTCTTCTCAGCTCTTCTCTTGCCTCTAGCCTGTCCTCGGTCGCCCGGGGATCAAGGTCTACTAATGCCACGGTTAGCTGGGCCTCCCTCGGCCGGTCCTTCCTGGGGGAACGGTTCTTTCGGGAGGACTTTCTCGCCCGGAGGGGAGAGGTGTCTGCCCTTAGAGGCTCCACCCGGAGGCTCTCGGCGTAGCACTCTCGTGCTTCTTTCTGGTCCACGTGGACTGTGAGAATGTCTCCTGTCTTCGAAGGGAATTTCATTGCGAGGTGAGGGGTTGATACTATGGCCATCAGCCAGTTGATGGATGGTCGGTCGAGGAGGATGTTGTAGGAGGTGTTGGCGTCGATGACTAGGTACCGGATTTTGATGGTCCTGGTGTTCTTCCCTTCTCCGAAGGTGGTGTACAAGTCGATATATGGCATCATCTCGGCCTCGGTCATTCTCATGGCCTTGAAAGTTTTCCAGTAGAGGATATCTACCGAACTTCCTTGGTCCACGAGGGTCTTCCTTATGGTGAATCGATCTATGTCGACCGCTATCACCATCGGGTCGTCCTGCTGGCGGTAGTCTACGCCTTTAAAGTCTTCGTCCGTGAACGTGATGGGTGGCATCCTTGGTCGGAACGTCACGGCGTTTACCTGGTGTACCGCCCTGAGGTGTTTCTTCCGGGCGTTGTTTGTGCTTCCTCCCCCGGCGAAACCGCCGGCTATAGTGTTGATAACCTCTCGGTTACCTCTTCTATCGCCCTCCCTTGGGGGATCGTCTCTTCGAGGGGGATCGGCCCTTGCGGGTTGCCGGTCGCCTCTGTTATTTTGGTTTTCTCGGCCGCGCTGGGGTGACCTCGTCCGTGTGGGTGGATCCGCCCGGCCGGGTGGGTCTCGGCCATTCCTGATGAAACGGCGGAGATGTCCAGCCTGGATAAGTTCCTCGATCTTATCCTTAAGGGCCTGACACTCGTCGGTTGAGTGTCCGGTGTTTTGGTGGTACCGACACTGTTTCCTCCGATCGGCATTATTTGGGCTGACCACCTTCCTTGGGGGAGGGATCAACTCAGCGTTGAGGGCCTCGTGCAAGATCCTCCCTCTCTCAACCGTCAGCGGCGTGTATCTTGAGAATCGAATTGATCGGTCTCGATTCTCCCGTCGCCGGTCAGTTCTCTGTATCGGCCGCATCTGGCGGTCTTTTTCTTCCTTCCTTTCTCCGCCGGCCTCGGCACGGGCCTGGTTGCGGAACTCTTAGTTCCTCCAGCTGCATGTACTTAGCGGCTCTCTTTCTCAGCTCGTCCAGGCTGTCGGCCGGCTGCATGCATAGGTTGTCGGCAAAGGGCCCCGGGCGCAGGGCTGTCAGCATGTGATGCATGGCGACATCCGGACTCAGATTTCGGATGCTCATCGCCACTTTACTGAACCTATCCACGAAGGCTCTCAGGGACTCTCCCTTCTCCTGGCGGATGCCTACTAGGGCGATTGAGGTCAGATGGTGCGGCAGGCTGGTCGCAAACTGTGTTTCGAACTTTGCGACGAGCGTGGCAAAGCTGTCGATGGAGTTGGGTGAGAGCTTGGTGAACCAACTAAGGGCTGCACCCTTCAGGGATGTCGGGAACACTCGGCACAAGACGGCGTCGTCCGAGGTGTAGAGACTCATATGGGTGGTGTAGGCGTCCATATGCTCGTCCGGGTCGGTCGACCCGTCGTATCGGTCCCGGTTGAAGCCCTTCCACTTATCAGGAAGTGGGACTTCGATGATGTTGTTTGTAAAAGGGTGACGGCAGTTTGGGTCGGCCGTCAGGGTCGTCTGGGTGGATCTGATTAGGCATGACTCGTCGCCCATTTCAGTCTCGCGGGGAGGGGGTCGGCCTCTCGTCCCCTCGGCCACATCCGGGTTGGGGGAGAGGTGTAGGACTTGCCGACCACGTTTGTCGGTATGACAGAGGGTCCTCCCTCCCCCAGCTTCTTCCTCATGTCCTCGTTCTCCCTGCGGAGAACTTGCAGCTCTTGCTCATTTCTCTGAGCGGCCTCCTCGGCCTTTCTTCGCATCTCGGCCATCTCCCTCTGGAGAGACAGCAACAGCATTGTTTGGTCGGCTTCAGTCATTCTTTCCATGCTTCTTGTTGAAACCATCTACTTTTTTCCTTTAGCTAGTTTCCCTCGGCCCCACGGTGGGCGCCAATTGTTCCTGCTAGGGAGATGGGACCTAGAGAACTGTTGAAGTCTTCTTCTCCTTCCTTCGGTCGGGCAGGTGGCTGGGTGATGAACTGGAATCCTTCTCTTCCTTCTACTTGTCTTTCGGCACTCGGGACTCGGTCGTCGGGTGAACACCGGATGGTGGGGGTACCTGCGAAGGCACTCCGACGCTCAAGTCAGTAAAGCGGGTGGTTAGCTCTCAGGTAGGTGAACAGTAATAATGACATACCTTACTCCTTGAAATGCGTGCTATTTATATTATTCTAGTGGGCCTACCTTGTTGGGCCCGCTTATCGAGGTGGATACCGCTTAGGGTTGCATTACCTAATTCTTGATGATGGATTAGCTTCACTGATCTCGGTTTGAGCGTTAATTGTAATAGGGTTCGGCCGTCGGCCAAATTCTCATGGTGAGGGCCGGCCATCGGTCACATACCCGTGGCCTTCGGCTGTCTCAGTTGAGTCTCCAACGGTCTCGGTCGCTCGGCCAAGTCTCCAAAAGGTCTCGGCCTCTCGGTCTCTCGGCCAAGTCTTCAAGGGGTATCGGCCATTCGGTCCCTCGGTCAGATTGACTGGGCATCGGGCAGCCAGGTGGGTCCCGGTCTCGCCCAGTACCGATACAAATAGTTTAACTAAAACGTAATAAAAGGAAGTCATACATATCCTCTTAAATCTTTCCTCGATAAATTCCACATTACTCTTTCATACATGTTTTTGTTGGAATACTTCATATATATACATTCATATAAATGAATAAAAAATATTAAAGAATTCATACCAAACAAGTGGTGTGTTCGTGCGTATTGATGGTATTGATGGATGCCTAGTGTGCAAACTCCTACTTGTATGCATATGATTTTTCTTAGTTGAATATTTTTTTCATCATCCTTTACTCTTTTCAAGAAATTGTTCTACACGTGATTTCTAATATATTGAAGTTTTTTACTTCATTTTCAAGTTTCCTTAAACATCTCTAAAAAGTATATGAGAAGTATTAGAAAATGGACTTTAAGTCTAACTCAACCCCATAAAACCGGCTCAGAGGGTTGAGGTTTGCACCCACTTATATACAATGAAAGACTCTAATCTCTAGTCGATGTGAGATCTCCAACACACCCCCTCACGCCGAGACTGCCAACTCGTGCGTGGGACTATATATTTTGGGTGATCCGATAGCGGGTAGCACGATAGGCCCAACACAAACACTCGCTAGGATAGACTCAAAATTGTTCTGATATATGGACTTTAAGCCTAACTCAACCCCATAAAATCGGTTCATAGGATTGAGGTTTGTACCCACTTATATACAATGAAAGACTCTAATTTCTAGTCGATGTATTTACTGTTTTTACATTTTTTATTATTACATGTTAATTGTTTAATTTTTATTTTATTTTATTTTATGTATTTACTGTTTTTAATTTATATATATATATATATATGTTGTTATTATGTGTTTATTTTATAATTTTTTTTATTAACAAGAAACTGTTTAATATTTTTTTGTGTTTACTGTTTTTAATTTTAATAATCGTATTAATTTTTTTTTATTAAATTTGTACTGTTTTGTTTATTTTTTAATTGTTTTACTGTTTTTTTTTTTTAATTTTTTTTTAATTTTATTTATTTATATATATTGTTATTATGTATTTAATTTTTTAATTTTTTTATTAACAAGAAACTGTTTATTTTTGTTATGTGTTTACTGTTTTTAATTTTAATAATTGTATTTAATATTTTTTTTTAGGTTTTTACTGTTTTGTTTATTGTTTTATGTGTTTATTATTTTTAATATTTATAAATGTATTCACATTTTTTTTGTGTTTACTATTTTTATTTTTAATTATTTTATGTTTACTGTTTTATATTTTTTATTATTATGAGTTTACATTTATATTTTTTATTATGTGTTTACTGTTTTCAATTTTTATAAATTTATTTAAAACTATAACTAAGTTTTTAATTTAATTTTAATTTTGTTAAATAGTAGTATTAGTTATGTATAGATTTAATTACAATGATTAAAGTAAATCTTAATTTTAACATTATCCTTTACGTAACCCTACTCTAACCTTAATGCATCTTTTACATAACCCAAATGTTATTATAGTAACTTCAACTTAAAGTAGTTAGATCGTAGTATAAACGATTTCAAACGCATCCATAAACTATTTTATGATTGTCAATAAAGGTTAAGATTACATAAATAACATAACAATTGAAAACCACTTTAGAATGACGACGACACACAAGAATTTGATGACACAATTACAATTTATTATGATCTTGTCGTAAAAACATGAATCTCAATTTCATAAATGCGAAAACAATTGAAAAGAAATACTATATAAGTCATGATCAGCGTCATTTCTTTTGATTTGAATTTGTTGTGCATGGGATACAAAGAACTTTATTACTAAAAAATTTTATTAAAGGAAGAAACAAAAAAAAAAATTGATAAAGAATTTAGTGACATTATTTGCATGAGAGGAGAAACATTTATTGAATTATATGAACGGATTAGGACAACCAAGTTGTTATTGAGAATGCATATAGTTGAAGAGTTGCACAAGAAGTTGCTAAATATCTTCATGTTTCATACTATTGGACATAAGTTGTACTTGCATTACTCTACCTGCCATTACCAAAAATAATGTCAAGAAATGTTTGAAGAAAAAACACAAACTTCCATGTCAATTCCATTCTTGTGACCCAACATCAACCCACTTCAACACACTGCCACAAAAATGGCCTCTCCGGCAGCTACGGTCATTCTCCTCGCCGCCCTATTTGGCTTGGTTTCGATCTCAAAATCCGCAGACCCACAGGAATGCGCGGCCGCACGGAATCAGAATCAGCAGGCCCTCCGTCGTGACAAAGTGACCGTTCTGATGAACGGTTTCTCGGAGTCGCGCATCCCCCTCCTCCATTCGCTGGCTGTCGCCTACTCACTCTCCCCCATTGTCTCCTCCGTGCTCGTCCTCTGGGGAAACCCCTCCACGCCGCCACGTGTTCTTCGCCAACTGGCTCGCAACCTCTCCATATCCTCTTCCTCCGCGCCCATCTCACTTCTCTCCCAGCCCTCCGCCAGCCTCAACAACCGCTTCCTCCCGCGCCCTAGCCACATCTCCACCGACTCCGTTTTGATCTGCGACGACGACGTGGAGGTGGACTCAAAGTCGTTGGAATTCGCGTTTCGCGTGTGGGAGAAAAACCCTAATCGGCTTGTGGGACTCTTCGCGCGGTCCCATGACCTCGATCTGAACCGGAGGGAGTGGATCTACACGGTCCACCCGGACCGGTTCTCCATAGTGCTCACAAAGTTCATGTTTCTGAGAGCTCGGTACCTGTACCTGTACACGTGCGTGGGTGGCGCCCGCATGGAGCGCGCGCGGGGGATCGTGGACGCAGTGCGGAACTGTGAGGATTTGTTGATGAACTTTGTGATGGCGGAGGAGGCGCAGGTGGGTCCCTTGCTGGTGGGGGCGAAGAGAGTGATGGATTACGGGGACGCGAGGAACGACGGGGAGGAAGGGGTGAGAGTGGGGTTGAGTAGTAGGAAAGGGGAGCATAGGAAGAGGAGAGGGTGGTGCATTGGGGAGTTTCATAGGGTCTTGGGGAGAATGCCTTTGAGGTATAGCTATGGCAAGATCGTTGATGATGTTGGGGAACAGGGCTTGTGTTACAAAGGTGGCAAGATTGTCTTCTGTGATCATTCGTAAAACAGGATGTTTTCACTTCATTCTCTATGATTTTAAATCTACTGTATTTGATTTTACACTTCTCCAGATTTTTTTTTGGCTGGATTCCTTGCTCGTCAAGGAAGGGTTCTTTGTCATTAAAGTTGTAGGAGACATTGACTCCCGAGTAGTTGGACATGGCATGAGAGTCAATTCCAAGGGGATGCTGGAGTTTGAGTGGAATGATGCTTCGCTTGTAGGGTTTCCGACAGGTGCGAAAGTTTTTAATGGAACTTTGAACTCTTTACTCACCATGATATCGATCCGGGTGAAGGAAGAAAGTTTCAAGGTGGAGTTAGGGGATCGTATAAAGGTTCAATTGACAAGTTTGGGAGTTTCATGTTGTTTTGTTGTAAGTGAAAGTTTGTAAGGGAAAGGAGGGATAAGATTTTAAGATCATGGGGTTTTTATGTCAGCTCGACATGTTGAATTTGGATTTACTACTATATTGTTAGCCTGTATACAGCCACTGAATGCTTTCCTAAGGCCTCAAAAACCAGCAAATGGGGAGCAGACACCCTTCAAGATTTGGGAATATTTCCGCGCAACTGTTCGTAGATGTTCCATTGTTGTTGGCATTGCTGGACTTAGTTGTAGTTAATGTTTATCCTTCCTGTAATATGCAAGAAAAACTGGGAATGTGGGATGAGTTAACAAGTTAAACAAATTCAACAAGTTAGGTTGTGGTGCATAATAGGTGGTGACTTTAATGCAGAAATTAGAGGAGGGGAATAAATCAGAGGGGTAGCCAGAGGAGTGAGATTAAAGGATTTAGTGGATTTATTGAGAACAATCTTCTATTAGATGTGCTAATAGTTGGTAGGAAATACATCTGGAACAGAACGAATGACACATCCAAGAGTAGAATAGATAGAGCCTTAGTATTTGAGGAATGGTTTCAGAAATGGCCACATAACAAACAATACACATCCAGCCTAGGGAAATCTCATATCATTGAGCTATTGTGCTAAAATTATATGTAAAGGATTGGGGACCAAAACCCTTTAGATCTTTAGAGGCATGGCACTCGGTGGTGGGAATTTAAGGAATTAGTGAAGGAGAAGTGGGACTCCTAAGTCTGTAAAAGCTCTTTCTTGGGCTCAAATCCTTGAGTGGAGGGTCTTACTAGGGGAAGTCCCCACAAGGATGAACTTAGTTAGAAGATGGATCTATTTAGATACCACAATTTGTCCTCTTTGCCAGCAAAATGAAGAAATTGTCCATTTGTTTTTAGCTTGTAAGATAGCATCTTCTGTCTGGAATACATGTTGTAGCTGAATGGGTATTCAGTTTGTCCAGCACGATAACTTCTTGAGCCATTTTGACCAATTCCATCTTTTCCATATCAATTAAAAGCAAGATCTGGTCTGAAAGGGACTGTGGATTGCAATAATTTGGATTATATGGGATCACACGAACAAAGTAGTCCTTAAAAGAGGGAAGGTTGATGTGGACAAAATTTTCCACATGGCTCAACTTTAAGACTTGGATTTGGACGAGAAGTAAACTGTCTCCAATCCATTTTTTCTATTCTGATTGTTTCTTGTACGCATTACTTTGCCTGGGAACATTTATGTAGCTTGACACATGATTTCTATTTGGATGAGTTTGTACTAAATTCCGATCTCCTTTAAATGTTCTTTCATTCTGTATTGCTGATGGTTTCAATATATGCTTCTGCATACTTGTCACTCTTTCTGTGCTAATTGGCTGGGAAAGGTCTCTATTTAGTAGTTATGCAGAAGTATCGAAAGGAATTGCTGGAATCCAATATTGAATTTTATTAAGCTACTTGACTGGGAATTTTGCCTGTGTAGTTAGACCACCAAAGCTAAATCCAACTGCAAAAAACAGCTTAACATGATCAATGCGGTTCGTCTATTTGTTGTGGTTACTGGAACCAATAATGGGAAGGGAACATTAGACTGTACATGTTCATGTAATTATAATACTGTATGGGATAAGTTGGGGGCATCAATACTCATGATGATTTCTGCTATTTGTGTTCATGGTAAAGACTTACGACTGCACAAATCTTGGTGAGGGTTGTGATTCCTCCTGAAAACTACCCAATTGTGGGCCGGAAGTTGATTAATTGTGGGCATGCTTGTCTACCCAAATGAAGCTGGTCAATTGTGACATGCTAATGGTATTTGCAAAACAGCGTTTAGTCACATTTACTCAAACAATATTCATAGGTGTTCTGAGATGCAACAGAGTAGGGAGGAAGCCAGGGAGTTTTTTTGGAAATTTAGAATGACCTTGATTTAGAAATGTGTTGGAGGGGTGACTTGTTATAAGCTTTGAAAGCTGCAGGGTTTTTTGGGCTGAAATATTGCCAAAATTTGTTGAGGTTCCTAGGGTTGTGCATAATATATAACCTATTGTCTTTTGATTAAAAAAACTATTTAAAAGAAGTTTGTAGACAGAAAAGAAAAATATTTTGAACAAACTTTCAACCAGGAAAAAAAATATTGAACAGGACATGAGAAAATGTAGTGTAGAAGGATAGAAAATAGTTTGGGAGATTCTAAAGCGTTGCAGAGAATAGAAATTAAACAAGATTTAATATGACGACATTTGATAGAAGGAACAAATCTGTAAAGGCTGAAAACAAAGAATTTGAATGAGCTGGAGGGAATCGATTCTTAATTCAGTCCATGGAGATAAAAGATCTTGATGCACACACACATCGTGAACATTGTAAATGATGCTGTATAATTATTTATATTTATACGTTGCATGCTGCAACATGTTTAAACATATCCTATTAAAGTCTTGCAATTCTTTACGTGATTCGCACATTATAGTCAACATTCTCTCTTCTACTAAGTCAGATGCACATATTATTTTAAAGAAACAAAACAGTATGTTATTTTAAATACAAGTTAGGAAGTTTTCATCATATCCTTAAATGTTAAAAGATTGACTCTATAGTGATCCTGTATATATAATTCAGAAAGTCACGCACATTTCTTTATGCTGTTTTTTCTTTGTTCCCTATGCTGAGGCAGAAGCAAGTAAAAAACTAGACTCTAATTACGTACTAATCTTTAATTAGGTGAACGATGAGTTGTAAACTTGACCTTTCTCTCCCAGTTTGCCGTTTCAAAACTAAAGTCCCTTGCTATTTTATAATACACTTTCTAAATAAATGACGATAATTGCGTCCTACCAAATTACATTTTTCCAAGTTAACGAATTTGGATTTATACAGAATATTGACTTTATGTAGTTATGCGGAATAAAGAAATAAAAACTCATATTCAGGTTGGAACGAATACCGTAGTAATCTTTAGTGTGCGATGGAGAAGGAAGAAAAGACGTTACGCAACGAATCTTCGTTTAGAATTGTCCAACCATTTTTACACACTGTCTCCTGTAAGCTTTCTATAAGAGGAAATGGAGAACCAAATTGAGCTTTTAAAGGTAATAAAAATAGTATGTTCCGCAACGTTGTTATTTTTAATTTTGTTCAAAAGAAAAAATCAAACGACGCCGTCTGTTGCTGTTTATGATGGTTGCTGTTTCTGTCACCCTTGACAGGGTACAGCGACGTCGTTTTAGTCCTTCTCGAGCCAGGCACTTGGGGCGGCGTCTGCATGCGAATCAGCGCCAGGTTAAGCCCTCTGAAGAAGGGGTGCTTCTTGACGTCAGCGGCGCCGCGCTTCGACCCTAGCCGACGCGCCGGGTCTTTGTTCAGCAAGCCGGATATCAAATCCCGCGCGTGGAGTTCAAGACAGCTCGCGGGCGTGGCAGTGGGGAACGCCAGGGGCTTCTTTACGATGTTCCGCAGCGTAGCCTCCTTCGATGGACCTGCATACGGCGTGCGACCGTATATAAGCTCGTAGATAAATACTCCAAACGACCACCAGTCCACGGCGTTGCCGTGCGACTTGCCGGATGCAACCTCAGGCGAGACGTACTCGTGGGTTCCGACGAAGGAGCAGGAGCGGGCAGAAACCGGTTCGGCCACAAAGAGCAGGTTCGGTTCGACGGCTCGCATGTCATGAGACCGGAAACCCCGGTTGGAGAAGCAAGAGAATGGACTGATAAAAGAATGCGAGCGAGGGGGAGTGTGACTGTGAGTGTAAGTGTAAGGTAATGGATTTGGAGATGGAAGGTGTAAGGAATCTGAGGATTCAACGGCTGGGATTGCGTCTGAGCAAAGGGAGATATCGAAATCCGAAAGCATGATGTGACCGTCTGATCTGACCAACACGTTTTCGGGCTTTAAATCTCTGTATATGATTCCCAGCATGTGTAGGTACTCCAACGCCACCAGCACCTCCGCGGCATAAAATCTGAGAGTGAAAGAAAAACGGTTGAGTTGTGAGCATTTTTAACAGAAGAGAGAAAACGTCATCGTTTTGGATAACGGTTTTTAATTTTTACCTAGCGGAGGAGAGAGGGAAACGGTTGTGAGGGTGTTTGAAGCGCAGCGTGTGAAGGTCTCCACCGGAGCAAAACTCCATCACGATGCAAGAGAAATGAGAGGCTTCGAACTCCGCGTAGAGAGTAGGCAGGAACGGGTGGTCCAGCATCTTCAGGATTTTTCTCTCCATTTCCGCTCTCTGCGACTTCTTCTTCAATGCCACTGCGTCTTTGTCCACCACCTTCATCGCGTACAAACAGCACGCCTCATCCTCCTCGTCTTCTCCGGGGCTGTTGAAATGCCGGTTGCGGAGGCGGCAGAGGTAGACGGTGCCGATGTCGCCGGCGCCGATGCGACGGAGGAGGTGGAAGTCGCGGAAGGTCAGAGCGGCCTTGCGACGGAATGTGGCGGAGCGGATGGCGGAGTAGGCGAAGTCGGAGGAGCGGTGAGGCTTAAGGGTGAGACTCTCCGGGGAGGGCGGGAGGAGATCAAAGGAAAGACGGCTGAAACTGGTGCTGCAAATGCTCTCGCTACTCATGGAGCTTCCGAGCATGGAAGAATTGAGAGTCTCCGAACTGGCCTCGGAATGACGTTCCCCACCAGCAGCAGTCTCTAACATGGTAGTAGTTGAACAGGAAAGAGAAAAGAAGGTTGGAAATTGAAATGGGAACTGTAGAGTGAATGTAAGCGAGTATAGGGAGTGATGCAGTGCAGAGAGGGTTTATGAAAGACTAGGGTTTAGCGAGAGAGCAGAAAAACATTGAAAGAGGAATAAAAGTTGGATGGTACGAGCCGTTTCAGAGCAATAAGAGGGAGGAACAGGTTGGGCCAGAAACAGAGAGAGTGGTGTTAAAGAAAGGAGGCGATACAGGAGAAGGTAGTTGTGTTGTATTTATGCTGAACACGTAGGAAGGAGGTTAGCTAACGTCGCAGGGCACGTGAGAGGGGAGAGTTTTGGCACGTGCGGGGTTGTGATGTGGCAGGGACTGTTTGGAGCATTGGTAAAGCTTTCACAACTTACTGAGCAATCACTAATGAGCGTGTGGTGGTGCAGTGTGGTTGGGGAAGCTTTTGGGTGGTGCACTGTTTTTACAGTCATTCTGCAATGACGGAAACGCCCCTCTCTTCATCTAACCATGCAGTGCAACGGTCAACCCTATTTATGACCAGACACAGAACATCCTGTTCCGTCAACGTCGCTTGCCTTATCTTTCACCTTCACCTTGTCGATGCTTTTTACCATAAATAAATAAAACAACCTTTGCTCACCCAAAATAATAACAACCAAATTACATTTTCCTTTCAATCACCTTAAATATTTTTTCTCATTTAATTAATTCTCCTACCACACATATTATCTACTATTATTCAACTTTCATCTTAAATTGATCATTTTATGTAAATTTATTAAATAGTTTTAATATTTTTATGGCTACAACTTTAAATATAACAATTCACTCTTCTCATCGACTAAATTTCATTAATAAAAATATCAATAATATATAATTTGTGTAATTTTTATTTATATTACCTATGTACACAGACAAACAGTCATTAAATTACCGACTTTTAACTCAATAATTGTATCTCGTACCTCAAAAGTTAAATTACCTTTCACTACATTTACAAACTTTTTTGAATTCATCTTAAAACTTTAAATTCAACATTTAATATACTGCCCTTTGCAATAAATATATATGATATAATTTTAAATATATATATATATATATATAAAAATAATGTTATATGTTTCTTAAACTTTTATTTGTATTCACATAAATAATGTATTTTCTCTATTTCTTTTTAATTGTTGGTTTATGACAAAAAAATTGGTCTTTTATCTTTTATTTTTAAAATTTTAGAAAACAATTATTTATTAATTATACTTTAATTTAATTAATTTGAAGAGAGAGAAAATAGTTTTGATAACAAAAAAAAAGTATAAAAACACATAAATATTAAAATAAAAATCTATAATAATAATTAGTTAAAATTATATTAAAAAAATCAACTATTTCCTTGATTTAAATGGGAAAAAATTATTAAATCTTTATCATTCAAAACAGATTAAATAATTCATAATAATTTATCCACTTGATAAAATAGTAATTTGTACAAATTTGTTAAGTGTAACTCTCACTCCCAAGTGCAAACAAAAAAGTTATGAAGCCCTTAAAACTGTTCTACTATTGAAGTTGGAACATCGCGAATCCCTAACATAGACATAAAAGTAAATTTTACAAATTAAATTAGCATAAAGTCAAATATAAGCTAAAAAGTTACATGACCACCATGCCCTTCTTTTTTAACCAGGCTTGATCTTGTCCCTGGTGGGTCAAAGATTGTTGATTTTTATGAAGTTACAAGTTGAGGTTAAGTTGATTAATGATATCATTATTACAAGAGTTATTTATTTAAAAGTTCAGTTTGATAATATTTTTTTACTGATGATTAAATAATTTAAAGTATTAGTATAATGAGATTTTAATATTAAAACTGTAAAGATTTTAAAATTAATGTAACACCGTAAAATTTCCACAATATTAAATTAAAACTTATATAATAACTCTTATTATAGAGATTATGTTATATACATAATCAATAATTAATTATATATAATTATATATAATTTATAATTTTTTTAGTAAGCACTAATATTTTATTAATATACTTTTTAAATTATAATAAAATAAATAGTTAAAATAATATATATATATATATATATATACATATCGTCTATAACTGTCAATAACACGGGTGATTACCAGACTTCTAAATCAGGTCATTACTCTCCATTTAATGATCAAGACAGTTTAATCAATACGCCTTAAATAATGAATGACTATTTATGAAATTGTGAAAAATAGTTACATGACTAATCCAAAATACTTATAACAGTCCATTTAAATTATATCACCTGACCAACCTATAAATATTCACTCTACAGAAAATACAATCTATCTAATCTCATATCTTAACTCTCATATTACTAAGAACTTGTTATTCTTGTTCTCTTATTTATTAACTTAAGCATCGGATAATCTTATTTAGATGAACCTCCATTTCGTCGCGAAAACCAGTTGAAAGTTCACTTTCGAAGAACGCCTGACTCCCACCATGTTTCACTCCAAAACTATTTTTTGGTAGGAATAATACATTAAATTAAATTACTTAATTTAAATTTGATATACTGTAAACTAATTTATTTTAATATGTTGCTATTTTGAAATATAGTTTTTCTATTTATTAATATTTAAAAAATAATAATTTAATTTTAGTTTATATTTATATTCTTAAAATTATTTTTTGCATCAAATTAATTTTAAAATTTACCTTTTTAAGATGTTAATAAAAAAATACATTATAACATCAGTCAAATTACTTGTAAATTTTTTATTTATTTTTCTTCAACTTTTACTCAATTTCTTTAATCTTAAAGAATTCAAATTTTCTTAAAAATTTTGTTGTTCTCCATTCTCCATTAAATTAAAAAAAAAACACAAATCTCATTCCCATTACATATTTTTGGTTTAGTAAATAGAATATATATATATATATATATATAAAAGCACTGAACCAAAAAAGAAAAACAGGAAGATTTACTGCAGTAATTGACTTATCAGAAAACAGAAATCTGGGTTTGGGATGAAAGTAGCTTTTGGCGTTCACACAGAGTCATTTCAAAATGAAAAGAAAGGTGAAAGAATGACAATATAATGCCTGTAGATGCAGAGACACACGTTTCTTCAAAAAAAAAAATCTCATCAATACAAAATATTATTTTAATATGAAATATAATTTTTTACAATATTTTTTATATTTTAAATTCGTGATACTTGCATTATTTAAAATAATGAGAGGGTAAGTGATGACGTGGCCTTTCCCATGACTAATATAAGATGTCTTTGAAACTAGTGATGACATGGCATGGGAATCTTGTTGAGTCTCTGTCAGCACCCTAACCTTTTAACCCAACTAAAATTATATAGTTCGACAGTTACACATTTTAATAAATAGATAAAAATTATTATTTATACTTATTTCTCTCTCACTTTCTTACTTTAATATTTTTTTTTTCTATTTTTCCATGTTTCTGTTTCTCCTGAAATGTTCTTATTATTTATATCCTGAGAAAAAAAACTAGTTATGTAAAAAACTAAAATGACTAAAAGAAGAGGTGTTAATGAGGAAGATTGAAAACTTATCAAGTGTAATGATTTGATGTGATATGAAAATGATGTAATAGGTAAAAACAAAAAAGTGTAACTATCAGAGTTAATTTTATTCAAAAAAATGCAAAGTCTGTACCTGCGAATTGAGTGAACTTATTATGTATAGAGGATAGGGAACAGTATCACTAATGATGCCAATTAAATGCTCATCTTCACCTAATTTACTTTTACTTGTTACATAAAATAAAATAAAAATATTTATTTTATAAAATTAAATTAAACTTAAAATTTATACATTTTTTTTCTTTCTTATTTATGCACTATTAATTTATTTTTTTTAAATCCTTTTACATAGAATTCCAAATGAACAGCATACACTGTAGAGGGTGAAAAATTGGTCCATGCATGCAGTGTGGTTGATGGGAGATAACATAACTGGGTCCCAAAAAAAAAAGGAATAATTCCCCAAAATTCTCACATGATATTTGTATTATTTGATGTTCATTCTCTCACTATTGTAGAAGTAGATTTTTTTGAGAAGAAAATGTTGAAAGGGACCCATGATGGTTTGGATGGGAAATGGTGTTTTGGGAAAGAACATGAAAAAGTGTGTCAAAGGGAAATGTGGATGGCTGAGAGGGGCCAAGGTTTTCCCAAAAAGGGAAACCCAAATGCACATCACTATTCATGCAATTTTGTTTGTTTTTCAGCTCCATCACAAATTTTTAAACACAGCAAACTTTCATATACTCATCACCACACACCCTTCCATGCACTTTAATTCATTCATAATTATGTTCATTAAAGATAAAACACAAGACCACAGTAATACATAACTAATCTACACTGTCATTTTTCACCACAAAGTTTGAGATAATTATATTCAGTTCAAGTATATATAGTTATTTCAGAAAGTGGATTTTATATGAATAACAATACATAGTTTTATTTTTTTTAAAGATTAAATATATTTTTGTTCTTGTACTTAACTATGATAGGAATAGAATTGTGTGAAGCCTAAATAATGTGTGATGAATGGTTTAAAGGGAAGTACTTAACATGCATAAAAGGGAGCAATAATAATTAATTGGCACCAAGCATACTCTAGCTAAAGCAGAATAATGATGAAGTGATAGAAGATACTAAGAAAGATGAAAGTATGGTGTATATTAAAATCATGGATTTTCACGTGCGACTTAACTGTGCACAATTATAATGAATGTGGCACCAAATTCATACTAATCTCACTCCAAACAAATTTGTGGGCCAAATTCAACTCACTCATTGTTTTCTACTTTGCTATCTTCACAAGCAACTATCATATTTTTAGGGATTACAGTTCATTAATAGAATTAGGTAGAGCTACACGATATTAAATTTTCTAACTATATTTTTAAAAAACTAAATATATGTATCTCGATCCATCTTTGTGCAAACAATATTTTTCATATCAGTATATATTTATTTCCTGAAAAAGAAGGGGACAAATCATCCCCAAAAAATATTTATTTATCTAGTACTTTTCTTAGTTTACTTTGCACTTTGATTAACTATATAGATTTGATTAAAATTGTTATGTGTTTCAATTATAAAACTTTTAAAATACATGGCATAATATTATGGTTGAACATTCATTAAATATTATAATAGATTTCAAGAACAAATTCATAAACTTCTAAAGTCTTGGTTGCTATTAGCCAAAGTTTGTGAAAATGATACATTACAATATATAGTTGTAATTGTAAAATTAAAATTGATGGTATAAATTGTCATGCTTTTTTTTTATCTCAGCACTAAAGTCTTAAAAAATCCAAATTTTCTTAGGTATTTTAATTAACCATCGCGATAGGTTTGATCTTTCATATAAACATTGTTTTTATCTGATAGTTCTAATAAAAAAAAACTAAAATGTAATAAGAAAAAAAATGATTAGAGAAACTCAAATTAATTGAATAAATTAATAGAAAATTATTATTAGCTAGATAAAATAATCACGTATTAGTATTATTTTAACTTGTACAATGTGTAAGATATCATTTAATTTATATAACGAAAATTTATAAAAAAAAATATTTTTCAAATATATGATAATTATTTTTATCAATATCATAATATTGATAAAAATTAAATATTTTTAAATATATAAAAATAAATAAATTTATTAAAAATTATTTATGTTAAGATATAAGGTTATTTTTAATTGTTTGTAATTTTGAAAATTATTAAAAGAATAAAAGTAATAATAAAAATGATAAAATACATAATTAAGAAAATCAATTTGAAAAATAAAATAAAATGGAGAAGATATAAAAACTATTTCTGGTTTCCTTTTATTCAATTTCTTTCGAAAATTGGATTTGAAAATATAATATCAAAAGCTCTCAACCATGCACCCGATATAGGCTCTTAGAGATGTTTTAGTTTTATTAAAAATCTAAAAAAATAGGTATTACTTTGGGAAATAATTTAAAAATTTAATTTCATTAAAAAATTACAAATAAATTTTATTGGTGAGTGTAGGATCAAGTAGGTCAAATAAATAACGTTTATAAAAGTATTCATAATCGCAAGGTTATCATATGGGCAATAAGAATCAGACTTTTGATCTTGTGAGAGACGAGCTTGTTCATTACCAAATGAACTTACACATAAAGACGAAATATTTCAAAAAAAATGGAAAACAGTTATTTGTCTCGCATAAAACAAAATGAAAATAAAAAAATAAAAAACTTATCTATGGAAGAGTTTGAAATGTACATATCTCAGTTGCCAGAATATGCCAAACATATTAAAAAGAATCTTTGATTTTTGTATAGATTTTTTGTATAATACGTTATTCTCATGACCAGGTAAAACAAACTCTGTAAGATTATCGAATATTCCGCTAAAAAACTAATTATTAATTAAGCCTATAGTTCTGTGAATTTATTTTCAATCTTACAAAATTCATTTATATAATGATATTTTTATATAATATGAAATGTTTTTAGTTGATACGATCTCTAATATATTTTTATATTTTTTAATGTGTAAGATTATATATTATTTTATACTTCAATAATAATTTGATAATTAATGTCTTATTAATAAATTTTCGTTAATATTTGAAGTATTATCCGTTTTGAAACGTTTTAAAGTATGAGTGCTCTGTAATAATTTTATTTTTTAAAATATATCGACGGATTAAGAAAATATATAAATTATGATTGATTTTTGTGATATATATTAACACTAAAGAATATAAATATTAAAAATATTTTGATGGGTGAAATTGAAATTGTTGTGGAAGAATCAAAGGAAACACAGTGTGTGGGAAAAAGAAAGAAGGAAAACAGCCACCAATATTCCCGCTTTATTGATAGGCCGACAATAGGACAAAAATTAACAAAATTCTGTCATGATCTTCTTAAAAACATATATTAGCGGATTAAGAAAATAAAGTGTTTTTAAATCATGACTAATTCCCAGTCTTAAGCAATGTAAAGTTTTCAGATGTAGTGAAAAAGTGTTTTTCTCACAGCAATGTTTCAAAATCAAATTTACAAAAATATCATAAAGTTATCACAACTAATTGGATATGAATACTTGAGAAATCATCACGAATAGCCTAAATAAAAAGTGGTAGATAAAATATATTTGTTTTCGTTTTGTTTATGATGTTTTGCTTTTGAAGTAATGATGTTAACCAAAATCCATGGAAAATGTGGTGTGGAATCTTAGTTGCTCCTCCTCGGTACCATAATAATATGATGTTCACGCAGTGTGTTCCCGAACTGTTCTACATTGTTTCCAAGTATTGTAATATAAAAACTGATTCATGAACACTGGTTGTTTAACTAACAACAGATTTTGTCCCACCATGTCATATTCAACTTCTGATTAACATTTAATCATGTGATTAGTAAGGTGATGCCACGTCACCATTTCCTGCATCAACCAATTTTAAACTTGGTGGGTCAGATCCATGTAGAGTCAACCGATTTTAATGGCTTTAACTATATTTTAACAATAGATTTTGGAGAAGATGTTAGTCAATTTGTGACCTTATTTTAATACCACTTTTTTGTTTACTGTTATTACTATAATATATATTGCTCTAACAAAGTGTGAACTCATTAAACTTGCTTCCATTTATGAATAAGGTCATCAAGTGATACAAAATTTAGTTGAATATATTTGTCCTTATAGTTATTGTTTTTGAAACTCACGATAGTTTTTTTTATTTTATTCTGGTTTAATCCCAACTCTCACATAAGTGAATTCATTATTTGAGAAAGAGGTTTAAGGGTTATAAATTAACATCTCCTTCTTTACTATTAAATATTTCAATTTATAATATCTACTTCCATAATAATAAAAGTGGGTTGTTTCAGCGGTGTTCGGAGATTAGGCTAAATTGGCCGAACTTCGTTAACAATTGTTTGGTGTATTTATTCAATATTATTTGTCGGATAACTCTTTTAGGGTTCTGTTTTAGTGGAAAAATTACCCGTTTTTTTCAACAAGTATCACTTTAATTAACTCTTCAAGTTAAATATAATTTAAAAATTAAATTGTGATAAAACTTTCAAATCAATGGAGTTGTTGATTCTAATAACTTTAGTTAATTAACATCAAAAATTTGAATTATCCTTAATTTATGTTTTACACATGTGGTTGACATTATTAAACTAAAAAAATTATGTTTAAGGAATTTGAAATTGTTCGTGTTGTGTTAATTAGTTAACATGATTAAGTTACTAAAGTTTATTCCAAATGATAATAATTCATGTTTTTTATGTAATGTAAGAACAATAATAACAAATTGTTTTTTAAATGATCTATTGTTCTCAATAGATATACTACTTCCAGTGATTGATTATAAATAAGAATAAAAAAACTAGTGTTTGATCAGAATTTGAGAAGATCAATCATTTAAAAAATTAAAATTTTTGCAACTACTCATTGTGTATTTGGTAAAATATTTCATCTAGATCATAGATACAACTGATAAATGATGATAAAATCATTTATCTGTATTTGGCAAAGTAGCTCTTTAATAGTATTTTAATTTATTTTAATAAATTACTTATATTAGCGTTTCAAAATAATCTACTTATATTAAATTTATATTTTAACATATTATATACCTCTTAAAATAATTAAATAAAACCGAAATGTCCAATTCTTTTCATAATTACGAATTTTAGATTATTACTTATTGTTATATTTTTGAATTATTTATCTTTTTATTTATATAATTGTTATTTTAAATTATAATGAAGAACAATTTTTTACACAGATATTATTTAAATTTTAATTTATATGTAAAATTAAATTAAATTAACTTAAAAATATAAATTTATAACTATTAAGTTAGTTTATTATTTAATTTTATGAAATACTTTTAGCCTAATTTTTTAACGTCTAACTAATTTTTTCGACTAATTTTACCAGATATAATCACTATAAGAGGATGAGTTATGATATTGGAATAATTTATTTAAATACATATTTTAGTTATGTTTATTAATTAAAAGTGTTTTTTTTTTAAATTACAAACTAAATAGAGTTAAATGCACACCCCCATTAATTGGATCATTGATTGTTGTTGCTGTTCTCAAGGCCTGAACCTGTCGTCAACTTCTTGGCCCAATAGTGATTTCAGCTGTGGACCCACAGGTCCACTTCAAAGTTCTACACATTTCCAATTAATTATTATTATTTTTTTATTATTTTAAAATCAAGTTTGATGTAAAAGTAAATTGTTTCCCTTCTATTTCAGTTTAATACAAGTTTTAAACTTGTTTAATACTCTTTGATTTAACATTTTATTTTAATTTTGCAAACAATCATCTCTTCATAAATGCTGAAACCAACATTAAATATATTAAAAAATATTATTAGGGATGGGGTAGCTTCGTCATCAAATACATTCTTTTTTAAACTTTTTTTTAGAGCGAAATCAATGATTAAGAGAATAAATTTATTTTGTGTTATTTTTTCACGTGCAAAGTAGGATGATGCAATACACATGTAGAATGAAGAAGAGTTGTTGATGCTACTTTGTGATCAATATATAATGAACTGCAGTAACTGTATATAGAAATTAAATATATTAAAATTAAGATTAGTTTGAATATATTATTTGACAATAAAATATTAGTGAAGAGGAGGGATTGTGTGTGAATGTTGAAAGGTAAAGATATTAAACTCATAAGTAGAAGTCTTAATGATATTATTAGTGGGATTTTGTTTGAGATTTTTTTTTTTTTTTGTAATTTTGTCAACATTTGGCTCTAAAAAAGTAACGGTAAATCGATTAGCAAAGGTGTTTATAAATTTTCAATGATAACTATTGGGACTTAAAAATTACTTTTTAAAATAAAATAAGATCAATACTACTTGAACTAAAGAATTTGTTAACCGAAAGTCTTATAAAAGAAGATTTTGGACATTAAACTCCTTTTTTTTCTTTTCTTTCTAAGACAACGCTTTAACTGTATGTACGAAGGGGGGGTGCGTAGGCAAGAAGGGAAAGTGTAAATAGCAAATTAATAAAACATACATTATGTCAATTTTTTTATAATTTTACTCAATCACAACTTCTCTCTCTCTATATATATATAATTTTTTTTTTAATTTTATGATAATTGTCTTAAAATATTATTCATTATTAGTCGATAACTAAAAACCCGTAATTATACATGTCTATTAAAATCCCTTTATGAACTCAAATTTATAATTTGAGTTCAAAATAACGTGTTTATTTTAGAATTTGTTCACAATGTTTTTTTTATCAGAAGACGTTTGTTTTATATTTGGTTATTTTTGTCATGATAATTTAAAAACAAGAACAAACACTCTTGATGGGTTAGAGGTTATGAAATATATTTTATTTTTAAAAATATTACATTATGATATTTTAAGTGAATTTTACTCTCACGAGTAAAAGAGAATGATGATTATACTCATAAGGTAAATTCATTAAATTATAAGAACGAGAGAGAATGATAAACCTACAATAAATTATTGGTCTACCAAACACCATGTGATTAATAATGATCAAAATACTTTAATTATAAAATAGAAAAATGTAAAATAATGACTAGCCTTAATATTGTACCAAGACCCAAATATTAAGAATAAACTCAGTAAATATAAAGTACAAAAAGTAAAAGTTTAATAAGGTTGATAAAGTCCAACAAAGACTCAACAAAGACTGTCCGAAAGAATTGAGACCAAACAATTCAAAAAATTCGAGATCTACTGCTTAAAATAACAAACGTCTACTTATCAGAAGAAACCGATAGGTCATGAAAAAGGGATTGATTTGAAGTATCCTAAAACATAAAAGAAGAAGAAAAAAAAAGTATTGAAGTTGTAGTTATTATTATTTTGTTAAAAACAATATAAGAACAACTATATTTTTCTATCTTTTCTTTTACCTTCATTTCTATTTTTAATTAAATTTATTTTCTATTATCGTAAACTATTAAATACTAAACGAAACCTGATGGTAAGTAAAACATTTTTGGGTATAACATTCGAACAATAAAATTATATTCATTTCCCAACCAAAATATATCAATATCATATATATAGTCTAATAACAATAGTATATACTAAATTGACACAATCAAACTTTATTCATAATGAAAACAGACAATAAAGAGAAAAATAAGTTAGTCTTGACTTGGTTACAGGAAGTTCGTGTCAAAATTCTAATTAGTATAATTTGATGTAGTCTTTGCACTCTATTAAGAGGTGGCTTGAGAAAGAGAAAAAAAATATGAAGAATGACTCTTGTGTCTTGAAAAGAACGTAGAGAGAGTTCAAATATTTTAAATTTAAGAGAAATAGTATTTTTTTAATAAATAACCAATGAAATACTTTTATATATAATTTAAAAGTATAATTTTCATTATTCATTCATTTTCAAAACCTTATTATCTAGATACTTCTAAAATTCATCCTTACAATATATCTATATACAATTAAACTTAATTTATGCCGAACCATTGACATACTGTAATTAATTTTATATTATTATTGTGGAATATATATATATATATATATATATATATATTAGTTGCTTAATTTCATAGTAGAAATCATATTATAAAACTCTGGGAATAACAAATAACATTACAAGTGACTAAAATTCAGATAAGAGATTATTTTTACAATTGAATGAAATGGTAAAAACATATGAAAATATTTTAAATTTTGGTCAAAACCTAAAATTATTAAAACAGAGTTTCACATTTTATCTCCCAATAATTATCATTTTAAGAATATTAGAACTTAATTAATTTTGGTAAATTTTACTATCACATTTTTTTCATATATTTTACCACTTAAATTTTGTTTTCACACATCTTTACCATAACATTTTTTAAATTTTACGTATTTTATCACCATGCTAGTAACAGAAAGAAATTGTTTTGCAAAAAAAGAAACTACGTCTTTCATTTATCTAATATCTTATTATACATTTAATACTTAATAAAATACATGAAAGTTAAAACAAATATGATTATAGAATGTGTAAAAAGTTGAAAGATAAAGTTATCGAAATGTCACTTGTGAGAACAAAAACATGAATCACATGTTTTTGAAATAAAATAAAATATAATGTTTAATTTTGAGATGAAAATTGGAAGTATGTATAATGTTATATAAGAAAGTTTATAAAACGAAATTGCAGTTGATTGATTCACAACAATACAAGGGTTTATAGTACATGTTGGATTTCTTTTGTAGCTCGTGAAAAGCCTCAAATGTATCCTCTGCTGCAGTCTGTCAAAGATAGTACTACTTGCTTCAGAAGGATGCATTCTTCTTCATCATAAATCATTTTAAAATCACAAAAAGTGAAAAGGAAAAAAGATAATCTTCCTTCAAGTAACCGGTGATTCCATTGACACTACTACTCTTATAGCACCACTAATTGCACTCAACCTTTCTTCACCCTAATACTGAGTCAGTCAGAGAACTTGGAAATATTAAGTTCTGTATAATCCTTGGAGTTATTTGGAGCTGCAAATATGAGAAACAAAATGTGGCTTTTTCTCTTCCTTGTTTTTATGGAATGCTATCTGGGTATGTCATGTTTCTCCCTTTTTTCACTAGTTTGGTCATCTTTATGTTTCTCTCTTCACGGGAAGCTAAATCTTGCTGTTTCTACTTTCTTCTTTTTTTCATTTTAGATTTTAATCTGGTTGTTGAGTGTCTTGCTATGCAGTGTGCCTGTTTCAGGATCATTTTTTTAGAAAAGGGTCACATTTTCTTAAATCTTTCTCACTTCAAGAGATCTTGGTGATCTTTGTCTCTTCCTAACTAATCAGCAAATCTCATCTTCTTTTCTGTGTACTTTCCATTTTTATCATGGGTTTTGTTACCCTGGTAGGCAAACAAAATAGTGTGACTTACGTTGATTTCATATCTAGAGTGGAAAAAGAGCAATCTTTTGACTCTTAAAACAAATCGGAGAAAACATGCTTAGTACTGTTCCTTGTAATTTTTCTTCTCATGTGTGAGAGAACTAATTAAAAAAAAAAAGTCCAAAACCAAACCACCCAATCACCCCTTTTCACCTTGTATACTTGTAAGCAGGTAAAAGGGATATCATATTTTTTTAATCCTTGGTTGAGTTGCATTTCTTATTATTATCAAGTTCTGATCAATTTTTTCTGCATCCCATTTGAGTCACTATTTGTAACGTTTCTTTTTTCTTGCGTGGGCTTTAAACCCTAAACAATTTTTCTGGTAGTTTTTAGTTTGAAAAGGGAAAGGATAAGAATGAAGGGGTTAAAATTCTTTACTTCCTTCATGCCACAATCTCCAAAAAGTAATCTAAATACTATATGCCTCAGGTGTGTAAAAAGTGATCAGACTACTTTCTTTTATTCACTAGTTATTGTGGACCAGAGGTTGATGCTGCCACATGATTTTCACGAAATTTGGTCATTGGTGGTTTATGTATTTAATAAATAATACTATTATGTTTTTCCTTGTTCCATGACTTTGGAAAAAATATTTAGCCATGGGAAGGGGAATCGTGGTGCAACAGAAGTCAGATGCTGCTATCCCAGTGACAACACTGTCACCACCTGAAGGCAACACTACATTCATCGATGGCACAACTTGGTGTGTGGCTCTTGCTGGTGTTTCCCAAGGTGACCTGCAGAATGCTCTTGATTGGGCTTGTGGACTTGGAATGGCAAATTGCAAAGCCATCCAACAAGGTGGACCATGTTTTGAACCACAAACACTAGTTTCTCATGCATCCTTTGCTTTCAATAGCTACTTTCAGACAAACGGGAATTCCGATATTGCATGCAATTTTGGAGGCACTGCTGCTTTGACCAAACGTAACCCCAGTAAGTTAAAATGCTAATCTCATCAGGTTGATTATGTTCATGTTAACAAATATTTTGGATAAACATGTTTGTGATATTGAACTTTTACCAGTTTTACTGATAATTAGTTTCTGTCTAAAATCTGACTGATAACTTTTAATAGGATTTCCATTCCAACTACTTTTTTTTCATCCACAAAAAGTCATGCTAAGTAAGACATATGGAATTAAGATTCGCTAGCCCCACCATAATTTGTTGATGCTTTATGTGAAGATCACAAGTAACAAACAGTTATATAAGCCTCTTGGATCTTGGGAACTTTGGTACTTTTCCTCTGCCATTTTTGTTTTGATGTCTACTTAGCATCTTTTCACTTTTGGTACCATAGTGATGTAATCTGTAATAATGAATAACCTTACTTGTGTAACTCCTGAATTTCTTGCTGGTTGATGAATATAAATATATTTACATATGCTGATGAATAATGTTAAATATTTATTGAACTTTTTGCTTGAGAATGGTGTGAGGTGCTGAAAAGACAGGTGCTTAACTTAAGCAACTATAATTCCATCCAATCAAATAATTTACTTTTGTTTGTGTGCTATTCTTTTAGAAGATACCAGAACATTTACTTTTGAATAAGCAATTACAATGAGTTGGTGTATGTAGTAAAGTAGGTGCATACTTTGGATTATATTCCTGATGTCATCAAAATGAGTACATATGTTAAGCAGTATTTACTGGATTCCTGAAAATTAAGTGTAGAATATATTTGAATGTTAAAATATGATTAATTTTGAAATGAGTGGAACTTTAATATTAGTGTATGTAGATAATGTTCATACTGAACTTCTCTGTTTCTTTTTTTTCTTCAGGCTATGGAAAATGTGTTTATTCTACATCTGGGTATGTATGAGATCATACCATAACTTGCTAGTTTGTCTAAATTTAGAGAAGCTTGTATGTATTTTATTGAATCATTATTTTGTATTTATTTTCATGTGATAGATCTTTAGTTGCTTCTGCACCACCTTTGTTGAAGAAGCATAGCCAAAGCCTGGTTTGGTCGAAACTGGTTGTCGTGTTACTGGTTTCAAACTTTTGGATGTGACTATGGTCGGCAAAACCGTGGACAAAAGGAAAAGGAAATTAGAGGAAGGTTAGGGAATGTAGCTTTGTTAGCATTTTGTAATTGTGTTTTTGTTGCTAAGGTATTCTTAGCTTTCATGTTGGGTCAGAACAAGAATCTCTAATCATGCAAATAATCTCTTTTCTAAGTTTAATTTGTACATTATTCGTTTTCATGTTTTATTTTTTCCTGTGTTTGGTTTATCCAAATTTTTTTTGTTCATTTTAAATAAATTTAAAACTGTAAAGTAGTTGTACTATTTATTTATTGAAAAAAGAGGTAGAACGGTGTTTAGGGAATATAATTGAACACAATTTATGTTAATGTTATAGTGTTTTCAATAAATTTCTTCCATCATCTATTTCTTGTTTGTAGGGAGGAAAAAAAAACAAAGGTATTCATTTTAATTATACTAGCGAAAATATAGACGCTGATGTGATTATGTATCTACATTTTCCTCTCCTACTCAATTTTTATAATAATAAAAATTTAATATACATAAATAATTTTGGATGAATCAAAATTGAAAAACAAAAAATAAAAAATAATATGTAAAAGAAAAATGATAAATTGATTAATCAACATCTTTTTTCTTAATTTTTTGTTGAGTTTTTCTTCTTCGAGTTTTTTTTTCTACTTCCACTGTGACACAATGTTCACGTAAGATTAAGATTCACTTCATGGTAAATACAAAAGAATGATGATTTTACCAAAAAATAAAGTTACTTGAGATGGAGTGAAGAGTGATTGGAAATGGAGTGAAAAGTTATTGAAAATAAAAGTTATTTTATTTGATATGTGAGATTGGGTGTAGGAACCGAATGATGGTGAGGATATGCTCTCTCTTTGTTTATGTTGTTGTCTTAAAATAAAAAATGAAGAGAAAGGTAGGAAGTTAGTTTGTATATAAAAAGGTCTCTTAACATTAATTTTTTTTTTAAATAAAAAAATTATTCATATTAAATGACAAAATATTCCATAATAATAAAATAAAATATATTAAATAAAAGTAGAAGAAAAAAATTAGGTAAAAAAATATTACAAAAAAAGTCCTCTTTATATATATATATAGGTATAGATTATATTTATTATTTTTAATTAAAAAAATAGAACAAAATACTATCATTTTATTTTTTGTTAGAAGAGTAAATGTAAAGGGATACACCATTGCCGTCTCTTCACAACATTGTTTACAAAAACTAGTTAGTTCTAATTTATTAATTCTGAACTACTAAACTAATATATTAATTAGAATTATTTGGTAAATTAATTAGTAAAATAATTAATGAATGGACAAAAATATTAAAAAAAGTATAATTACACATTTTTTATTGTATAAATAAAAAATTATTTACACCCTATTCTAATTGGTCCAATACATGACCCATGAAAATAAACACAATACATGGTTCAAGTACAAGTCTAGTTAAATTCTACTAAAAAATTACCAAACTAGTCCTCTATACAAATTTACAAGACTAAGAAAAAAAAAAAAACTCTTAGAAATGGATGTTATAATTAAAACTTTATCTTCTTCAATCTTCTTAACCCAAAGTTGTGGTAGCTTGATAGTTCTCCATCACATGATCTACTAATAATGCATATTTTCTCAAAAATTAAATAAATTTCATAATAACATGCAAATTTCTTACAACTTGTCTGAGATCGAATATCCTATATTGAATCACTCTTGTCCTCACTTCTTCAAATGTCCAAGAGGGTGAGAACCAATAAAAATACTCTAATGGTCAAGTCAATGAAAGACACTTTTATGGTTTAGTATTAGAATCAAACATAACATCCCCCTTCACCTTGAGGAACCCCTTATATTTATATTGTTCTTATTGGGCTTTATTTGCACAAAATGATTACCTAGGCCCAATGGTTGTTTAACCATGTTTTACAATCCCTAATGAGATTTAATGCTCTTATCCGTTTGTTAGGATGCAGACTCCATTTTGCCATTAGACCGTCCGGTCATTCGGCAACTTGAACGTTACTAGTTTACTGATATTGTTACAAAATGACCTTCACCTTCCTAGTCAAACTTTTGACTCTTGGTCAATTTTATTTGTCGATCCTAGACATAATACATAATATTTATAAATTCAACACATTTAAAAAATAATAATATTAGTTTTAAACAATTTTTTAACATCAAACACTTTGAAACTCAATCTAATGTAATTTAATTGTTTTAGCTGTAATGTTGAGAAGTTTGAAACTCAATCAAATGTAATCTTATATGTAAAAATAAATAAATTAATTTAATTGTAATGAGGAGAAGGGGTGATAATCTCCCTCCCTCCTCCTTTCCAAATATTGTAAATGTTCAATTTTCTGTATAGAAACAAAAAGAGAGGAGTGCACTATGTTTTATGGGTTTTTATATTAAAAATGTTAGCTTAACTATGCAATACTTCAAAATTGTGATAAGTTTGACTTTAATATTTTTAATTTTGTACAACACAATTTTAATCTCTCAGAGAAAAAAACATAGTTTTAGTTTCTCAAATTTAATAGTCAGGAACTAAAAATAGTTTAAAAAAATATTTTTTATTCCAAAAACTTAGACTAAAAATTTAATATATATATATATATTTTAAAATACGGAAGACCAAAACCGGATTAGCTCTAAATTTCAGCAATAAAACAATAATTAAACTAAAGATGGTTATGCCACTAAAAAAACAGGACAAAATATAAACTTAAATACGTGTCTGATCATGATAAATGCTCAAATTTTAATCTTAGTTTATAATATTTTTTAAATTTATCGTCTCTAATTTTTTACTTTATTTTTTGTTTTTAAATTTGTTTAAACAGTATTTTAATAATGAAATAAAAAGACTTAGATATCAATTTTAAAAATAAAATAAAAATCCAGGTAAAAATTTGGAAAATATATTGAAAATAGAAATAAAATCCATAAATTTTGCAAAAACAAAAATATATTTAAGTCTTTTAAATAATTTATTGTGTATAATGAGGAAATTAAAATGGAGGACAAAAAATAAATAAATTAACAAGTTAGAAAAAAAAAAAAAACCTTAGTTACTCACACTTTAGCTGGCGCTTAATGAAACGAGGGCAAAAGCCAAAAGTGAAAGCCGCTCGAGGGTCTGAGAAAGAGAGTGTCTGTGTGAGTGAGGTTCTTGTTGCGTTCTTTGACAGCGCCCTAAGCGGTTAATCGTTCCGAACCGAACCCAAACCCAAACCCTATTCAATTGGGAAGAAGCGCAGAAGCAGAGTGCGTGCTCTGAGGAAGCAGAGAAGAGAAGAGAACGATGAGTATATGGAACTACGTTGTCACAGCTCACAAACCCACCAACGTCACTCACTCCTGCGTCGGCAATTTCACCAGTCCTCAAGACCTCAACCTCATTATCGCGTATTCATCTATTCCCTTTCTTGTTCTCTTAGGGTTTTTTCATCTTCTTCTTTTCACTTCGTTTCTTCATCAGGAAATGCACGCGCATCGAGATTCACTTGCTCTCGCCTCAGGGCTTGCAGGTTCTTGCGCTCTTCCGTTCATACGCTACTTGTTTCAATCATTTTCTTTCAATATGCGTTGTTTGTGTTTTGTTCTCTTCATTTTTTGATGCATATGTAACTGAATCGGATAAATGTGAAACTGAAACCTATCTTTGCAGCCTATGTTGGACGTGCCGATATATGGAAGAATTGCTACGCTTGAACTCTTCCGCCCTCATGTGAGAAATTTAAAAGCATCCATGTGTCTTGAGTTGTTGTCTAATGTTTTAGTTTTATTTTATCCTTTCGTAATTTGTTTTTTGCTTGTTTTGGTCTCATACAGGGTGAAACACAGGATTATCTCTTTATCGCAACTGAAAGATACAAATTTTGTGTTCTTCAATGGGATTCTGAGACTTCTGAGCTTGTTACCCGGTATGTGTAAGGAAGCAACAATTTTTTTCCTTTGGAGTGGACTTGCTCATGCTCAGGATTATTTTTGAATGGATTGAAATCCACTTTGTTTCTAATCTTAACCAATTATTACGATTTTTTGGGGCATATAAACTGTCAGCTGGGGTGCTAACAATCTCAATGTGAATTTTGTAATGCAACAATCCAATTAGCCAGAATAGGTAACTTTATATGCAATGCGCAAAAGAGAGTTTTGTAACTTTGAAGCTGTATCCTTGTTAATAGATTAATTACTTCATTAGTAATACTTTTACTGCTAAGCTTTCTGACGTTGTTGAATGAAGAAATGGGGAGAAAACTACGATTCTGACATGTATTCTCTATGTGCTTGCACTTAACATAGCATGTCATTTCTGCATGACCAGAAAATCCAGATTGATATGTTTTGTATAGCTTTCCTTATGAAGAAGGATATTAGTGTCCGTTAGAAATTGTGAAGGGAAATTTTAGTTTGGTAAATTGCATACGCTTGACCTCCCAGACTGAACCTCGGGCATTAGGCTGCCTCTTTTACTTTCTTTTGAGTAGGATTATTTCCGGATAACTTTGTGGTCTTGAGTAGTGTCCTAAATGTACAAGCTCAAAATTTATGAGTAAAATGTTTGAATGTTTTCCTCATCCTGACCTTTCCTTATCTTAATTGAATAGGTCTTGTCTGGGTCATTTGAGACCCAAACAGGACTTTGGAGGTGGAGTTAAGTTGGGAATTGTAAGTCAAAATAAGAATGGGACCCCAGATTCCTAACTTAAATGTGTGCTACACTGCTACTTAAATATGGAAGAGTATATTCATGTAGGGCAAGGGAGGAAATCCTCCTATAAATTGAAAACAAATGAAAATAGTGAGCCAAAATAGCTCAAAGAATCAGCAAGGCTTTCAATTTCTGTATATTATATTAAAAATTTGAATTCCCAGTAAGGGCCATAATGGTTGTCTTGTTTATCAGTTTAATTCTCAAATTTATTGTCATCCAGGGCAATGGGGGATGTTTCTGATCGGATAGGACGTCCCACTGATAACGGTCAGGTATTTAAATTATTTTATTACTATTTACCATTAAAGCTTGGAAGTCATTGTATTCTTTAACTTTTGATATTTGTAACAACATTAATGATAAGTCTAGGATCATATGAAAGTTGTTCAGTGCATTTCAGCTGTTCTCCATTCTCTTTCTGCAGATTGGCATTATTGATCCTGATTGTAGGTTGATTGGACTTCACTTGTATGATGGTTTGTTCAAAGTATATAACTTCTCATCCACTATCCTAAAATTTTATATTCAAATGTCAATATGCTTTGGTTTACAGTGTCATAGCGTTTGAATGATTCACTGTTCATTGATATTACAGGTTATTCCCTTTGACAATAAAGGACAGCTCAAGGAAGCATTTAATATAAGGTAATTCTTTTTATTCTCTTGGTGGTCTACACATGAATTCTATTTATAATTTGACCTTTGCCAGGTATGCATAAGTGTAGTACTAGTAGCCAAGTCCATGACGTTGAGTAATGATTACCAGTCACCACAGTCCTAAGAAGGAACTCTGAACCTATGTCAAGTTAGATATTGTTGGTGTCTTTACATAAGATTGGAAGTGGTTTCTGCATCTCATGCATAAAGGATTTGGGTCAATAGTGAACTTAGGTATATCTTTGTTTGAAAAAAACGAAGGGAAGTATGAATGTACTTTTATTAGTTGATTTAATCTATGGATAATTGACGAGATGATTTTAAAAAATCCAACTTTCTCCTGGTCAGGCAAATGACATACCTCATTTCCCTTGGGTTTCAAATATCTTTGTCTTAAAGAAATTATTATTTAGGTAGAAATGCTTCTTTTTATTAATGATGAGGCTTCATATGCATCTTGGGGGATGAATAAAGACTTAGGTATTATGGGTGCCTAGGTACCACATCAAGTAGTACGGTATGGTTGGTGGAGTATTTAAGTGTTTGGTTTTCCCCCATTAGTAGGTAGTTTTTTAGGGTGGGTTTGCCAATTGCTTGGGTACTCTCTATGGATAAAAGGTTATGTTAAAGAGAGAACATAATGGAAACAGTGTAATAACAGATGGTGTTTGCTGTGAAGTTGGGGTTGAGAATAGAAGATTTTGAAAAGGGTGCTTGAGAAACTTCTTGCTCTCAATAGATCTTTACGCATGTGTGTTTATATCAAGGGTCTGAACCAGAAGTGCAAAAGTAGATTTAGGCTTTGTTTAGATTGAAGGATGGATTTGAGAAAGTGAAAAAGAAGAGAGAGCTGAAAGTGATGTTGTTTGGATTGACGGAAAGTGTAGAGAAATGAATGGAAAGTTTGTAACTGATTTAAATGATGTGAAAATAAAAAAATTGTAAAATAATTTAATATACGAAATAATTTTTAGAAATATAAATTAGAATTAAAATAAATTTTAAATTAAATAGTAATTATAAAATATTGGTAAAAATTATATTTAAAATAATAAATTAAAATATTTTCACAAAATATCAAAATCTACATTATTTTATTTCATTTTATTTATTTTAATTATTCATTTTATTATAATATAAAACATAGATTAATAAAATATTAATAATTAATAAACAAATTCTAAACGTTATATATATATATATGTATATATTTATATATAGCATAATTCTCTTGCTAACTGAAGTTTTGTTTAGAAGTAATGCATAATTGATTATGTTTTAAAAGCGTTTGTATCCTTTCTGATTGGGAGGATAGCTTGCAAACTCACTTTTGCTTAAGGTTAAAGTTTAATTATTTGGTTCATGAGTATGTACGTAAGTAGTTACCCAAATATTCTTAGAAGTAAAGTGATCAAGAGTCTATTATTTTAAGAAAAACTTGTGAAAACAACAAAAGTTTTCAAGTTCAATTTGCTATACATAATATTGATCAAATGTGTTCCAATTAAGATTCCCAAAGATAATTTGGTTCCATATTTTGGAACAAGGCCTCGAGCAACTTCAAGTATATGCTTCTTTTTTGTTTCCACTCGTTTTTGTTGTTGCATGTCAACACAAGACATGGTGGGTGAGCACAACATAACTTTTATGTTGTCAAAATTGCTTAACTTATGTGCAGGGGTTAACTTGTTAGAATAGGTTACCTCATCTTTTGTATTACGTATCTAGCACCTATGTGTAGATCATCATATCCTTTTTGTAATTTTATTGATTTAAGAACCCATATATGTGAATGGAACAACTAAGAGATAATTAAGCTCTTGAACATTTTTTCATATTTCCATTCTTAAGTTGGTATCAGAGTGGATTGATCCCGTTCTGTTTGTCATTTTTGGTGCATTCATTGTTGTCTGCTGTTAGCCACTGTCATTGGCCATCTGCCACTGTTGTCCTTAAGTCTTAACAAACACTTGGTTGCTTCGTCTCATCAAATGACGCAGAACCCAATACTCATTGTTGGAAAGCACTAGATCTGGAGTTCATCTCTTAGCAATGGAGTACTCAATGGGTCCATGAGGCTAGTTCCTTTTCACAAGTCGCCATGCACATTTGTAGGGATCACACGTAGACGCCCCTGTCCATGAATAGATCAAAATCTGGAGTTGTTGAAGAACAAAAGGATACCTTGGAGTAGGACAACGACGAGAAGAGCGGTGGAGAATCCACCAAGTCTAGCTGTTGTAGTTGTGGAGCATAGACCAAGTTGTGAAAGCAAAATACGTTGTCACTTTTTGGTATGGAGAGGATGAGAGGTTAAGTTAGAAACTATTCATTTCTCTATAATGTAATTTTTTTCATATATAACCGTGTTAAATTTAGGAGTGGGTGTTGGGCTATTTAGGCTGTCATTTGAGGTTCACTAGCCCAAAACAGAAACCCCTTAAGACTATATAAAAACTTTCGTTTGTGCAAATGTGAGAAGAGAGTCCACTTGCACAATCCTATCCACGATGTCTTCTATGATTCTACTTAGGCAATTTTGTCCATGGATGACTATGGAGAGAACCAAAATTGTAGATTAAGCAAGATTTTGTGTGTTTGGATGCAGTTTTCATTACCTTCACCGTGCCCATTACACTTTTATTCCTTGTTCGCTGCTGTGCTGTCAAAGTTTCTTTTCTCTTCGATGGCCACCACACCCTCCTAGCAGTTTTACGCTTTGAGCATTTTGCTCTGTAGCAGTTGTGATGCCCTTAATAAGCATTTTTTGCTTTTCTATAGCTGAATGAATCCTCAGACCTTTGATGTGACCTCACAATTGGATCTGCTTTTTTTGTTGACCACCTCTTGACTAAGCCAATCGATGCCCTTTGCCATCGATTCTTTAGCACTTCATTTTCATACAGTTGCATTAAATTAATGCATGAATCTCTGTCATTATTGAGTAACCAATTGACTGTCATTTCTCACAAAGTCTCTCAAGGGGTCTCATTAATGATACATATGCTCCAACATGAAGAGGAGCATTTAAGATATGAGTTGTTTACATTAAATAGGGAAATATGATTTGATTACATCAAATATGAAAATATCTATTCAAATATTTCTCATTATTAGTTATTGATTTTGTTCCTTCTAGTGTATCACTTTTTCATTATAAATGAGAGTATTCATTTTTGTACAGTTCATACAATTACAAGCAATCCTTACAATAATATTAAAATAATCTTATCTTGATTGTTGCACCTAAATCTTCTCGAACCCTTGTTTGAACTTAAAATTTAAAATAAAAACACATACAGTTGTTGACATTTTTTAAATTGCAAGTATTTTTAGAAATATTTCTTGTAATTTCGACCCCTAGTTTGTCTTACCCATTTTTGTTTCTGTTTCTGATATAGTTTATTTCAATTATAATTTATTTGTTTTCAGGCTTGAGGAGCTCCAAGTTTTGGATATCAAATTTCTTTATGGTTGTTCAAAGCCAACCATTGTGGTTCTTTACCAGGTTTCTAATTTTATTCTACCTATGAGGAAGACTGGCAACACATTTTGTATTACATGTTTGAATACTCTCTTTACTATTGGTTGAAATTGATTGGAATTCACATATTTTGGTGGGTCCCTCTTAGTTAATGAATTATTTTATTTTGTATTTTTCAATAAATTTTAACAAATAATTAAGTGTGTTAGAAACAGTATGTTAGAGTGTGTTGCTAGCATTCCTGTTCTACCTAATGTTTTGGGGTTATTAGTTGATTAGTTACATTGATGGAATAGATTGAGTCTGCGGTGTTATCATGTTTTGCTTCTTTCTTTCCTCTGCTCGTTTATTTTAGTCTTTGGGTCCACACTACATGCATTTAGGAATTAGGAGCTTTATATAAGGAGGCTAAATTTCTGTGGCTGGTTTTAGTGTAAGCTGTCCATCGGCATGTTTAGTTAGACCAGAATGCCTACACTTTAAGGTGTCTTTTGCCCCAAAATTTGTTATGGGGGGATTATGCACACATATTTTTACTGTAGTAGACCTGCCTACATATGGTCTAAAGATTGTTTGTACAGTCAAGTTGGAATCATTATAGTACCTACCCTGTTCGTTTTTTTTAAATACTTTCAATTTCTAATTTAGCATGTATTGCACTGAAGATTAAAATCATATTTACAGGCAAGTTCTGTATGTAACTTGTGTTTTATAAGTGACACAATTGTAATCATCACATTGACATGTATTAGAATTGTTGGTTGGCACAGGTATAAGACAATTTAACGAGTGCCAAAGAGGGTTTGAGATTGATTTCATAGTTGTACTGTTGTAGTCTCAGTTTATGACTGGACAGATTCATATTCTAGCATATCTTGTGTATTCTATGTTTCTATGATTCTATCATCTATAAAAATGTATGATGCATTTTTTTTTTTTGCATGTCCTTTATGCAATGCATTTGGTTGGAAACATATCTGTCATTTGCTTACCGATTTTGATTTTGATGGCTTTGACACTATATTTTATTATGACAGGATAATAAAGATGCTCGTCATGTTAAAACATATGAGGTTGCACTGAAGGATAAAGATTTTGTTGAGGGTCCATGGTCCCAGAACAATCTTGATAATGGGGCTGATTTATTGATACCAGTTCCCCCGCCACTTTGTGGCGTGCTTATTATTGGAGAAGAGACCATAGTATACTGCAGTGCTAATGCTTTCAAGGCTATCCCATTCGGACCTGTATGTTAAATAATAGTTTTTTGTTTCTTCCATTTAAATCATCTGTTGTGTTTTTTTTTTTGGATTTTCATGATATTTATACAATACATGTTTTTGGATTCCCTTCAATCTTAATTATACCTTATGTGTTTTCAGTCAATTACAAAAGCCTATGGACGAGTTGATCCTGATGGTTCTAGATATTTACTTGGTGATCATACAGGGTTGCTTAGCCTACTTGTAATAACCCATGAGAAAGAAAAGTATGTAATCTCATTCTCGTTTTCATGTTGGCTTAACAGATTTATTACTGTCTTGGGTATCAGCATATTCATTGAATAAACAATCTGTATTTATGTTATATCTTATTGTTTTATCATTTACATTTGTTTTGTAGGGTTACTGGACTAAAAACTGAGCCCCTTGGAGAGACTTCCATTGCATCTACAATATCATACCTGGATAATGCATTCGTCTACATTGGTTCAAGTTACGGAGATTCACAGGTGGGCTAATGAACTAGAAAATTACTTAATAATTTTTTGTTGCGAGTTTATAAAATGTTATTTCCAAATTTCTGTCTTCCCAAGTACTGGTTTTGAACGAGTATGCAGACTGATTTGTTTCATTATATTTATCTAATATGGAATCTGTATGTTATGTTGGGTTGAGTACTTATTAATTGTATTCAGATTTGTGAGTTGACTCTAGATGTACTTGTTTAAGTATAGCTTAACAGAGAGTGTAGCTTTGTTTATGTGGTAAATGGCAAGGTTGTGTTAGTTTAAGTAAACCCCAAACATAAGTTAGCAGTATAAATAAGAAATGTTCGCAATTCCAAATTCCTTAAAAAGGAAAAAAAATAGTTTCACCAAAATAGTATAATATTATATTAATTAGTAAGAACATAAAGCAGTAAGACGACTAGAGGGAGCTGCTTCACCAAAATTAAGCCTTTTTCAAATGATAGTTTCTTTTCTTCTAATATTTTTACTCTGTAATATAAGATAGGGAGGGAAAGAACGGATCTGTTTTAGGAAGCATTTGCAATATTATACTAATTAGTAAGAACATAAAGCAGTATGTCAATACACGTAGGAGCTGGTACACCCAAATTAAGTATTTTTCAAATGATATTTTCTTTTTTTCTAATATTTTTACTTGGTAACATTAAGGGAGGGAAAAACGGATCTGTATTACGAAGCATTTGTAATATCTGAGTGTTTTCTTCACCGTTTCCTCTATTCATGTTGTTTTGATGACTTTGAATTTTATTGTGGCCTATCTATGCTTAATACTTAGTCTTACATATTCAGACTTAACATATTGACAATTTTTTATGGTAAAATGCACAGCTTATAAAACTAAATCTGCAGCCTGATGCAAAAGGTTCTTATGTGGAAGTACTGGAAAGGTATGTCAATTTGGGGCCTATTGTTGACTTCTGTGTGGTAGACCTTGAGAGGCAGGGCCAAGGTCAGGTTGTAACTTGCTCTGGAGCCTACAAGGATGGTTCTCTTCGCGTTGTTCGTAATGGGATTGGAATTAATGAACAGGTCAGCTGACCTTCCTCTCACCCTAGTGTGAAACATTTGCACCCAAGATATTCAAAAGGAAAGAGAAAATGATTTTTTATATCAATAGCACATTCCTTGTATAATATTAATTTTTTATGCATGTATTTGATCAGGCATCAGTAGAGCTTCAAGGTATCAAAGGAATGTGGTCACTAAGATCCTCAACAGATGATCCTTTTGATACTTTTCTGGTTGTTAGTTTTATCAGTGAAACAAGAATCTTAGCAATGAATCTTGAGGATGAGCTGGAAGAAACTGAGATTGAGGGATTCTGTTCTCAAGTGCAGACATTATTTTGCCATGATGCTGTTCATAATCAACTTGTTCAAGTAGGTTCTTACCTTATTTTCTTACCATGTTGGTTTTCTTCTCTTAATTTAATTCCCACATCTCTCTGACAACATTGTTAAGAAAGCCATTCATGGCTGCAGAACTGTTTTGGCATAATGATATAGATTTACAATCAAATTTTACTGTTAGGCCATCTTTTTATATTTTTTCAGGATTACTTTCCTTTAATTTTCAAACTGTTTCACAACCTATTGATTACTAATACATATTTTTTCCTTTTTGGTATAATAATAAAACCTTTTTTTTGTTTTCTATAAAATTATAGAGATTTTTAATCTTCTGCGCACCTAAATAAATTACCTGGAATTTAAAGAAATGAAAATTTAAACTTTTATACAAATGGATTAATATTCTAGAAGCTTCTCGAGCTAAGTTCTGCATGTTCCTTTGTAGTTAATTTTGAATAATGTTCATAAATAGAGGCTCTTCTGCTCCATGCTTTTTTTAGTTTATTTAATTTTGTTTTATGTCAGTCACCTGCCATTATCTAATAAACCATTACGACAGGTCACTTCAAACTCTGTCAGACTGGTCAGTTCCACAACTAGAGAGCTCCGCAATGAATGGTTCGCACCATCAGGCTATTCAGTGAATGTAGCTACAGCAAATGCTACCCAGGTTTGATTATAGGAAATATTTGCTTGGTGGTTTAATAATTGCAATGGGTTT
Source organism: Phaseolus vulgaris (assembly GCF_000499845.2). Lineage (NCBI taxonomy): Eukaryota > Viridiplantae > Streptophyta > Magnoliopsida > Fabales > Fabaceae > Phaseolus > Phaseolus vulgaris. The sequence continues at coordinate 42,448,588 of NC_023758.2, read as the reverse complement.
CCTTGTCAATCTTGCATTTCCCAGTAGAGGCAGATCAGAGCCTGTCACATTTCCCCTCCTACTTGTTCACATGGAAATGATTTTGATGTACTTTAGCTGTCAGGAAGGTGGAAGTAGGTGAACCATGAGCAGCAATTTATGATTAGTTTTAATGAGTTGAGCCCATGTTTTTCTATTCACTGCTTATTTGGGTGAAATTAGTGTTTAGAAAGCTCTAAAATTACTGAAAGTGGAATGCTAAAAATGCTACCTTTGATTAATCTTAAAACTAAAAAGTGGAAGACAGCTGAAAAAATGTTGATTCTGCAAGCGTTGACCATCTGCTAATGGTTGTTTAAAAATGTTGAGTGATGACTTTGTCTTCTGTAAGCATGAAAAATTTCAAGAACGTTTTCAGCTAATGTTAGTTAGGCGTATAGTTTCTTAATGCCTGCTTCCAGGATTGATTTTGTGATCAGTGAAGCTCCAATATTAAATATCTATATGAACATGCATGTGTTTTACACTGATAACTTTGTTACTGTTTTCTGTTTTGATATTTTAATTCAGATGTTATAATATTTAGTTTGTCCTATGTTTTTTATTAACATAAAACAATAATCCAATAACAGTGGAATGTTGAAGGTAAAAAAGTTAAATCATCAAGTTGCATACAATTTTTACTTATTTTAATTCCTCGAAAGTTGAAAGCTGGAAGACCCTTTCCAAAAGGTAGAAAATTCTAGATTCTGATACACTTAAAGCTACAGACTACATTTTACACAATAATATAATTTGTGCCAAATTTTCATTAGAATAAGTTTTATACTTGTGATTGTCAGCCAAACATAATTTGGGTCAATTGGTATACAGATACTAGTATTAATGTTGGCCACAATTTCTATCCTTGGCCTTTGATATTTATCTAGGTCTCCATTAATATAATTTCCTTCAATCTATATGTTTGATTTTATGATGACTATACACACTGAATTTGCAGTCGGATTGGTAACTATCATTACACCTTGATACAGGTGTTGTTGGCCACAGGAGGAGGGCATTTAGTTTACCTGGAAATTGGAGATGGAATATTGCAAGAAGTAAAACATGCCCAACTGGAGTATGAGATTTCATGTCTAGACATAAATCCCATCGGTGAAAACCCCAATCACAGTCAGCTTGCAGCTGTTGGAATGTGGACAGACATAAGTGTTAGAATTTTTTCTCTTCCAGACCTGAATCTCGTCACCAAGGAACAGCTAGGAGGGGAGATCATACCTCGTTCTGTTCTTCTTTGTGCCTTTGAAGGGGTAGGCTTTCCTTGTATTATTTTTTCATGTGCTTTATAGTTTTTTTATTCTGTCATTCTGCTTAGTTCTTTTGTTTCTGAAATACCATGAAATGCTCATCTCATTTAAATCTTTGGAGTGGAGGTTTTGGATTTTACATGTAGCCAATGCTAGGGATATATATCAGCAACACTAATATTCTTTTACTCTTCTCATGTTAATTTTTGTAATGTCCTTCAAGGATTAATTTAGGGATGGCTAAACTACTAATTCACAAGTTTAATTGCATTTTCCTTGTTAAAAATATCTTACTCAAATGTTACTTTTTTAATTTTATTCTCCAGATATCTTACTTGCTATGTGCCCTCGGTGATGGACATCTCTTAAACTTCATGCTGAACACAAGTACTGGCGAGTTAACAGATAGGAAAAAGGTATCTCTTGGGACACAACCCATTACACTACGGACGTTCTCCTCGAAGAATACTACCCATGTATTCGCTGCATCTGATCGGCCAACTGTGATCTACAGTAGTAACAAAAAATTACTTTATAGTAATGTAAATCTGAAGGAAGTGAGTCACATGTGTCCTTTCAATTCTGCTGCTTTTCCAGACAGGTATCTTGGTTCTTTTGTTAGTTTGCCTTCCTAGAATTATTGACATATCCACCTTGTGCTGTTTTTGGATCTTGTATTGTGCATTAATGTAAAGGTGATGGTACTGAATACACTGTTCATAACTTCCAACAGTTTGGCAATTGCGAAAGAAGGTGAGCTTACTATTGGCACCATTGATGACATACAAAAACTACATATTCGCTCTATACCGCTTGGAGAGCATGCTCGGCGTATCTGCCACCAAGAGCACTCCAGGACTTTTGCTATTTGTAGTTTGAAATACAACCCAACAAGTGGAGAAGACTCTGAAATGCACTTTGTCCGCTTACTGGATGACCAGACTTTTGAGTTCATATCAACTTACTCTCTTGACACATATGAGTATGGTTGCTTTATAATTAGCTGCTCATTCTCAGATGATAATAATGTTTATTACTGTGTTGGAACTGCATATGTATTGCCAGAGGAAAATGAACCAACCAAAGTAAGTTGATAAATTTGTAATTTTTCAGCATGTTCTAGTAAAAGCTTCTGACACCTGCTTACTTTTTCCATTTTAAAACATGTAGGGAAGAATTCTTGTTTTTACTGTTGAAGATGGAAAACTACAGCTAATTGCTGAGAAGGAGACAAAAGGAGCTGTTTATTGCTTGAATGCATTTAATGGTAAATTGCTTGCTGCTATTAATCAAAAAATTCAGCTGTACAAATGGGTGCTACGTGATGATGGAACCCATGAATTGCAGTCTGAATGTGGACATCATGGACACATCCTAGCTCTTTATGTGCAAACTAGAGGAGATTTTATTGTAGTCGGTGATCTGATGAAGTCAATTTCCTTGTTAATCTATAAGGTAAGCTTCTAAATTGTCTTGAAGCTAAGTTTTTTTTGTCTTATGCTAACCTTTCGAATGCTGTCTTTTTTTGGTTAAATTTATTTGTTGTGACGCAAACTTATATCTGGTTTTGTCAAATTTCAAACTGTTGTGCTGCTTATCGTTTTGGATGAGTGACGGATTTCTATTTTAAAATGTTCTTTAGTAATGATAAATTGTTGTTTATTGTTAGCATGAAGAAGGTGCTATTGAGGAAAGAGCTCGTGACTACAATGCAAATTGGATGTCGGCTGTTGAAATCCTTGACGATGACATTTACCTTGGTGCGGAAAATAATTTTAATCTGTTTACTGTTCGGAAAAATAGTGAAGGTGCCACTGACGAAGAGCGAGGTCGTCTTGAAGTGGTTGGTGAGTATCACCTTGGAGAATTTATTAATCGGTTCCGGCATGGCTCCCTCGTAATGCGCTTGCCAGATTCTGATGTTGGGCAGATTCCAACAGTTATCTTTGGCACCATTAATGGTGTTATTGGGGTAATTGCTTCTCTTCCGCACGAGCAATATGTGTTCTTGGAGAAACTTCAGTCAAATTTGAGGAAGGTAATTAAAGGTGTTGGAGGACTCAGCCATGAGCAATGGAGGTCATTTAACAATGAGAAGAAAACTGTTGAAGCCAGAAACTTTTTAGATGGAGATTTGATCGAATCATTTCTTGATCTCAACCGCAGTAAGATGGATGAAATTTCCAAGGCAATGGATGTTTCTGTAGAGGAGTTATGCAAAAGAGTAGAAGAGTTGACGAGGTTGCACTGAGTTTGTTATTTTTTTTTCTCACTTAGCGTCCTTCTTCCTTTTTTGTTTTTCAGGGTATGGGTGGGGGCTATAATATTATATGATATTTTTTTACCTCTGCTCACATTCGGTTTGTTTTGCAACACATGAATCACAATTGGTGTATGATATGAATGCCATGTTCTAAGGCATAATGGTGCTTTCCTTTCTATACTTTTATCAATTTCCTAATATTTGCTTAGTAATTTATGTGTTGATGTTCTCTAAAAGATAACTAACAAATCCCGCAGAAAACAAAATCTGGTCAGACGTCCAATATTAGTATGCATTATAACGTTCTTTCGAAGAATATTATGAAATCGTAATGCCGAAGAATTCTAGACCAAAGTTTGGTCATTGAAAGTTGGTAGTATAAGGCTTACAGTTACACGTTTCTAAAGAAAAGGTAGTTACATTAATATTTTCAGCTTAATTACAATAATCCTCATTATCTTTCAAGATTTTTCTCTTTTCTCAAAAACAGACTGGGCGTAAAGATACGAATCCGATTATTTTTAGTGTTCGTGAATTTGAAGTGAGAAAAATACTATGCAACTCTGATGTAATTGCAGGAATAGAGATGCGTTGCTAATGTATTCATATTTAGCCTTAATGGATGGGGCTTTGAAACTTACTTGCTGCATATAAATATAATGAGAACAAATTCATTCGAACTGTTTTTCAGGGAGATTATTTGATTTGTAAAAATCACCTCCAATGAACGCCTGAAAAAAAAAAAGATGCTTCTGTATTATGTCATAGCTTTTGAGCTAAATTTTCGACTCCCATAAAAAGTGATACCGAAAATTTATTACAGGGAATTGAATTGCAGCTTTTTATGTGTCTTACCCATACCCCATGTCACTAATCTTCTAACGAGATTGAGCTGTAACCCTTAATCCAGAATATTACATCTAATCCGAAAATGGCATCCTTGTTAAGATGATAGCATTGCTGATATATTTGGTTGTTGACAGATCTTCATAAACAAGGTGGCAGAAGGAGGTGGCTGAACAGTAGTAATATGCAAACATCCCATCTAGGCCAGATTTAAGATTCTCACTAATCCAAGCCACGTTAAGACAGTGGCCAAATAGAAATACCACATTCACATATATCAGCAAGAGCTTTGTAGAGGGCTATCTGAATCATAATCATATAAGATGGAATCTGATTTATCCTTAGAACTAAGCTGGTTAGTTTCATCAGCAATGCAAGCCTCGTTTCTGAAACCATCCACCGAATTAGTATCCCTGTTTCTTTTGTATACACCCCTACTCCTATCCAATAGCCCTTTCTTCATTAGGCTTGCAAATTCCTCTCTAATTTGTACAAGGGGATGATTCTGCACAGGTTCTTGACCGTAATAGGCCTCCCTGAGAACAACTGTTTGGGTGTCACTCTTCTTGGAAATATAAAATATACCAGGATGACGTTCAAAAGCTTTAGTAAACTTCTGAGGCAGTGCCAGGGGTCTACGCAAGTTGCTGACATTCTTGCGCTCAGTTTGTTTATGAAGTGTAAGGTGAAGGAGCTCATGGAAGACTCCAACAACCCTTTTCTCAGATACATCAGTACGGGGATCCAAATGAGAGGCATTGGTGTAAGGTGAAGTATAGGGGAGTTTCTGCCACTCTTTCAACCACTCCATGCATTTTCTTTTCAAACCAAAACCCCTGGTAAAACTAACTGAAAATGCTAACGTTCCATTTTTTATGTCTTCTTCTCCCTTTTGTTGTAGATAACTATTCTTCTGTAACTCCGAGATGGCAAGCTCGTCATCCCAAAATAACAATTTCAACCCAACACGATCATCAGGAAGCCGAACATATGAGAATCTTTCAGGGTGATTTGGAATAAAAGAATGCTGGTAATCATATGGTAAACCCAAATCCCATTTTAACTGGTCAATGGTTTGTAGTGGAAGGGTCCTATCGCTTGTGAGCATAAGCAATTTACACAGCCTATCCCTGAGTTCCAACTGACGTTGCTGAATGATGCTGACTTCCTGGTAGTGGAGATCCAAGGCTTCAGGACTCAAACTGAACCATGGGACTGGAGAGCCTCCAGTATCAAGGAAACAGGACTCAATAAATATATTCGGATATCTTCTGATGAAGGTAGAGAGTTTGAGGTCCCCGGGAAGATCAAGTTGTCCACGGTAGCGGGAAAGATGGTATATTGGAAGACAGCATTGGGAAGAAGAATGTATGATGGAGACAAGGGTCCCAGTTGCCTTAACATCCCTTTGACCAGCAACAACACCATCCAATGTCCTATCTTTTACCCATTTCAATTTTATGTTCACCAGACTAAACTTCTGCTGGTAAATGTATCCTTGTTCATAACCGTGAACAAAACCAGAATTTCTCGCAATACCAAATACCCCACGGAACATAATATAAACTAGCACACGCAGATTCCCTTTGGACTTATAGTTATCGAAATCCACACTTCGCTCCAATAAAAGCTACAGAAAGATCCTCCTACCGCTAGGAAGACAGCATTCGATACAAAATGAGAGTTGATACTAAAACAAGAAATCGATTTCCTAGAACCACAAAAACAAAAATCACATGTTTATGAGCTAATCATCATGGTATTATATTAGGACCTTTCGGATACATATATCTTCACATCACTAGAATCAATTGGAAGAGCCGTCAAATGCAAGAGCAAGTAGAAGCACAGTGACGATTTATGCAGAACAGACCTAGGTAAAAATTCGTCCTTCACTGCTTCTCTCTTCAGTTTCTCGCCCTTTTGGGGTTCATGCTGCCTTCTCCTTCTCACCCACACATCCCTGTTCTCCTTTTCTCTTTGGTGTTAGTGGGTTGGGTCATATCAGTGTCTATTTTTTTCGGATTTCTTTTTCCTGGACCCATATTATTACTAACTGCACTTCATTCTAACGGCAAAATGACTAAACCAAGGTGCAATTAAATATGAGGGTGCTGGAAGTAATATTCTTTTTTACTCCTCTCTTGTTATTTTGACAAATTCTTCCTACATCCAATTTTTTTTAACCTGCACCTTACATAGTTTTAAATTTCCGAAAATCTCTTACTTTAAAAACGAAAATCTAAAATTGAAAATAATATATTATGAAAAACTAGATACGAAAAAGATTATTGTGTTTCATAAATAAAAATTCAAAAATCAAAATCCATTTAAAAACAAATTCACAACACAAAAAAAAAAATTTAAGAAAAAAAATCTAAAAACATACTCCAAAAAAAAGAAGATCTGAAATATATTTTTATATGTAATTCTATTTTATTCAAGGACATTTTCTTTTTTCATACTAAAACAAATTGGGTGCATATATGGTGAAGTAATTGCCTGCTCTTTTTAGTATCTGCGCCTCACTTTAAGTCCAACATCTTTTTTTTTTATGTAAAACATATTATATATAATATAATAAATATTAGAAAAATATTTAAAAATAATATATAATATGATAAACTAATAATATTATTTTTACGAAGTAGAGTTTTGGCCACTTCTTGGGTTTTGATTCCTAATTCTGATTAGAGTCTTGGCAAATAGAAAGATTTAATGTCATGTCAATAAATATTCTTGTTTTTTATGATGACTTTCATTCTATACCATTTTTTTTTCATTTTACTATATTTGTATTATTCATCACTTTCAACATTCAGAAATAGCGACACTTACAACGTCTACATATCACTGCAATCTAAAACATTTTTTTTATATATTTTAATGTATGTAATTTAATTTTAAAAGGATTAATTTTATTTATACTAATATTTTATTATGTAATTTTATTTGAATTTATACTTTATTTTTTTAAACCTTAAAAAATAAAAGTGAAATAGAATATCTGTAAAATGGAATCTATAAATATTTTTCAAACAGGTATAAAAATGTATTATTTTAGAGAAAGGGGATGACAAATAATCCATAATAAGTGATGGAATGAATTACGTTATCTAGTTGAATAGTCAAGTCGCGAGAATTATCAGAAAGCAAGTACTCACGCTACCATTTCAGAATCTAAACCCAAATAATTATATCGGTTTAATTTATTAATCATATTTTATCTGAATTAAGCTAATTTAATCACAAGTGATTTGAGTATTAAAATTGTATTTTATAAATATATTAAATTGAATCAAATTAATCTGAAATAATATTAAGAATTTTATTATAGTTTTATCTTTCTTGATTTTTTTATAATTATTGTAACTTTTGGTAATGTTTAGTTGGAATAAGTCAATTACAGTAAAGGTAGAGTCTCTATATACTTTTCAATGACGGGCGGAATTTATAAGGGAGGTACTAATTTTGAAGTGTTTTTTTTTTTTAAAAAAAAGTCACTAGCTAGTGTTATTGGTGATTAGAAAGGTGCATTTAGTGAAAGAGATACTTCCAGGGTTATTTTATCGTCATTACAATAAAATTATTAAATAAAAATAATTTTTAAAAATAAAAAATAATTAGTTGTTATATTAATTAAATTAGATATTAAGTAAGTAGCCTTTCAAAAGGAAGAAATAATATATGGTTGTCTCTCTGTTAAGCTTTTACTATTAATTTGAGTGATAAGCTTTTACTATTAATTTGAGTGATGATTCGAGTGACGAGAAGTATTGTTCAATTCAGTTGATGACTAAAATAATAGTTCTATTAAATTCCATTTTAATACACAATTCATCAATTCAATATCAATAAGAATAATACTCAATGTAATTTGAAATAAATTCTCTTAATTAGGAGTTACTTGAAATCCTAATAATAATTTTAAAGAGTTAGATTTTCGGTACAATACTAGACACCTCAAAACAAATAACCAAATCATACTAAAATTAAATGAAGAAGCAAACTAGATAAGATAATTACTTTTATATCAACTAACCAAATCAACGTGAAACTTAAATACTATAATTTTTTTAAAAGAAATTTAATTTAAAAAGATATTTAGCCTGAAAGGAAATTTATCGGGTAGAAATGTTTTGGAATAAGTCTACTACCACGACAACATGAAAGAAGAATTAAGAAAATAAAATTGAGAACAAAATGGGGGAAAAATAAAAGATAAGGAAAATGAGAGTAACCACAATATTATTACTACTATTATATTTTATAAAAGTATAATGAAAAAGTTGATAAAATATTTTTTTACTCGTGTAATATTTTAAAATTATAATTATTTTATTTTATTAGTTTTTTTAAAATATTGAAATTAGTAACTTAAATATTTTTTTATTTATGTAATATGTTTAAAATCATTAAAGTTTAAAAATTATAATTACTTGATGTTTTTACTTATATAATATTGATAAAGTCAGTTATATTAATATTTTTAATTTTGAAGAAAATGACAACTATATTATGTTATAATATGAATTTGAAGTGTAAAAAAATAAAAATAGTTATTATAAATTTTTTTACTATATTAAAGTATACAATTCTTGATAATTATAATCAACTATAAAACCTAAAAATTTACTTCCTAATTAAGCTCAAGGGTTTTTATATGAATATTTTGCCATCCCTTCAATTTAATTTCAATTCATATATCACTACCTTCCCATTGATGACCATTATAACAAAACAAAATATAATGGAGTCATATTTAAAGTTGCAGAAAAATCAATGTTGCTTCCTTTTTCTTTTTCCCACTTTCTATATTTTATGGAATAATGGGACATTAATTTTAACAAAAAGTAACAAGATTCTATTCCTTTCTTTTTAACTTGGAGTAATATATTTCAATTGGATGGTGTAAGTTGTTGTGATCTCATTTGATCTCTTTCCTTATAACTTACACAAATTATCTCATTATTAATAGCTTCATATAAATTTTAATTTTAATCAATCTAAAGTATTGAGTTATAACTACACATTATTTTGATCATGTATATGTCAATTCTTATGAAATATGCAAGTAATTAGATGACAATTTTAATATTGATGTATATTTTTAAAAAATTATATTACAACATTTTGATATATAAAGGAGATATTAAATAATTTTTGGATAATATAAATTTTATAAATATAATTTATGTGAAAGAAACTTTAATTTAAGCGTGAATTTGAAAAATGTATAAATTTTTTATTTAAAATTGATGAATGATAGAATAATTTGTATGAATTATACGTGTATTATTTACCTTCCCTCTCGGTACACATTAATAATTATAAAAATCATTTAATAAAATATAATTTACAATAACTCACTGACTACTCTATTTTTATATAGTATAATAGAATATATAGCATTTTTTAATATATGTAAAATTAAATTAATATAAAATAATTAGGAAAATGAGTTATTAAATTAGTCTGATTTAAATTCATCAATTCATGTATTTGTATTAATATAGTATATGAAATAATTAATAAATAAATCAATACACAAATTAGTTAGACAAATTCATTATAAAAATTTATGCAATGTACGATAATTCATTAATCAATTCCATATAATTCATTACTTTGACTTAATTGTTGATTATACAATAATGCTATCTTTTGAAAATTTATTTTATAAGTTTAAAGAATAAGATTAGAATCTATATATCCTAATTAACAGAAGTATCAACAATATGCAAATTCAAAATTTCATACAAAAAAAAATATTAATGATAAATTTTTTTTGTATATTTTGATTCAGTTTAAATATTTTTTTCTTAAAATTATTTATTGAAGATAATAAATATTAAAAACTAATTAGAAAAGGTATTTATTTAAAAGCAAATTATCACATAATGGATTAAAAAAAATATATGTGATGGGAATGATTTAACATGTTTTTTTAAAGAAAAGTATATAGTAAAAATTTGATGAGTTTTAAGTATTGATTAAAATGAAAAGATGAATTAAAATTTTGGTTGGTAATATAATAGTGTGATGAACTAAAAGAATCTTTGTGTATGTGAATGAAGTGAGGGATATTGTAGTTTACATCTTTGACTTCAACGTGTCTCCATGTGACTCATTTTCTTCCTCTCTATCATACCATGTGCATTTCCAAACTTCATCTATAAACACTGTCTTTTCTTTTCCAAAATAAACAATTTCTCACTCAAATGCTCTCATATATATAATCCAAGATACAATAAAAGTCTTTAGTGAGTGCATTTTTTTTCCAAATATACTCTACATTTTCCTCATTATTATTATTTATACCTTCTATAACGCAAAATTCATTATTATTATTATTTAAGTCAACCAATTGTGATTTCAATGTCATGCACATTATAAGTCTTAACTCTACGCCACAATACCAGGCACACCGATTCTGCAGTAAGCAAAAACTAAGAAACGGCTTTCTTTCATTCAATTTTCTAAAACGCACTGTCGTTTTGTTTTTCTTTCTGTTACAGCTCTCTCACAGGTATACGTTGCACTCAGCAGGATGGGAGGTGAGGACGCGATTCACGGCGGAGTGCGGCGGCGGGGATTGACATTCCGGCGAAACGACTTCTTCCCGGAGGAGTCGTTCAAGAGTTGGGAGAACTACGCCAGAGCGATTATGGACACGCCCTGGAGGCTGAAGGATCGAGTGCTGAGTCGATCCGAGGACCACACGGAAATCGTGGAGATGAAGGCTCGGAGCAGCCACGAGATGAAGAAGACGCTCAACTGGTGGGACCTCATGTGGTTCGGCATCGGCGCCGTCATCGGCTCCGGCATATTCGTCCTCACCGGCCTCGAGGCCAGGACAGAGGTCGGACCCGCCGTGGTGCTCTCCTACGTCGTTTCCGGTGTCTCCGCCTTGTTCTCCGTCTTCTGCTACACCGAGTTCGCGGTGGAAATCCCCGTCGCAGGTTCCGTCTCTTGCACTCTCTCTTTTGCTTGCGCACAGGTTCACTTTTCAGGATTTCAGACAAGAACACGTTTAAATCTTCATATACAAAAATAACTGCTTTGAATCTAGGGTTTTAAATAAAAAAACCTTGATTATAAAAGTTAGATTTTAGAATTTTTATTATTATTATTTAAGAAACCAATTAGTTTAAATAAATATAAATATTAATTTTTAATACATTATATATTCATTTGTCTTTATTAGTTATTAAGAAGGTTCAGAAACGAACATTTAAATTATTACTCAATTATTTATAACAGTGAAGGTATTAGTGATATTTGTTAATAAAAAAATGATCGTTATCTATTATATAAAAAAAAGTTTGTTGTAGTCGATGTGAAGTTTGGGTAACTTGATTGGTTCCTAAAGTTTGAGAATATCTATGTTATGCATAAGAGGGTGTGATTAATTGACCGAGTGAGTGCATATGAATGACTAATTGGTAAAAGGCCCAATGAGTTGGATTTGAATAATGTGGATGATTACAAAGTTAAAGTATCTGTGATAATCTCCCGCGTAATCATAGGAATCAAATATATTATTATTTTATTTTAAAAATTTGTTTATTTTAATTTTTATTAAGAAAATAAAATATTTTATTATTAAAAAGGTTCTAAAATTGAAATAAGATAAAAAAAAAAAATAGTGTCTAGGAATTATTTTTTATGACTATTGCAGCAGCAGCAGTGTCTGTAAAGAGAAAATAAAGTCCAAGAGTCAAATTACGACAATGATACATTTTACGACTCCAATTTTTTACTTCACCCCGTATTAAAACTTTTAATATTATTATTTTAATATTTTTAACTATAAATTTATCTTTTATTATATATATTTATTTCTAAACCTATTTATTTCTCCGCCTTTCAACTTTTATGTGACATATGAAGTGTAATTAAAATATATGTAAAGGAAATGATATTTTAGACTGCTCAAAAAGCATAAAAATGGTGTAATTTAGTTGTGTAATAATACATTTTCAAACCTTAATTTTTCATATAAAACAAATTTAATATTATTATTTTAATATTTTTTATATAATTTATTTCCAAACCAACCTTTTATTATGTATATTTATTTTTAAATTCATCACATAAATATACAGTTCCATAAATTATTAAAATATATTTTTTCTTAATTTTAAATTTTTGATAGAATGATGATATATTCAACCATCCACAATAATAAACATACACTTTGACAAATAAATAAATTAATATTTTAATTATATTTAATTTATTTTTTAATATAAAAATTATTATATTATTATAATGATTTGTCATAGGTATGTATTTGGCTTTTTGTGTCAACAAAATCTTTTCCTTGCCGATATGAATAGCTTCTGGTCTTACACCACTTTAATGCTGATGTTGACTTCAGCTTAACTTTTTTTTAAAAAAATAAATTAAACTTATACTTTTATAAAAAATCCAATTTGGTAATACGAACTCATCTGTCTCAAGAATCTTATACGTACCTAATTTCACGAGAAAACATAAGTTTGACTTTTCTAAAGTGTGAGAAGAAAATGCTATATGGAACTATTAATCTTGTTTTGTTACAACTAATAAGCATTTTGGCTATGTGTTGTTTTTGTCAGGTGGATCATTTGCGTACTTAAGAGTAGAACTGGGAGAATTTGTGGCCTTCATAGCTGCCGGAAACATCCTCCTGGAGTATGTAGTCAGCGGCGCCGCCGTGGCTCGGTCATGGACTTCTTATTTCGCCACCCTCTGTGGCCATCACCCTGATGATTTTCGTATAGTAGTCCACAAAATGAACCCTGACTATGGCCATCTTGACCCTATATCCATCGGAGTCCTCATAGCCATCACTATCCTTGCAGTGTACAGCACCAAAGGCTCTTCAATATTCAATTTCATTGCCACAATCTTTCACTTAATTGTCATTGCCTTCATCATCATCGCAGGCCTCACGAAGGCCAACACCGAAAACTACACCCCTTTTATGCCTTTTGGAGTTCGTGGCGTGTTCAAGGCTTCAGCCGTTCTTTTCTTTGCCTATGTTGGCTTTGATGCTGTCTCAACCATGGCTGAGGAAACCAAGAACCCTGCGAGGGACATTCCCATTGGTCTTGTGGGCTCAATGGTGATTACAACATTCGCATATTGCTCGCTAGCAGTGACACTATGCCTCATGCAAAGCTACACCGACATTGACCCAGATGCTCCCTATTCGGTTGCGTTTAGTGCTGTGGGAATGGATTGGGCTAAGTACATTGTTGCATTTGGGGCGTTGAAGGGAATGACCACTGTGTTGTTGGTGAGTGCGGTGGGTCAAGCTCGTTACCTAACCCACATTGCACGTACCCACATGATGCCTCCTTGGTTTGCTCATGTTGATGAGAAAACTGGGACACCCGTCAATGCCACAATTTCCATGCTTGCAGCTACAGCCGTGATTGCTTTCTTCACTAATCTTAATATTCTCTCCAACCTCTTGTCAATTTCCACTCTCTTCATCTTCATGCTTGTGGCTGTGGCGCTTCTAGTGCGCCGCTATTACTCAAGTGGAGTGACCACAAAGGGGAATAAAGTGAAGCTCATTCTGTGCCTTGTGCTGATTTTAGGGTCTTCGTGTGGAATTTCTGGCTATTGGGCGATCAGTGATGGTTGGATTGGGTATGCAGTTTTCGTGCCGTTGTGGATTTTAGGGACTGGGGGTCTTTGGCTTTGTGTTCCACAGGCAAAGCAACCGAAACTATGGGGGGTGCCTTTGGTTCCATGGCTACCTTCTTTATCTATTGCCATTAACATATTCCTTCTTGGCTCAATTGATAAAGATTCATTTATCAGGTTTGGGGTGTGGACAGGGTTCCTCTTGGTATACTATGTGCTACTGGGACTACATGCTTCTTATGACACAGCAAAAGGGTTCGAGAGCCAAAAAAGTTCCGTGGATGTTGACAAGCACTGGAACAAGGTGGAAGAAGGGGCAAAAGGGGAAGTGCCTCTTACACCAGTTACAACTCATTAATGTGTAAAAGGTTGCCGTAACTAGACAAATTGGCTTCTCTGCAAATAGTTTATTTACACTTATGATATTCTAATTAGTTGTGGATGTGTATTTGTCAAAAATAAAAACTGTGGATGTGTGAACAACTTTTGTTATTATTTGTGATGGTGAATTATGTGTAGAGTGATCATCTTTAGAAAAGTGCTTGCTTTTATGATAATTTATCTCTATCAATAAAAACAATACTATAAATACTTAGTTTGTATAATAAGTGTTGAGATATTTTGTTTTTAATACAATAAAAAAACTACATTGTTAACATAATAAGTTTTACATTGGAAGCTTTATAAAAAAAAGTTTTACATTGGTTACTTTTTCATAGTTTTGATTGAATTCAGTTTAATGATTAATATAAATGAATATATATATATATATATTTGATTTTAATAATTTTCAACATGTATTTATTAAAAAAAAAATTAAAGTTAATATATACCTAGAGTCTTTAATAAACACATATTAATAAAATTAACAGAATTAAATTTGTTATTAAAAATAAATAAAACACCAATTCAAATTGACAATATTTTATGTTTTGAAGAAATATAATACAAAATAAAACCAACCAATTATCATGAAATAAAATTTCGATGATGCATAACCATATAGACCATACTACAACATGTCATTCGAAATGTTTGAGTTTCCTAAACTTCTTTCCTCCAAAAATATACACAGATAATTATTATAGGAATGATATCTCATCTCATATACATCCTTATACTTGTTTTTTTTTTTAAATTACTAAAACACATTTAATTTATTAATCTAAAAATATTATATTAATTATTATTTTGTCCTTAGTTTCGTAACTCATTTATAGATTATACATTGATATTTTTAACTTTTTATATAATTATTTAACATTTATCCAATGATTAATTTAATACTCTTATTAGATATTTATATAATTATAATGTATCTCTAAAATTGAAACAAAAATATTTATCTTTTGACATTAAATATCTAATAGTATCATGTGTTTTACTAGATTTTTTATATTTTATAAAATATTATTTAATTAATATTTAAAATAGTTAGAAGACATTTATAAATGCGAGTAGGAATATACTTTTTCCTATTGAAGATGAGCTGTTGAACATATTTATACCATTAAGTAATAAGGAAGAAAATGAAGATAAATTTTTACTAAAAGATAAATATTGTCATCCATCCTAATGGAAGGGAGAGAAATATTTTTGTGTTGATTTATTGGAGGAAAAGTTATTATCTAAAGATGAGTAACAATTATAATCCTTCATCGCCTTTCATAATTGAGGTCTAAAGTTTTAGGCTTTAGATAATTTGAGGTGTAAGTTCCTTAAATAATGTAATCAGAACATTATTTTATGGGTTTGAAGGTACATGAATTCTCTTCATTTTAAAAACTAGACTTTCCAATTTAATAAATATTAAAACTATGTTGAATGATTCTTACAGTTTTGTGTATATTCTTTTAAATAATCCTTAAATTCAT
Organism: Phaseolus vulgaris; assembly: GCF_000499845.2. NCBI lineage: Eukaryota > Viridiplantae > Streptophyta > Magnoliopsida > Fabales > Fabaceae > Phaseolus > Phaseolus vulgaris. Next base: position 42,432,677 of record NC_023758.2, on the reverse strand, counting down.
TGTTCGATTAAAATAATTTTTTACAAACTATAATTAAATAACTTTTATGAAACTAAATTACACTTTAATGATAATATATTGCTAGATGTCTCTTGTATTTTAAGATATTGAGTTTTTTCTCGTAGATTTGAGATTTAGTGTATATAAAATATATATTTTGAATCTCTTCGTTCATATGAAGACTATCAACATCAGACAAAAAAATTCAAAACTGAGTCATTTATACAAGTTTTTTTTAAAAAAAATTCTTTTGAAAATTTTAATTTTCGGGATTCGGTAAGAAGGCGAAAGTGGTTGGATATTCTTAAATTTTCAAATTTAGCTCCCAATAAAACAAATTAAGTCATTAATGTGTGTACACCAATAATCAAAATCAATTTAGTACCCTTAATAATTTTCTTACTTCTGTAATATTCAATTTTGAAACTGTCTTTCTTCAAGGCCGATAAGTTGTTGATTTAATTGTTTAATATCCATGATTAGAAATTTCCCTTTCATCTTTATTTAAATTACACATTTGATGTAAAAAAAATAAGTACAAATTTGTCATTGACTTGCGTTGGACTATAATAAGTAGGATTAACTGTTCTTTGATCTTTGATTAATTACATCTAAACTAATGCATACATTCTTGGAAGATAGTTTTTTGTTTAATGGTCCTCTTACAGGTTTAGTTTGGTATTTGAAATACGAGCATAAATTAGGAACACAAAAGTGCCACTTCAGTATCATCTCACGAAAAAAAAAAAAATACTTCTTAGTGGTTATGATTCTAACCAAGCTTTATAAAAAAATTGATGAACCAATAAAAGTGAAAATAAGTTAAAGAAAGTGAGAAATTCCACAAGGATAAAATGTTATTAATCCAAACAGATAATGATTTAACTTATTAACTAACAATGATTTTTTTATTTTATGTAAAAACGGGGGCAAAGAGCCCAAGTTATCTTAGATAGTCGACGAAATAAGCAACTACATATCCTAACATTTCATGAACATTCAAATTAACGATTAACATGTATAAAATCTTCAAAAATTGATCAAAATTCTAACACAATGCATGATCGATTTTGCATTTGTTAATTGAAACACAAATTCAAAGAAAAAACATTATCTATGAAATACCATTAACGTGATTCTACCAAACGACTTTACCTAAAAGTCAAATGAAGATAATCTTATATCTCAGTTTCCGAAGCCGCTGGGTATTATCCAAGTTCTTTTTCTCAAAATGACCAGTAAAAATGTATCATATCAATAATTTTATCTTAGCAATGCTTGCACAACATCAACAGATATTTAAACACATATCACCAAGAAAAGCACAAGCTTCAGAAGCCATAAAAGAAATGGTAGTCTAGGATTTGAAAGTGAACATATAATCTGAATGAACTAATTGATTTGGATATTGAGTACCAAGGAAACGACAAAGCAGGCTCTGGCAATCACACAAAACAGGTTTTTATGCCCTTTTCACAACCTGTCCGCTTCATATACAGTCATACATACATATCCATCCAACTCTTGGATCGGAAAAATATTGATTCCAATTGAACCATTGCAGGCTGCAATATCATATATATATTCATATACACAAACAATATCTTCATGTGACAGTAACTGCGATAATGCCTCGTGACATGTACTGTACCTTGTATGTGTGATGCTGCTATTTCTTATCTGTTGTGACGCCAACAACAACATTGCTCACCTGACACATTCACATCCCAACTTCTTTTAGGGAAAACTCGCTATGCTAAAAAGCAACGGGAGAACTAAATATGCAGAAAGAAAATCATCTCCAGATTAAAAATTAAAAGCAATAACAATTACCAATTTCCCACTTGAATCCACAGACATTGGATTTTCTACTACTACTGTTTGACTTTGAGTTTGAGGCATTGACTGCAAGGTTGAAAATTAATGACATAATCAGAACAAAATAATCACAAAAAGTAACACACACACAAACATATATATAAGAATAAAAGCGTACTGTTGAAGTAGAAGGTAATGTTCCAGCATTGGTTGTCCCATTGGGTCTATTGACAGGGATTGGAAGCCGTCCATTGTTCGTCTACAAAAGACAGAAAGAGGAGCAAAAGTGACGAAACAATATAAAAAGCAACTAAAAAAATTAAACAAACAAATATATATATTCAGTAAATTGAAAAGTCTGAAGGAGAATGACAATCTCGTAATTATATATTCAGTATATCAACCCTTTACATAAGCATCAACCATTGATTGAGATTCAAGAAAGTTATAGCCAAGAGGTAGTGCTGGATCCCAATCTCTGAAGAAAACATGAGATTACTGGAATGACCATGCTCTTGGAGAATGACACGGGCACAGAAGGTAACAGTACAAAATAGCAGAATAGCTAAATATCTTCAAATTATCTAAATACGAAAGCCTTTCCTGTTAGAAAACATAGGTCATACATGAATATTGTTAGGAGTACCACATTGAGTAAGATAAGTTACTTGAGCCTTGAGATTCTCCCTCCCACCTAATGAACTAGTGTTTTGGGTTGGGCTCTACTCTTGTGTTTAAGTCCTAACAAATATCTACAAGCAACATACACTGCCCTACACCAAATTTTATACTAAAAGATCGATCCTCAGATTAACATAATTCTATCAATAAATACTTACACTTACATTAGTAATATAGTGACAAATAGCACATTTGACTGAGGGAGCTCCGTAAGGATACATGAGGGCTGTCCGGCAGTTCCCACAATGGACATGAGCTACCTGATTAGATGCTTTATAAGCCCATGAACGGATAGTCAGTAAACAACTAATTGAACAAGAAGCATAGGTTATTAAAATATAACAAGGAATTTATCATTGGACTGCCACTAGAATAAGAAAACATAAACAGTTAAAGCAACTCTGCCTAAGCATCCACCATCTTGTAACATGCAAACTAACATTTTATGCATGTATGAGGTCCTTGTGGAAGCTGTAAAGTGTAGTAAAATGAATTGCACCCATCTCATCAATACAAACAGTTGCCAAGAAAAAATGGACAGAATGAAAATGACACTAAACTTGGACTGAAGTAGAGTATTTAATGTGCCATTCAGAATTATTAATATTGGAATTTCAAAATGGCAATGAAAAAATTATTATGAAAGTATATTTTTTTTAAACGAAGAAATAAAACTCAATGCTGGATTAACAAATAGCTGACTATAAATACATCTGCTTTCCATTTAGTTACACAGTCGGCTAAGATTGTTCTTCTCAAGACTGTAAGCAATACAAAAGGGGCGAGGATAGATGTAAAGAATCAACATATTCATTGATTAATCATGAAGGAAGAATTGATGAATATGGGCGGCTGCTTTTTGTTTTGGTGGGGAGGGGGGTCTGACACAAACCTATTTTGTATGTGATAAGCTGGAAAATGAATTCACTAAAAGAAAAGGTTCGAAATTCACTGAAAAAGTTGTTTCATGCTTCAAAGACATGCATTATTCCCATCCTTTTATCCATTTCTACTTCATTTGTGCTCCTCCTCCTAGCTATCCATTGTCCAACATCCATTCATCAGCTTAGGGGACCAATTGTCACCTATTTTGGAAAGCATTTTAGCAAAACTAAACCTCATTTCAGTAAATACACCCAATGAGTTCAAGGTCTTAATCACAGTGCCAAGATATATTGGGTTTTGTTTTCACCAAATCTGCTTGTTCATCTTCATTTTAGCCTTGCAAAAAAGGCTAAGGAATTGATACTTCGAGTTTAAACCCTAAAGTTATACCAAGAAGCAGGGTGATGGTCAAAAGCTCCTAGAATTAATCAAGGTTGCCCAAAACCATAGCTCATACCTTGGATAAGACAGGGCAAGTGCCATGAGATGTTAGATCCTACAATACAATCGTCTAAAACTATACACACACACACACACATATATGTGCATGTAAAATGACACAAGGCCCAATAACAATAAAATGGTGATAACAACTATTATATGAACACTTCAATCTAAAAAGTCATTGAAACAAGTGGAGTGGAGAATGATAAATATAAACCCCAAAACCAGCAGTAAATAACAGGATAAAAAAATGGGAATTCAGATTAGATGAAATAACAGAAACTCAAGTAAAAAGTCAATGGTGGATGTTTGCCACATAATTTGAAGAAGCCAAAATAGTTAAATTTTAAATGAAGTACTAAAATCCAAAGTCTCTGGAAGAAAGGGAGAAGATTCAAAGAAATTGTGTGAAAGGTGAAATTAGGATTTAGTTTGGGTGAAGGATCTCAAAGCAGAGTAAAGAAGTTGTCATTTTAATATTTAAGGTATGTGAAAAAATTATGCTCTGGACTTTAATTTCTTTTTGCCCAAACCACCAACATGCCTTTGGTGGAAGAATAATACTTGAACATGCATGAATGAGTTCCAAAGGAAACCACCATAACCTTTGACCAAACCCCAGCCAACAGCAGCCACTACTGTGAATACAGTGGCTGCTACAAATCTTCCAGTATCAAAGATAGATGAGTTCCAAGGGAAATCACCATAACCATTTTGCAACAAGAACCAGAAGGACTAAGCCCTCGTCCTTTTTTAGCCTTACAACAAACTAAAATAACCAGATGACCCATTACAATCTGCAATGCCATGTGAAAGGAATCTCACATAGTTTTCTCAATCTCATTCCATCTTAAAAGAATTTAGAAGAGAGGTAGGTATGGGCAATACTAGATGAGGAAGACTGAATCGAGGTCACATCACCTACCTCAAAAAGAGAAATCTTCTTTCTAATAATCAAGTTGGAAAACCTCCATTCCCTCAAGTCCAACAATCAAACATTTCATTAAGTCCCCCTCCCCTTCACCACCTTTAATCAACATAAAGATAAAATATATACACAGAATATACAGGAAATTAAAAAAAAGGATCACTTTAATGCACTCCTTGCAGAACCCTTCACCAGAATTTGGCAACTCCATTCATGATTAACTATATTCAACCACCAAGTAATCGAACAAATTATCACCGCAATTATAAAACAGAATATTCATATTAACAAGCAAATTAACATGCAATCCACCAAAAGCAATACTAAGCCACCAACCCTCAATCAAATGTCCGGAAACATATTAAAAGCAGTACCTGGAACAAGGTTTACAGTGTGACAGCAGGAACATCTCACACTTGTAGCTCCACGAGTGTACATTAGCAACGTCCTACAGCCTCCACAGTAAAGTTGAGACATTTCCATCCCTGCACGAGCATTATTATGGTAAAAAGATCCTCAGAATAAACATCAATGGAGTCTGATTACATGCAAATACTAAATCCAGCAGGTACATGGTTTGTTTCTAGCCTAATCTCCCTCATTTGTTCCACATTGAATAATTAGTTCATACCAATAGATAAAAAGACCGGCAACACAACGAAATATAACTTGTAAGTTCTCCGATCTTAAAATTTCAGTAACAGAAACACCAATGAGCTTACCAGGTGGAGGAACAGAGGTAATCGTGTTGCACAATGCACAACAAACATTGGTAGCCCCTCTCGGGTAAAGCAGAAGGCTCCTACAACCATTGCACACAAGTTGGCTCTGCATCGCTGCAAAGTTAAAGACCATTCACAAGCAAAATCAACCAAAATGAAACCATACAACCCCCTACGAGTCACACACAATTCCACCAAATCCCCACTAATTTGTTTTGCAAGTAAAACAGGAATCCAGACACCGAATGCCTGATCCAAATCGAAAACATGCAGCCCCAGGAATCAATATGTTCAAACTTTGAATACATTAAACACCACAAAACAAAACAATCAAAAACAAATTATTTTCCGATACCCAAAACAAAAAAGTAATAGGAATAACAAAAGATCTGACAATACCTGTGTCTCACGACCCTTCTGCCACAACCGATTCAGACAACCAAGTCAAATAACAAAAAACAAGAAAACAAAACAAAGATTTTATTTTTTGTTCGGAGAAAACGAGGATGTGAAGGGGAAGAGAAAAGGTTGAAAGAGGAATGAAGAAATCTGAAGAAATATGCGCAATAAGGAGGTTGAGGATTGAGATTAGATTCTCTTAGGAAAAAGGAAGAAGAAAATCAATCCAACCCTCTCTCTCTCTCTCTCTCTCTCTCTCTCTCTCTTCAATTTCTGCTACCAATATTTCCTCATCATCTTCTCATCCCACAAACACTTCGGAAATTTCTTCAGCGACTATTAGTCTACCTCTTTCTAAATCCTCACACATCTATATAATAACATTCTTACCCTTATTTTCTTTATTAAACTATTATTTATATATAATAAAATTAAATTCATTTCATCAATAACTTCTTATTTTTCATTAAATTAATCAAAATTAACCTACCTTATAAGGTGCTATTATTTTTTTCCAAACATACTTGCAAAATCATGCAAAGTATATGTTATAAAATCCATGTAAATATATTGTATATGTCTTTATCAATATATGCGTGAGAGAGATATACAGAAATATCTTAAACTTGTTCTCAATGCGTAAGCAAGAAAAAGTCAAACAAAATTCACCCTATATTGTTTTTAACCTTATCGCACTTCACAATCCTTGTTTATATTTATATTTATATTTTATTTGTTTATTTATTTATTTAAGGTTTTGTATTAGAAGCAAACATTCCACTAAAATAAACTACTAATACTCAAGATGATAGAGATTGATTAATTGAAAATACAAAATTTAAATATCTCTTAACAAAATGTTTATTTATTGATTATCTGGTAATAGTGAAATTTCTTAAAGAGAAGTGAAACTTAATTAAATGATTCTTAGTCTTCCATTCCTAGAAGATACCTTTGAATTTAAACGAAGCAAATGGTCAAAAATATAAGAAAATTTATTAATGTGTTGCATGTTCATCGATTACTAATTTAAAAATATTATTAATTTGATTAGAATTAGACTCGCAAAGTTCATATTTGAGTTTTATAAATAAAAAATATATGATTGAAAAATTATACTCATGCAAGAATTTACGTTTTCTTCCTCTTTTAAGCAAATAACATTAACTTCTAAATTCTAATAGTAATAAAAAATTAACAATTTTGGTAAATATTTTTTTACCCATTTCACCCTTTAATAGCTGATTCCCGATTTCTGCTTAACCTCTTGTTATATACATTATTTTGTTATCTCAGACATTTTTTTTTTCTCTTCCTTTTAATATTAAAAAGTAGACATTTTTTCTTTGCATTTCAATATTAATATTTTTGTTTATTTCAATATTAAAAAATATTCTAATTTTTTTTTTCATTATCTTATATTTTAATTGGGCCAGACCAAACCCATGTAACAGGTCCTTTTGGTCTATAAATATTCTAAAAAGGTTTTCACTTTTTACAGCTCCAAAATTACTAATTGGATACATGTGAGTTGGTTGATCGTTTGCAGATAAAAGATATAATTAAATGAAGATGAAGTAACTTTGGGAACAAGATTATTTTGGATTACGTATTTCACAAATATGATTATATAGATTAGGTAACGGGATATTATACATATAAAAAACATAATTTTAAAGAAAGTTAAGGTTACTCCTCTTTATATTTTTTTTGAAAAAAATAATTATTATTTTTAAAATAAATATTTGTAAAGCCTGTAACATAATATGTTTTTTTACATATATAAGGGTATCCGAAAACTCAGAAGTGATTCTCATTTTCAACCATATATACTAGCAAACAAAAATAGCAAAACAAATATATTAAGATAAAATGAGATTTAACACAATAGTATAATTATTTTAAAATATGGTTATTTGAAAAATATAACTATTTTAATTAAGATAACTCTAAAAGATGTTTATATTTTAGATTATATTATCCAAAAATATTGTTATTTAGTTTTCATATAATAAGAATATAATGCTTTCAAATTACTTATGACATGAAAAATAATTTTTCAGGTCAGATAGTAAAAAACGATATAATAAAAAATATGTTAAAACTAATTACAAATTTACCCCTACATTTTTTTTATCATCTTATAATCCCATAAAAATCATTATTTAATAGTAATTTATAAAGCAAAAGTCGTTTTATATAATCTTTTTATTTTATATCTCTTATTTTTTTATACATGTCACTTTTTTGTCAAAGTAATATCATTATTTTCATGAAGAAAATTAATTAATTTTTTTTAAAAAAAAACAACACAAAATGATAGCATTAGTTAATTTAAATTGTTTTTGTGAAATTAAAACTGCAACAATTAATGTGGAGAGCTTTTTTGAGTAATTCAAAATATTTTCTTGTTAGTACCAACCTTAAAACTATTTTTTAGGGATCAAAAGCTGAAGGTTTTTATTTATTATGTTTTTTTTAAATTAGATCAACAGTAAACTATTTGTCGCTTAATCTAAAAATAAACAATATATGTTTCAGAGTAATTATTTTATAATATTATTTAACTACAATCTAAATTGAATTTTATATATAATTATATTTCAAATAATATTAAAAATAATTTGTGATCAGTTAAAGCACAAAAATGCTCTAATTGTTTACTTTTTCACATATTAAATTTGTATACTTTGCCACTTCATTTTTTTTTATGAAAACATGTTTTTTTTTCATTTTTTATGGAATAAATTAAATTTTTCATTAATGACAATATTTCAGTTATGTCAGTTTTTCATTAAAAAAATATAAACACCAAAAAGAACCATAAATTCTTAATTGGACAAACCTACTCTTTCTGGATCTATAAAAGCTACAGTGTGTGAAGAAAAAAATAAAAGCAAATACTACTCTCAAAATTCATCACAGGTTTGTTTATTCTCCTTTCGAACATCTCATAACACATTTAATCTTTCTTAAGCAAACTCTATTACTTTTTGTTTCGTGTATTTTTTGTGATTTTTTATTTTTCTTCATAACTATTTTTTTTTATGAAGTGAATCATCATCCTCAAGCAAGATTCACAAGTGAAGATCACATGATTATCAGCTATCTGCAAAGTTAAGGTATGATGATAGTTCTCTACTACTGTCAATAATTTGATTAATTATTCTTTCTTCTTTATTTGAAAAAAATTCTTGCATCATTTTGAATTGCTTCCAATGTTTTATAAAAATGATAATTTTCTTTATACTTTTTACTTTCTTCTTGAACTCTATGGAATACAACTATATCATATACATAGTTATCATTTATGCAAAGTTTATGTTTGAATTTATTTGTGGAAAATTTATTGTATAATTTATTGATAGTTCATAAATATATTATATTGAATGATGATATAAGAAGCCAATGAGACATTAATTTATCATTAATTTTGTCATAAGATTTTTAAAAAGTGTTTTGTATTTTACGCCCGTATTTTACTATTTATTTTTTAAAAAACATGATATGTATCTTTCAAACATAAAATTTGAAAAATATAGATATTAAATTTAAATAATTCAATTTGTTTTTATTCTAAAGTATATATTGTTTAATTATTTATTTGTGTAAAGTTAACATCTAAATTGAGTAATGGAAAGAGAGTGAAAAATGAAAAAAAAAAATTAGAGGGAAGAGTAAAATTATATGATTTAAAGACAAAAAAAGGAATAAAAATATTTGCAAATCTACATAATTGATTTGATATAATAAAAAATGTGATAATAAATTTGTTTGGATAAATAACTATTTTACTATTGCTTTTTGATATTAGGTTAATTTACATACGATAGAAAAAATAAACAAGTGACACTCACATAATTAATTAAGGACTAATAATCGATTCCTGAAGTATATTGCATATAATATATGTAGATATTGAATTTTTATATAATTAATTATTGATTATGACTTATAGGTTTACTGTATAGAACCTGGTGTATTAATATATTAAATTGACAACAATTATTATAATCAAATATGCATGTTAGATAATGAATAAAGTAGGAATAATAATTAATCTACATAAATGAAGTAAACATGTTCTTCAAATTATATGCTTTTTAGAGGATAAAACTATACTAAAAAAGAAAAAAATTAAATTCTCTTCTTAAATTTCATCACTCTTTAATAGGCAAAATTTAGTGGGCCCAAAAATAATAGGGCATTTTGAGGTTCAGCTGCTGCTTTAGCTTTCTCAGTTATTGTTTTTGGTGTTACTTAATGTTTTAAAGCACATAATTTTGTAATACTAACCATAAATTATATGCCTTTCTTCCTAAAGTAATTTGTATGCATTCCAATAAATATTTGCATGCGGATATATTTTGTTTGAAAAATATATTTCATATCCATAATAATTTTAATGAGCTAAACTATTTATAAATATTTTATTATTTTTGTTTATTTTTTAAATAGACCATACCATAATACAAAACACTTATGCAAAATCATAAAACATTAAACTTTGGGTTGGGTGTGCTATGAAAAAGAGAAAAGATGAAGTGAAATTAAAATAGAGAAAGAATAACGTTTGAATGAAATAATACTTTAAAAAAATAAAAAATAAAAGGACTAATTACTAGTATTGTCTTTCATCGGGAATGACATAACAAGTCATTTTGTGTCTATTTTGGTCTAATCTGTCTTTGGCTCGTTAAAAGTGAGGTGGAATAGACTGATTCACTAAGTTTGTATGGGATAAGAATAATAACACGTTTTGTTAGGATAAGTTGGTAAACTGATGCGTTATTTTTTATTTATTTATTTTGTAATTTTTATTTGTTTTTTATATATATTTATTTGATTATAATCATTAATATTAGTTTTCTACAATAAAAATACAATAAATAACGATAAAATCAAATCATTTTTTAATATTTTAATGAAAAAATGTTTAATACCTTACAAAATAAAGTAAATATCAACAATATTTCAATTAATCAAATGATTTATAAAGAAGTTAATGTAAATAAAACTCTATATAAAATATTGACCACCACCAATTTTTATTTTAAAAGCATGAGATTCTTTTTTGAAAATCTCAAACATAAAAAGGATGGGTTGGCGAGCTGGCTTATCAGGTTGACGTGTTAGACGAGTCGGGTCAATAATACTTGATGGATTCAAAAAGTTAACCTATCTCGCTTAAATGATGACAAATCCAATCTATTTTGTCATCCGTAATTATATCAATAGGATAAAGTTTATTTTAATTTTTTTTAATTAATATTACTGAAAATAAAGGCCTCCCACACATATGTATTTATATTTTTATTACATTGAAACAACATAATTTAAAAATATATAATTATTGAAAAATGTTGAATAATATTTTGTAATAATATTTCAAAGAAGTTTTTGTTGAGTTACTTCAAAATTCAGGGATCTAAAATAAGTTATCCAAACATAACATAATTTAAGTATATGATATAATAAGTTGAGAGAATCACTTATCTCGATTGATCCCATTAAAATTGATAACTTAATCTTAATTTGAGTAAATATGAGATCTTTAGAGTAAATATTAATTTTCTCTATATGAAAATCGAGTATAAATATTTTTTTCCTCTCGTCTACTACAAGGTGTTGTTAGATTTTAGAACTGATGAAGTAAGACAAAATCTTAGAAAAAATAAATAAATTTGAGAAATAGAGTTTTTTTTAGGGTTGACTACATGTTGTTGCAAAATTAATATAATTATTTTTAAGTAAAGAATATATAGTTATTTTTTAAATAAATAAATAAAATCATTTAATCAAGATAAGAAAAGAAAATAGTTTAAAAAATATATATCCTTTATAAAGTAGCATAATAATAACAATAATTATGAGTATATTTTTATTTATTTTTCTATAATAATAATAAAAGTACACAAAATAAAAACTTACTTTTCAATGAAATAACCTATCTTTGCTCCTATATTTTACCTCCTTCTTTCACTTCTCTATTTTGTCTCAAATGTATCAAAGAGAATAGAAAGGATATTGAACTGTTTCAGGACAAGTGTGACACAAAATCTTAGTAATGTTTGCAATTGTAATTAACTGATGTTTGTTTGGATAATGATATTATTAGAATGAATTAGGATAAGTTCCATCCATAGTCTTTTATACAATTATTTTCATTAAATAATATAATTTTCATTTTAATTAAATATTTTATTTCTGAAATAAGTTATCAGTGATTATTTTTTTTTTCAAATTATCTTGTTCCTGTTATAATAGGATAGAAGAGATGTGATAGTTATCTAAACAAGGACTTATTTGGCAAAGTAACGGAAAAAAAGTCGCAAACGCAAGTAGAGAAGCCAACGTGTAAAACAAACAACACTTTCAAACAAAACGTGCCATTCATTCTCTGCTTTCGTTGCTTTGTGTCTCTGTTTCGTCGTTTTCAGTTAATACTGCGCGCACTGCACAAAACCTTCGCCTACACAAAATAAATAAATTCATATATTATTTTAAAATATTTCATAATTTTATTCATTAACCTATTTTAAATAGTTTGTAGAGAAGAAAATTAGACACAATAAAAATATAATTAGTTCTATTTAAAAATAGGCACTATTGAAATTAATTTTTATCCATGTTCTTCCCTATTTTTACTTTTTAATCCCTAGAAGTAATTTTTAAAAAAAAGTAGATGTTAGTAATGTTAAGATTTGAATGAATGAATGACAAGTGATTGGTTATATGAAAGTATTTATGCACATTTTTGAAAGCATTATTTAATTAGTAGATGATTAAGCTAATAGTGTTTGAGATGAGAATTTGATTAATGTTATTAATATAAGAACAAAAGTGTTGAAGTAGACTCAGGAGTTTTTCAGTGTAGAATTTTAGCCGCTAGCTGCTGCCACGGCAGACGCCACTTCACTTCTTTTCGTGTCCCTTTATTTTCTCTTCAGATACAAAAAGATTTATTTTTCCATTTCAGAAATTTTTTCAAATTAATTATTAATGACATAATATATATTAAATTTGCAAAGATATTGTTATGTAAAATAGTAATTATATTTTAACTTTTTAAATAGAAAAAGAATAGTAATTAATGCTGTCGTTGTTTTATTCTGTAGAAAATATTTATTATCATTAATAATGAAATTAAATGTTTTGTAGTGTAGTGGAGGTGTAACCAGGGTTGAATTTTCACCTGGGACTTTGTATCTGTTTCCATTATTTTGAAAAATATTGATTTAATTTTTGTTTCCTATTCCACCTGTCAACATATATTATATATTTTCTATTTCACTCTATTCTTTTGTTTCTATTTTTATATTACCTGCCTCTGTAACTTTGATTTTGGGTATAATAATATTTAGAATCCAAGATTTGTAGATTTTATTTTTTGCAATTTTACAATAATTTTTGGGGTTTGCTAGATTGATTGGTACATGCATAGATATAACAAATAATAATAATAATACATACATACACACATGCAATTGAATTTGCATTTGGGTTTTCGTTGATTTGTGAAGGATTTTTCTTGGTTAATTCTTTTGTACGCAACTGCTGTGTTTTCCTTCACAACGTGGAAACAACTTTTCGAGAAGAACTTTGCTGCATTGAGTACGTTTGTGTTCTGCATTTGATTTTGCATTTTTCTTTTTAGCAGTTTTTAAGGTTTGTTTGGGTCAGTTAGTTGGGTAATAGATAAGTGGGAAACTGTTCTGTGAAATGTCTATTTGGTTGATTGGGAGTCTGATAAGGTTAGTTACAATGGTCTCTGTTCTTGTTTCAGGCACATTAAGTTATTCAATTGGGTTGATCCTGCATTTTGCATGGAATGAAACAGTTGAAATTGGCTGCAGAATTTCACGTATAGAGGTTGGTTTTTTCTTTCCTTCATTTATTTTTCCCATTTGGTGATTTATTAAACATTCACAATGTGGTACGTGTTCTAGAGCGTTTTTAATCATGTGCTGCTGCTCTGTTGAAATTTTCTATCCTCTGTTATTATGGATCACCACAAATTGTAGATCTTTTCCTTGTTTATGAAGTTTCAAAACTAATGTTATCTTTGTGTCTTTTTCTTTCTTTCTTTCTTTCTTTTTTTCTTTCTTTCTTTCTTTCTTTCTTGTTAGTCTTTTCTCATTATGTTTAATAGTCAAGACATTGTGATTGTGTGTATTCGCCTGTGATAGCTATTGCTGTGTCATGTTTGATATATCCAGAGTTTAGTTCATGTGCTAATTTCTGCTCCCCAGAAGAATGCTGTTAATTTTTTACCCAGGAGTTGTAAACCCTTAATTTTTTACTGTTGGCTGGCCTTTACACATTATATGACTTATTTCGTTTTTGGGGTTTGGAAGATTGGAAATTTCTCATCCTGGGGATGGTGACTAGTTTGTTTAGCTTTTCCGAATGTTTATGTCTGGTATAGAATTGCTTAATCTTTTGTCGGTTCCCTTTTTTGTATTGAATTGCATTTACTTACTTGGTTTCGAGAGCATTGCATGAATTTGAAATTTAAAAATACTGTTGTAATGCTCTATGAGTCTATCTTATTAAAGCTTGAAATGAGAGGTAGCGTTTTTTTTAGCCATAAAAATGTGATTCACTTAATTTAATGAATATTTTTTATCACCGTGTTTTTTTATTCAACTACGATGTAAGTAACCAGAATGATGCCAAAGTACCATAACTGTCTTGGTTCTACGTTTGATACTGAAATTTTGTTTGTACAAGATTGCATCCTGTTATGTTTTAATTCTGAGAGCTACCTCCAACAATGTTGAAGTCAATACTGCTCCTTTTTCCTTCCTCTGATAACTGATTTTTGGAAATTTATTTGAGGAAGCTTATGCATATAAGAAGTCCTTCTTGTTGAGGCTTCAATGAAGCCTAAAAATCTGTCTAATGGCATACACTGTGGATACCTAACCAGTGCAAGCAAGTGACGGGCATCGATGCTGTATAACTTGTTTTAGAAGATTAGACGGCACTTATGGCATGATTGAGTCGCTGTTCTGCTTTTACTAGATACTCTAGAATTTCCACATGATTTCTTGCTGGTGTAACATAAATGCTTGGAATTAAGCTGTTACAGTATTTGAATCAATCCTTAGGAAAGGCTATTTTCCGTTAAACTTAGCTAGACTATGATGTTTCTCCCTATCAATTTTTATTAAGTCAACATATTTAGCGTTCTTACATGTGATACGTTACAGGATAATCTTCTCAGGCATAAGCCAGAAATGGATATCACATTTGAGTCTTCTGCCAGTCCGCAGCATAAAAAGGTATTTAGCATGATCTGTTGTGCTGTTAAGGTGTCTTGTTATACCAACGAAGTCAAATACTGGTTTCAGTCTTTTAACTTATTTGCTATGAATATCAGTCTGGATATTCAGAAGAAAAATGATTTAAACGTATGCATATATTTGTCATGTGACAGATATCAGCCAGATGGGACCCGGTTGAAGCATGTCGGCCTACAATTGATGAAGCTCCTGTGTTCTATCCAACTATTGAGGTACTTATAATTATCACTATCATAGTATTATAACTCTTGGTGGTGGTTATATTTTATTTTAAATGAACTTTTTTGTTTATACTCTTCTTCTCAGGAGTTTGAAGACACACTTGGTTACATAGCTAAGATTCGCCCCCAAGCTGAACCTTATGGCATATGTAGGATTGTCCCTCCAGCTTGCTGGGTACCACCATGCCCTCTTAAGGAGAAAGATTTATGGGAAAATGCAAAGTTTCCCACTCGTATCCAGCAAATTGATTTGCTTCAGAACAGGGAGCCCATGAGAAAGAAAAGTAGGGGAAGGAAGCGAAAACGTAGAAAGCAATCAAAGATGGGTACAGGTAGGAGAACTGCCAAATCAGGTTCTGAAGCTAACGGTGCTTCTGAGCCTGAGGAGAAGTTTGGATTCCAATCAGGGTCAGACTTCACACTTAAAGACTTTCAGCAATATGCTAAGGTTTTTAAAGATTGCTACTTTGGATTGAATGATTCCAATGAATATGGAAAAGTTAGCGATTATAATCACTGGCAGAGATGGGAGCCCTCTGTGGAGGACATTGAAGGTGAATACTGGAGAATAATAGAGCAACCAACTAATGAGGTTGAGGTACTAATTCGGGTTCATTGATAACACATTTAGTCTTACCAGCATATAACATAAATAAGCAAAAATGCTATATTATTCCATTTTTTTTGTAGGTGTATTATGGAGCTGACCTGGAAACTGGATCACTTGGAAGTGGCTTTCCTAAGACATCATCCTTAACTAAGAATGATTCAGACAGGTATGCTGTGTCTGGCTGGAATCTGAATAACTTCCCGCGATTGCCAGGTTCTGCGTTGTGTTTTGAAGGAAGTGATATATCAGGAGTTCTAGTTCCATGGCTGTATGTTGGAATGTGCTTTTCCTCATTCTGCTGGGTAAGTAGCGAGAATTACATTTCCTTATGTATAATCTATTAAAGAAACAAAGTTTGAGGCATAACAGATACTTTCTGTATCTGTCTGTAAAGTTAGAGTTAAGTTTTTTTTCTTCATGAAAGCTGGGTTTGAAATTTCAATATCTGCCTGTTTTATTTAAACTATAATTTAATTTAAGGATCAATGGAGAACATAGATGGCTAGAACTAGTATTAGACATTGAGTAGAATCTAGAGAGGGGTAACTGTAAACTGCATAATTATCTCAGGACTTCTAGTTCCACTGCTTTATGTTTATTTGTTTGAAATATTGAGCTATAAAAAAAAAGTAATAATGTCTTTAATTTTTCATTTCTTTTTGTTTCAGATATTCATACAATCTTGAAAAAACTAACACCTTTTATTGTTTCTTTCTCCTTAAAAAAGCATGTTGAGGACCATCACCTCTATTCACTTAATTATCTGCATTGGGGTGACCCAAAAGTATGGTATGGAGTACCTGGAACCCATGCTCCAGGTTTGGAAGATGCAATGAGAAAGCACTTGCCTGATTTATTTGAAGAACAACCAAATCTACTCAATGAATTGGTACACTACTCGGAATTGCTCTTGTTCCCTGATTTCAGTTTTTTGGTTGCTTTCATTCTGTTTCCATATAAAGGTTTGATAAACACACAGATTCTAGTTTATTCTGTTTTGTTGGAAGTTTGCTAGGAGCTTTGGATGTACTTGTGAAAGTTAAGAAACTAAAACCATGATGACATTTTAAAATCATCAGTGTCAGTTTCATGATGACTAAGTGGATTTATGCCTAACTCACCATTACAAAACAAACTTATAAGGTGAATTGCACTCCACTTTTTTATTAGAATTTGGCGTTATTCCTAGTCGATGTAGATGTAGAATCCCCAACACACCCTCTCGCGAGCATAAGATTAGATATTTGTAGGTGGTCTAATAAGAGTCTGATAGAGGCGACATAATAACTCCAATGAACTTGACTAGGATAGACTCTAGTACCATCTTAATAAGTGGATTTATGCCAATTTAACCTTACAAAACTGACTTGTAAGATGAGAATTGCATCCATTATTCCTAGTCAATGTGAGATCTCCAAGTATTTGAGCCACTATGAACATGTGATCAGGATTTTGATCCTTAGTGCCCCCATTGTTTGTAATGAAGTACAATTTGCACTAGGTATGATGGATTTATGCACTATGCACACTTCAAGCGTTAGTTTTCCTTGTGAGAGGAATCTTGTAGATATAAAATTGTTATTGCATTTACACCTAATAACTTAAGCTTCTAGAAGTGTTAATACTTCGTCTTTCCAAGAATCAAAGTTCACTAGTTCAGTATAGAGTCTACTTGGTAAGCTCCCACTGGGTTTGGTAGGGACAACGTGTTGATTAAGACTAAGCATAGTCTAAATGACTTGTTGGTTCTGGTAGACAAATGTCCTGTGAGATGAATTCTGTATGGCACATAATTTTCAGCTTTCAGCTCTATTGTTGTTGCAGTAGTTCTCATATGCAGTCTACTGACTTAATCTATGAACTTGTTTCATACCTGGTTTTGTATTAATTGTATAATTCTGTATGGCGCATAAGTTTCAACTCTATTGTTGTTGAGTTTAAGGTTTTGTGACCTTTCTCTTATTGGGTAGTTTGCTGAACTTCAACAATTCGTCCAAAATGACACCATCTTATATCTTCGGAACTCTCTTAGCACATCTATTCATCTCTCATACAAGAGTTAGATTTTAGCACACTGCGTAGTACATAGATTTTGGAATTGTATCATGATTTCTGGTGGTTATGATTTTTCATCTTTGAGCAGGTGACTCAATTATCTCCTTCAATTCTTAAATCTGAGGGGGTGCCTGTACATCGCACTGTTCAGAATTCAGGTGAATTTGTTATCACCTTTCCAAGGGCGTACCACTGTGGCTTCAATTGTGGCTTCAATTGCGCAGAGGCTGTAAATGTGGCTCCTGTTGATTGGCTTGTGCATGGTCAGAATGCTGTTGAGCTTTATAGTTTGCAGTGCCGTAAGACTTCATTGTCCCATGACAAGTTATTATTTGGATGTGCTCAGGAAGCCGTGTCTGCCCTTGCAGGGCTAACTCTTAATGAAAAAGAAAATCTAAAATATATAAAATGGAGTAGTGCTTGTGGGAAAGATGGAGTTCTTACCAAGGCAATTAAGGTAATGATTCTTTCATACTTTTCATCTTTGATCACAATCCATTCCACATATTTAGAAAGCTTCATAGCACTATGGTTGACATTTATTATTTAATTTTAGTTCCTATGCAGATATCTGTTCTTCATTCCATTAGTACTTTTTTCACCTTTGTTACCCTTATTTCTGACAGACAAGGATAACTATGGAAAAGGAGAGGCTTGAATGTCTTCCCACTCATTTAAAGAAACTTAGGATGGACAGTGAGTTTGATTTGTTTGAGGAAAGAGAATGTTTCTCTTGCTTCTATGACTTGCACCTATCTGCCGTAGGTTGCAAGTGCTCGCCCGATAGTTATTCGTGCCTCAAGCACTCACATTTGTTTTGCTCATGTGAGATGGACGAAAGCTTTGTACTGTTTCGTTATACCATGAATGAACTAAGTACATTGGTTGAGGCATTAGAAGGAGAAGCACATGCTATTGAAGTGTGGGCAAATAGAAACACCGGACTGGTTTCTGTTAATGCTGAGGATGCTTGCATCTATAAACAAGATGCAGAGAGTTACAAAGGATGGAAAAGTTCAAGATATTGTGCAGGAACCAATGATAAGTCAAATTCAAATATACCTAGCAGTTCTTACAGCCACATTTCTGCAGAGTTAGTCCACTCAGAATTTCATCTCGAAACTTATAGTGCACCGTATGGCACTAAAGATTGTAAAAAAGATATCGGGAATGAAAAAAAATTGGTGATGGACAATAAGGTGAAGGAAGGTTCTCTGGATTTGAATATTGATGTTATGTTTGTTGAACCTGAAAATCATTTTCTGCATGCTGCTGAATACCATCATAATAAGAGTGTTCCATATGTTGGGGAAGTCTGCTATTCAGAGGTAAAAAAGAAACAAGACAAAATGAAACCCGGGGCTGGATGTATAGCTTCCTTGGAGAAGGAATTTTCATCATGTTCAAGGGACGTTCAAAATTCTTGTACACTAGATGGTTATAAATTGTTTGGGGTGGATCTGCAGATGCATTCTGATTCGAGAGAACAACTCAACGGCGTATTTAAAATAGGTGTTGTTGAAACGTCCAATACAAGTGTATCTTTGACAAACCAAAACTTCTTAATGCAGAAGATTATTGTGTCTGTTGAGCCCGTGAATTTGGGCATTGTTATGTGTGGTAAGTTGTGGTGCAGTAAGCATGCAATATATCCAAAAGGTAAGATTTAGTGTGATCTTTTCTGGGCTTGTATATCTTCAGTTATTTTATGGGAGTTTAACATTTCTTTCTGTTTTGGTAAAATTTATGTAGGATTCAAGAGTCGTGTTAAGTTCTTAAGCATTCTTGATCCACCAAGAATTTGTAACTATGTTTCTGAAGTCTTTGATGCTGGATTTCTTGGGCCTCTTTTCAAGGTATCATTGCTGAGCTTGTTTCTGTTTAAAATCATATTGATTACTTTCTGTTTCTAGATATATCTACTACATAACCTATTTAATAATATAAATAGGAGTTTAAGGTGTACAGGCCTATTCACAAAAAAAGGGTATCTCTCTGCAATCCCTTTTTCTCTCTCTCTAGGTTTGTTGTTGGCGTAACTGCAAATCATGGTGCATTTTGCTAAAAAAATACAATGCTAACTAGTTTCAGAGAAGACCTTTATCTACATAATGTTTGTGGGATAGGTTGCTTTCTGAGGTTTTTGTGTGGGTTTCAGTTTTTCTTTAGAGGGGCGAGGTGCTTGCTTTCTAGCTTGCAAGGATTTGGGAGTTGAGCTATTATATTCTTCCTTTTCTTTATTTAAATGGTTCTAGTCACCCTAGAAAATGTCTCTTCATGCTGCACTGGTATTCTACTTTTAACAAACTCTTCTCTCATCTTAGACTTTAAAGTTATAGTTTCTCCATTATATATTGTAGGAACAACTCTTATACTGTCTTCTTTGTTGCATCTTTTTTCTTGGATATTGTCTCCAGAAACTCATCTGCTGCTAAATTTTCATTGAACCGAAAAGTTTTTGCATGGCACTGCTAAATAATATCAATGAAACTAAGCTATAATAAATTTCTCATTATTTTACTTTTAATGTTATGATATTTGCATGGACACATTTTTTGTTATAGTATATTTCTTTCTCATTTAGTAAAATATATTTCAGGTTAGCATGGAAGAACGTCCAAGTGAGGCCTTCACAAACACTTCAGCAGATAAGTGCTGGGAGTCAGTTCTTGAGAGACTAAATCATGAAACCAAGAAGCTAAGGAATCAAGGTGAAAGAGAACCTCCTCCCTTGGAGCTTCTACAAAGCATTAATGGTCATAAAATGTTTGGATTCCTTTCACCATCCATCATTCAGGTAATGCTAACAAATGTATATTTAAGATACTCACCCTTGTTTGGCTAAAATAACATCACGGGTGTATCTTTTCCAATATAGAATTATATTCATAAAGTTTTAGAACATGAATATTTCCTTTAACCAGTTTTGTTGAACTAGATTATGGTGATCTGATTCTGATGTTTCAATCCATTCTGAACTTTTCCAGGCCATTGAAGCTCTGGATCCCAATCATCAATGCGTCGAGTACTGGAATCACAAAGAAGTTGTCTCTGAATCTTCAGACAGTGGCATTGATGACTGTAAGCTCAGTCATGGTTCAAGTAACTCTCTAAGTGATGTCAAGACCAGACTTCTTGGTCCTGGTTTGAGAAAGCTGGAACAAGATAGCAGCAGAAGACATTGTGACTCTTTTGAAGAGATGAAATTGGTGCTAGAAGGGTTATTGAAAAAGGCGAGTGCTGAAGAATTAAGTGCCATGCACAAGTTATTCAGCTCTGATGCACAGTTCACCAAGTGGAGAGAGGCATTTGTAACTCTGATTGAGGAAATCCAGAAAGCTTGAACATAAAATAACATCTCACAACTCTATCTAACTTTGAATAGTGATATTTCAATTAGTCCTTAGTAGAGTCATTTCTTTCTGTTGTAGATGTCGATGAAGGAGTGTTCTGGTAGAAAACATTGGAATATGATTAAACAATCGAAACACCATCATCCGAAAGGTCTCCAATAACAAATTGTGGTTGACGACAGAGGTTGCAAGAAATAGAGTAAAAAGCTGGTGAGAATATATAATAGAACTTCCGAATTGATCTTAAAGTTGTGGCTTACCTTAAACATATAAGTTACTTCCCAATAAGTACATAATAAGAATTTAAAGCATTCCAGGAAAAAAAATCCATGGGTATTTATAAAATTTAGTAAATTTTGCATGGTATTTATATTAAAATTTATCGATGATAAAAGTATAAATTAAAACAAATAGAAGCATTTGAAACTTTCAGTTTTAAAAATGAAAATGTAAAAGTAAAAGTTTAAAATGACTTAATTATTTATTGATAACAATAATAGTAATAATTAAAATGTCAAAAAATAGGGAGTTAAAATTTTCAAAAGATTGCTGATTTAATAAAAATAAGTTTAATGATAATTTCTAAATATATCATTATGTTGGCCTAATGTTGACAAAAGAAATTCAAGCATTAGCTAAATATGTTAATAAAATTAAGGACATCTTTTGATCAAATAACTAATTGAGAGGAACATGTACAGTTTGATTTGATATGAAAGTTCAGAAAATATGTTTATAAAGAAATATAGAAAAATGTGTGGCTATGGAAAAGAAAATATCAGTTTTAAAAGGAGAATTAAAGAGAAAAAAATAATTTAATTAAGTGAATTAGTGAAAACTTACAACAAAATGAGAAAACCACACCAATATTATGTGGGAAATATATTAGGGATTTTTTTTACTAAGTAATTATTGTTGAGAAAATTCAGAATTAAATCTCTCTCTTTTAATGTAGATATAAGATGTGTATTTGTGAAAACAATAAACAAATAATAGAAAATAGATAGAATAATGACACAGAATTTTTAACGTGAAAAAACATTAATCGACTTGAGAAGTAAAACCCACAATTACAATATTTGTTTATTTTCAATCTCATCTAATAAGGATGAAATACAAAGTTTCTCTAACATTTCATTAGGATTTCTAATCTCATCATTATGGTAAAAATGTCTCCACTATGAAAGTGAGATAAAAATAAAATAATTTATATTCAGAGAAGATGGATCAACTTATTACAAGAATAATTTTAAGATGGAACTCTTCGTTATTTTTCTCATTTTGTTTCCTAATCTAATGTTTCTAACAAGTAATTTATCTTTAACTTTTTATATTCGAGTAATTTGATCTCTTATATAGAAAAACTTTTTAGAAAGTTACTTTTTATCTTAAACTTTTGTTTTCTTCCGATTTAAAAAATAACTCACTTAACTTTTTGATTAAAAATAATCAACGTCAAAGATGAAGAATGATTATACCAAAATTCACACTTTGAAAGATCATAAAAAAAAAAAATGCATAAACACCATTTTCAAATATTATCCAATTCTGAAGCTTTGCACACACCAATCTCCCTCCTCATAGCAAGACGTTTATCATAAATGTCTTCACGACTCTTTACATTTAGAATGAAGATGGTTAAAGATTGTGATTTTTGAAGTTCCAAAAGTTTGAACAAAACAAATATAGAATCCTGAGATTTAGGAACTTGAGAGGATAATTGATACAAAATTGGAATGATGAGAATCTCACACACCCCCAAAAGCCCTTTCTTGTGACATTGGAGACTCATGCACAAAGCCATCAATTGCAATACAAACAAAAGTCATCACGAACTATTAGAATGAGAGGTTCTTTTGCCTTACAAAGAAACATTTCTCTTACTAGATGATTTACTAGAAATCCAATTTTTTTATCGATAAAAAATAAAATAAATTAACATAGCACATTTCGACCCTTATAAAAAAAACAGATTACTACAACTCAATCTTATAATCCAACGAATAAAAAAATAATAGACTAATAATAATGTTACCACCTTCTATGAAGTTTTGTCATCTAAGTGATAATATAGTAATGTAATGCAAAGAGATAAGAGAGGAATATTACAAAAAAATTATTATATAAATAATAATATATACTTTGTCTGTTTACATGAATATAATAGGAAGCACGTCCATTGACAAGTTTGCATACTTTATGAGTTTACTACTGAGTGGTGAGTGCACTTCAACCATATTTTATTTACAGCAAAAAAGTTTGATAAAATGTGGCAATGTTGGTTGAAGGTTTAAAATGGTTAGAAAGAAAAAGAGAATGGAGGCATGCGTGGATCTCATAATGACAAGTAATGAAGAAAGCAAAAAGAGATTCCAAAACATGCAATTTGGAGTTAGAATGGTTTGAGAAAACTCTTTTTTGCACAGAAAGTGGTGCACTATCACTCTCACATGTGCGCAAAGGCACTTGCACTTGAAATGCCACCGAACCATCATGCATCCACTTTCTTCTTTCACCCAAAAACACCACTATTTTTTAGGTTTAGTGCAGGATATGCATATTCAATATCCCATTCATCACTGTACACAACACCAAATACTGAAACAATTCATTTTTTTTTGTATTGGTCATTACTAAAACAAGTAAAGTTATTGTGATATAGATACATGTCTAAACTTAAACCTGATTCCGGTATCACATTGGTCAGAAGTGGAGACTAAAGACAATTTATATATTTTTTTCTCTTCCCAAACATATGATACTATTAAGATGAAACAGCACTAAATAGATATATACCTACACATCTGTGTATAACTCAGGCTGCAACTGTAACCTTTTATGAACAAGATTATGATAAATCAGTATCCAATGTAAAGGGCTTTGATTTTTGCATTAAGGGTATATTAAAGTTTTTTTACAGGACCTGTTCATTTTTTTTATATTATCATCTAATAAAATGTCTTATATCAGTTTTTATTACATATTGAATCAGTATTATAGTTTGTAAGTACTTGAGAGAGTATGCATGAAGGCTCAACTCAACAACTGCATGAAAAGGTTTGTGGCAGTAATTTGGTCGTAATTATGTGTGGATTCTCTAAATAAGAAATTAGTCCATAATAGCAGCATAAAAGAGTCTCATTGGTTCTTAAAACTACAAATTCATGAGTGATACATAATACTAAACAGGTTATAATTTGTTAAGAAGGTAATATTATCTGCATTTGCAATTTTTTTTTTTAAATTTAGACGAGATAGAGTTGTTTTCCATTTTTATTTTAATTAGTTATTAAACTGTTACATTATTTTATTTTTACAATTTATTACATTTAAAAGTTTACATAAGTAAGGAAAATTAATAAACTGTTAATATCAGTGTTGAGTTGGCTTCACTTCACACTTCCACCTCAGAACAAACTGCAAAACCAGACACAGTTTCAGAGTTCACTGAACTTTTTATAAATGTTAAAGGTCAACAAGTCTCGCAGCTGAAGATGGACTGTACATCCTGAACTGAACAATAGTTGTCTTGTCACTATCTTGTTCATGCTTGGTGGGGCTTTGCATTCCAAAACCCAAATGGAAAACATGCATTGGTCACATAAACATTCACTGGTGCTGTGTTTCTTGGCAATGCTTCTAATACCTTCCTTGTGTCAAAGTGAAGTAACAACAGCTGTGTACATTGTTACTCTCAGACAAGCTCCTGCTTCTCTCTACCATCATGAGTTGATCACTGTGGGTAACAAGTCTGGACATGGTGCATCTGGGAAAAGAAGAACTAGAGTTCATAAACCAAGGTACCCCATATTCGTTTTGAAGGTTTACAAAGTGTATTGATACACCTTTATATCTAAGGCTTCTTGTTGAAATTATGCATTTATGTTATGATGATAAACATTTGTTGAAATTATGCATTTATGTTATGATGATAAACATTTGTTAAAATGATTGCCATGGTATCTACATAACTCTTATGTGGACAAGTTGTTTGAGAATCTTATCATTACATCTGTTTGATATTCTAAATTCTTGGTACTCTGTTCCATTCTTATGTTTATTTTCCTCTAATTTCTTGACTTTTCTTTGCCTAGTTGTGCATATATTTGAGAGATTGTATGGTCTTTTGGTTTTTTCAGACATCAGAATGTTACAAAGGAAGATAAGGGATATGGTTCATACTTTGCCCGAGTTCATGACTCGTTGTTGAATAAGGTGTTTAAGGGGGAGAAATATCTGAAGCTCTATAGCTATCACTTCTTGATTAATGGATTTGCTGTGCTGGTTACCCAACAGCAGGTATGGTATGGTTTTTACTTTTCAGCATCTTGATTTTGCCCTTATTCTGTGAAGAAACATGTGCTTGTTTGCATTTCTTGTTTCCATTTATTCATGGTTTGTTTGGTGTTTCTATATGTGATTTGATAAATTTCTTCAACCAACATGTTCTTGTTCTTTGAAATCTTGAAGGCAGACAAACTGGCAAGGAGAAGAGAAGTGTCCAATGTGGTTTTGGATTTTTCAGTGAGGACTGCAACCACACACACTCCACAATTTTTGGGTCTGCCACAGGGAGCTTGGTCTCAAGCAGGTGGGTTTGAAACTGCTGGAGAAGGAATTACTATTGGGTTTGTTGACACTGGCATTGATCCTACACACCCCAGTTTTGCTGATGATAAATCTCAACATCCTTTCCCTATTCCTGCTAATTTCTCTGGCGCCTGTGAGGTTACTCCAGATTTTCCATCCGGTTCTTGCAATAGGAAGCTTGTTGGGGCCAGACATTTTGCAGCTTCTGCTATAACCAGAGGAATATTTAACTCATCTCAGGACTATGCTTCTCCCTTTGATGGAGATGGCCATGGCACGTGAGTTTTTCGCATTTCCAATTGAGTCTTGTGTTCATTTGTTGTAAACAACAACTGACCATTTCCCATTAAGCGCATTCCCCTCATTTTGTCCACATTAACAAATCTGTCTTTCTATAACTCCATTATCTTTCTGAAGTCTCTTTCCCTCCTCTACTAGAACATTGATGAATCATTTCTTTGTAGTTTATGTTCATCAGAATTCTGAACTCATCAATTAGTTTTTCCCCTTTCTTTTGCTTCAATAGTTTTAAAAAAATGTTATTGACAAATGATCTGGGATTGCTACTTACCAATGCTTGAAAGTTTAAAATGAACTTATATGTGAGACACATCAATGCTTCTTTCAATCAGAAGTTCAAAATATGATAGTCATTTGAATTAAGTGTACCAAAAAACTAAAACTTCATTTTACTTGTTTTTTCACTGAATGTTGTTCATTCTGATGTATCTATAATATACAGGCACACAGCTTCTGTTGCAGCTGGAAACCATGGAATTCCAGTGGTCGTTGCTGGACAAGTTTTTGGAAATGCTAGTGGGATGGCTCCTCATTCGCAGTAACTAATCTTGAACTTTATACAAGTTAAAAACTCATGTGTCATTCTTTTTTGGAGAATAATTAGAGAAGATGAGACTAAATGGACCACAGGACTTTAAAGGGAAAAAAGAAGAAAGTTGATATCTAGTGATACAAAGATATAATTTATCTGAGAAATACTAAATGTTTTTTGCTTTGCAGATAATTGCTCAACAAGGTGCTAAAAGGTCTATACATAAGATTTGGAATATGATTTTCAGAAGGAGAAAATATTTCCTCTCTTAAAATTACATGATTTTCTGAAAAAAAAAACTGAAAGAAAACTTCAATGCTTGGGCCAGATTCAGAACAAAAATAGTTATTTCTCCTATAAAATGGACCATTCCAATGTCCCTCTGTACATTACTTGTCCTTCATACATTTTTCCCACATTGTGTCATGCTTTTACTTATTTTCTATATCTCGGTCTCTATCACTTATCTCTTTTTGTGCCTTGTGGAATGCTTAATTTCCATAGAATTTATCTACACATAACTTTGTTTTCAACAGCAACCAACAAATTATGTAAATTTATTTGGCACTTGAAAAATACTATAGAAACGATCTATGTAATTCTTTTGTGTTCAAGAACAAAATGAAACAATGGATCTTTCCTAAACTGGATTTATAGTAATTTCATGCAAGCATAATTGATTTTTATTCTATATGCATGTAACTTAATGCTATCCATTTCAATCTTTTACAGCATTTCCATTTACAAGGCATTATACAAGAGATTTGGAGGATTTGCAGCAGATGTTGTTGCGGCTATTGACCAGGTACGTTTACTTGTATTGTCATTTATGCTAACTGTCAGCAGTATTTGATAATTTTATTTGGTCAATTGTTGACACTTGATATATTTTCTTCTTTACATCAATTGTTTGCAGGCAGCTCAGGATGGGGTTGACATAATATGCTTGTCAATCACTCCTAATAGGAGGCCTTCTGGTATTGCAACTTTCTTCAACCCAATTGATATGGCATTGCTGTCAGCTGTAAAAGCAGGTATTTTTGTAGTGCAAGCTGCTGGCAACACTGGACCATCACCTATGAGCATGTCCTCCTTCAGTCCTTGGATCTTTACAGTTGGTGCCACCACTCATGATCGAGTTTATAGCAACTCCTTATGTCTTGGAAATAATGTGACAATACCTGGAGTTGGACTTGCACGTAAAATTCTGTTTCTCTTATCCCGGTTAGCTATACATGACTGTTTAAGACTAGGACTTTTGACCTTAATAGTGCAATTTGGTTTTGAAATTACTAAAGTAGAGCAGATGAGAAAGTAATTTCTTGCATTCCTCTTCAGAATCCCCACCTATTGTTCTTTAAGGGTGTGAGTTTGTCATGATCACCACCATCACTTATAATCATCATCATCTTCGTTGTCACTATACTTCCCTTGATTTTAAATGGAATTGTAGGACAATATTATTCTTCCATAGATGATTGGTGAGATATTAATGATGACATAAAAAAATAGTACTAAATAATGGTGTTGAAAAATCAAAACCATCGATTGACTTTGATTCATACAAGGTTGAACTAGAAGGAACATCATGGAATGGATATTTTGGGACTTATTCTGCAAACATGTTGAGCTATGGTTGTATGGCCTTTATGAATGCTAGCATGCATACCTGCTATAAGGAGATTGAATACTTCTGATGCCTCTAAGGCTGCTTGGTCAATAGTGCATTAAATTTGGTATGCTATTGTGGAGTGACATCCTATTGTTATCATGATGCAACTATTTGGAAGGCATCAAGGTATTCCACTCCACATACGTTGACTTTATCTGACTGTCACGGTTAATGGATTGCTATGAGAGAAGAAAGATATAATCACATAATAATGCCTAACTGTTGATTTTATAGTAGCCTCATGTATGACAATTGTTTACATTCAATGGTACATATGTTACACTAGAGTATTGGTTATATCTCACATTCCTGAGTGTTGGAATGGCAAAAAATTTATTCATAACAATACTTACTATTGTTTGATGCTTATGGCTATATCAATTTTAACTAAGATATTGATATCATTGTTGATTTCTAGTATTCATTCTTGCCTTTTATGAGGAATAACATGGTCTTCGACACCACCTTTAGACATCCCGAAGAAGCAATTTATCAAATGACTAGGGAGTTTAATGACATGTTGAGTTCCTTAAATGAGAATCATCTATGATGTTTTACAACGATTTACGAAAAAGCAGGGCCAACTTAGCATTCCATCATATCAATTGATTACCTTCTTGCAAACACAAGAAATACATATTAGCTGATGGGCCACACAACCTTAGCTCAACACCTTTGCAGGATTTGTTTCATAGTATTCATTCAGAAGTCCCTTCAGGTTCCAACTTGTATGGAATCAAATCAGGCAATGTTTGGAACTACTTTTTTTGGCATCATTCTCATGAGACATTATTTGATGGTTCTGGTCTAAAATAGTCTCAATTAATATTCACATTACAAATAATCAAGTGTTATTAATTATGTTTCATAAATTGTAAAATTTGAATGTGATACATAGACATTTATTGGGACCATGAATACTTGGTAGTTTTGAACTGCTTAACAATTTCTGCTTTCTTACCCAATCAAGAACAGAGAAATCCAAGATCTAAAATCGACACTGCTACATTGTGAACAACCAGTTTTTGTTACCTTAAGGCCTTAATCGTGTTACATTGAAGTTCCTCTGAGTAAAATTGATTCAATTGTTAACATGTACAATTATAATGTTATATCAGTGTGCTTAATAAGATTTACTGATTAGTTACTACCCTATTTTTTCATTTTCCCAGCCGGCACACATGAGAACACAATGTTCAAACTGATTCATGCCCGACATGCTTTGAACAAAACCACAAGAGTTGCTGCTGATATGTATATTGGTGAGTGTCAAGATGGAAGTATATTCAATCAGGATTTGGTCAAGGGCAACCTTTTGATCTGTAGCTATTCAGTCCGATTTGTACTTGGGCTCTCCACCATCAAACAGGCCTTAGAAACAGCCATGAACCTTAGTGCGGTTGGGATTGTTTTCTCTATGGATCCTTTTGTGACTTCTTTTCAGCTTAACCCAGTTCCAATGAAAATACCTGGCATAATAATTTCATCTGCAAATGATTCCAAGGTGCATTACTAATTTTCTCCTTTGAACATGCATGATTAAATGCACATGTATACCGTCTTTGTTCTTGGGCTTGAATTTTATTACATCGCATATATATGTCATCTTTGTTGTTCTCTTTAAGCAATTAATGTCTGTATGAAAAACATGGTGTGGATTTTGACATATGTCGATAGTCAAGTTATGTTTATCCTTTGCTTACATGTGTGTGGGAATGATACCTTGATGCCAGCTACTTCTTTTTTTCAACTGGACAGATATTACTTGAATACTACAATTCTTCACTGGAAATAGATGGGGACTCAAATAAAATTGTTAAATTTGGAGCTGTTGCTAGTATTGGTGGGGGATTAGAAGCTAACTACAACAATGAGGCCCCAAAGGTTGTGTATTACTCTGCCAGAGGACCCGATCCAGAGGACAGTCTTCCTCATGAAGCTGACATTATGAAACCCAATTTGGTAGCACCTGGAAATTCTATATGGGCTGCTTGGAGTTCTGTTGCCTCTGATTCTGTTGAATTTCTAGGTTTGTCAGTACATAAACAAATTATTACTAGAATACAAAACATGAACAAGTCTAAGATGTTCATTCTAACTTAAACATCTTCATAGACTATAATCTACACTAGGAAATAGGAATTTTGGTTTATTAAGCATGTGAACACAGTGAAATTGAATATCTGATATGCATTGTTGCAACAGGTGAGAATTTTGCATTGATGTCTGGCACAAGCATGGCTGCA
Source organism: Phaseolus vulgaris (assembly GCF_000499845.2). Lineage (NCBI taxonomy): Eukaryota > Viridiplantae > Streptophyta > Magnoliopsida > Fabales > Fabaceae > Phaseolus > Phaseolus vulgaris. The sequence continues at coordinate 42,401,913 of NC_023758.2, read as the reverse complement.
CCTCATGTGGCTGGTCTTGCTGCGCTAGTTAAGCAAAAGTTCCCCAATTTCAGTCCTGCAGCCATTGGATCCTCACTTTCCACTTCAGCTTCTCTGTATGACAACAATGGGAGGTCAATATTGGCTCAGAGATCATATCCTACTGTAGACCTTAACCTATCTCCAGCAACTCCCTTTGACATGGGAAGTGGTTTTGTGAATGCTACTGCAGCATTTAATCCTGGATTACTCTTTGATTCTAGTAAGTCACACTTAACTAATGAACTTTTAAATAATTATAATGTCCATGCAGATTCAAATGCTTCAAAAATTCAGCTGCAGTTGTTGTTCAATATCTCACTTAGCTAGCTCAAATTTATGAAAGCAGTTTGATTAACGAACAAACATGGTTTCTGAATCTGAAGTGTGCTTACACATAATTTTCTTTGTAGGCTATGATGATTACATGTCATTCCTATGTGGTATCGATGGTTCAACTCCTACAGTGCTAAACTACACCGGTCAAAATTGCTGGACTTATAACTCTACAGTATATGGCCCTGATCTGAACTTGCCCTCAATCACAATAGCAAGGTTGAACCAATCTAGAGTAGTGCAAAGAACAATCCAAAATATTGCTGGAAATGAAACATACAATGTTGGTTTTAGTGCTCCATATGGCACTTCTATGAAAGTGTCTCCCAATCATTTCTCTCTTGGCAGTGGGGAGAGACAAGTCTTGTCTGTGATCTTCAATGCAACCAGCAACAGCTCTGCTGCCAGCTATGGGAGAATCGGGCTGTATGGTAACAAAGGTCATGTTGTCAACATTCCTGTGGCAGTCATTTTCAAAATCTTATAACAACCTAACAGGGTTACTGCCTTTAATTTCTTCGTCAGCAATTCATTTTCATTTTGCTTTGTTTTCTTAATCTCTAGTCTTTGCTTTATTGGGTTACAAAATGTATTGGGCTATTTTTTCATTCGTTATACTTAAGTGTAAAGTTTAATATGTATAATATCAGATAGTGTGGATGCATCTACAAGTGATTAGTGATAATTCTGATTTCTTATATAATTTGTTGAGTAACTCTTGTTTCATCTTTATTTACCATTTAACACGAAGGTGGCATACATATTTTTTGTTCTGTTGTCTATCTCTGCATTGATAATACTAAAAAATAAAATTGAAAATTTAGTAGTATTTTAAAATATAACTTCTCATGAACTGACCCTTGTACTATGAACGATTAAGCCAAAAACTAGTTCTAAAAAGTAAAAAAAGTGGATGTGAGGTTATAAAGGTTACTAAAAAAAATGCCATAAATAATTAGAAGAGATACATAAGTTTTACAAGTGTAATTAACCACAAACACAAACACTTATAATCTATTATTAGCGCCTCAATTTCTATCATATTCTTTGACTTAGACAAACTAAAAACTTGATCATTTCATGGTCAACAAAAGTATTATTACGTTATGCATTTCCCAGATCATAACATTTCAGCATTACTTTAGCGAAACGATGTGTGCAGTAGAAGTGTGATAAGAGTGATTCAAAGAGTCTTCAGAAGCTTTGAGTTGGCGAACAGCATCTCTAATGCCAATGCGTTCATCTAAGTTGTCTGCAGTACAAGCTATGGCTACTCCTAGAATTCCATCCACACAATACACTTGTACGTTATTTTGTCCCTCTGAAGGGTCATCATGCAAAATGAGGGACACCAACTTAGGGTCAATGGCTTCCATTGTCTTCTCTTCGAATGCTGAATGCGCCCATCTTCTTATGTTTAGCCCTCCAGTGAAACATTCATCAGTTGGACTTTTGCCAGAGAATAACTCTAGCAACACTATACCAAAACTATATACATCTCCAGCTGCACATGCTTTCTCTACCCATCCATATTCTGCATTGCAAAACCAACCATACCAATTATTCATCATGTTTCATAATTTGATATTAAATGAAAGGTTCATAAAGAGGGAAAGAGAAACTAGTATGAATATGCATTAACCTGGAGGTATGTAGCCGATAGAACCCCTAAGAACATGACTGGAGCTAATGGAAACTTGATTGGTTGATCTTTGAATAAGCAACCTAGCCAATCCAAAGTCTCCAACCTTTGCCGTCATGTCTGTGTCCAAGAGAATGTTGCTAGGCATCAAATCACAGTGCACAACTGGGATCTCACTATCATTGTGCAGGTAGTCCAATGCACACACATATCTATTGCTATGTTCAGTCTCTCCATAAGGTTCAACCCATTTCCGTTTGCATGCTTTCTCTTCCCCTTAATCCAGTCTTCCAAGCTACCATTGCATAGACTCGTACACCAGAGCCAGAAAGTCATTGTTTTTGAAGTCAACACTGGAGCATGATGTGATGAGCTTAACCAGATTTCGATGCCTCGAGTTCTTCATAGCCTCACATTCTGCAAAGGAACTCTTTAGAAAACCAGTTCTTAGGGTGTCAAGAACTTTCACTGCAACAGTAGTTCCATAACATAGATTGCCTTTGTAAACTGAGCCAAAGCTCCCAACACCTAGTAAGTTTTCCTGGTTGAATTCCTCAGTTGCTAAATGAAGCTCATCATAAGAGATCATTAGTGCAAGAGGCTAACTGTTCAGATGATGATGATGATGATGATACCTTCACCTTTCTAATCTTTATATATAGTATTGAGCCAATTGTGAGACACAGTGCCAATGCTACTGAAACGGCTACGATAATGTAATGTCTTATATTTCTTCTTCCTTCGCCACGATTCACACACGGGGCTTGCAAGCAGAGATTTCCATTGCCTTCTAAATGTACAGCAGAGAGATTTTGGAAAACTCCACCACTTGGAATGTCTCCTTCTAAATCATTATACGAGAAGTTTAAGAGCCTAAGCACCTGTAAGTTTTGAAGTTCAACAGGAATGGTTCCAGAGAGTTGGTTGGAGGATAGGTTCAAAGTTTCCAAGCCTCTCACTTCTCCAAGAGCCTTTGGAATGGAACCTGAAAGCTGATTCCTGGTCAAAAATAAATTTTCTAAGCTGAGACAATTGCTGAATGAACTGGGGATGTCACCATCCAATTGGTTGCTAGAAAAGTCAATAATGGAGGCAACACCACTCAATCTCCCAATTTGAGGTATTGGTCCACTCAAAAGGGTTCATTGACAAATTCAAAACATTGCTCAAAGTTGGGAGATTGAGGATTTCCATAGGATTGCTTTCATTGAGTTGGTTGCTTGATAAGTCCATGTAAAGCAGACTTTGCAAATTCCCAAAACTGGTAGGTATTCTCCCCATTAGTTTGTTTCTTGACAAATCAATCAGGTTTAAATTGAGGAGGTTGGCAAGGGAGTCTGGAATAACCCCTGATATCTCATTTCCAGCTAGAGATAGTTCTTGTAGTTCCGCTAACTGGCCTAACTCATGTGGGATTTCTCCAGAGATTGAATTGTAGCTTATGTTTAACAACTTCAAGCCACTAAGAAGACCAATGGAGGTAGGTATGCTTCCACTGAAACGATTCTGTCCCATGTATAATGTTGACAGGTCCTTGGAGAGATTGCCAATGGTTTCAGGAATCACACCTTCCAGCATATTCCCATCAATTGCCAGAAAGTTGAGTTGAGTACTGTTTGTCAAAGAAGTAATGAAGTCTAAACCTGTGACACCTGAACTCACTATCCTGTTATAACTGATATAATACATGCGAAGAAATGGAAGAATTCCCAAACCAGGTGGCACTGTTCTTCCAAAAAGTTGGAAGCCATGCGAATGGCCTGAATGTTGGTTAGGTTGTGCAAAGACCCTGGAATTCCACCAGTGAAATAATTGAAGCAGATATTGAACACTGAGTTTTGGAAGTTTGAGACCAACATCCTGAGGAATCTTAATTATGAAAATGTATATTTTAAGAATTTTAGTTTGCATTGCTAGGCATTTAAGGATAAATTAAAAGTGATATCTTATTTTCTATATGAATTTGTTAATGGTTTATTAAGAACAAATCTTTCTTTAAAGCTTTTCGGTGACAAATATGCCTGGTCTTCTTGGAACAACTCACATTCAGAAAGTATATGCCATAAATAATTAGAAGACATATATTAGTTTTAGAAGTGCAATTAACCACAAACATAAACACCTATAATCTATTATTAGCAACTCAATTTCTATCATATTCTTTGACTCAGACAAACTAAAAACTTTATCATTTCATGGTCAACAAAAGTATTATTATGTTATGCATTTCCCTGATGATAACATTTCAGCATTGCTTTAGTGGAACGATGTGTGCAGTAGAAGTGTGATCAGAGTGATTCAAAGAGTCTGTAGAAGCTTTGAGTTGGCGAACAGCATCTCTAATGCCAATGCGTTCATCAGGGTTGTCTGACAGAAAACTAAAAGTTGTAAAACTGAAGCGTGACCCTAATTACTATCGCACCTGACTATGACTAACTACTAACTATCTATCTTTGATGATTGTGTTAGTTCTAAACTACACTTCTATTTATAGAGTTTCAAGACTTCACAATTGGGTGGCCTTGAATCAGGCCCACAAAACTGATCTAAACTAACAAAATTAAGTGTTTCAACTTCTTTTTTGCGTAACATTGACTGTCTAGTGCCTTTTGACCAAGACTTCTTGACAGTCTAATGCCGGTTTTCTTCAGTTTTTTGCTTTTTAACTTAGATTTCCAATCTTCATGGCATCAACATACTAAAGCTTCTAAGGTCAAAGTCCAATTCAAAGAATATCCCTAGAAATGATCAAAGCACTCGTTAGACTGTTCAAGCAAAATATAAGCTATAAAATGCAATTTTTATGGCGTTTTTGTAAAAACTAATATTTTGGAGAAAATACAAACTAATCTAAAAATCGAAAATAAAAACAAAAGAAACCTCAAGGAAGAAAGCAAGCCAAACAACAAAACAACCCAGACAGTCTACTAGATAGTCTCGATCTCATCCGCTACGAAAAAAGAGTCTAAGGCTCCCTTCAACCTTCCTTCTGGAACCAATTGTACCTTGAGTTGGTATCAGTTACATAAATACATGCCATCTTCTCTAAAATTTTATGGCATTGAAATTAATAGAGTAAAATCGAACATACATTACAGCCATGAAGAAATTCTTATAGAATATAGTAATATGGGCAAAAGAGTTATATTGCAAAAAGTGCTTGCTCACCTGAGTGACTCTAGAATAGAACTACGGATGAAACCAGTGCATAACACTCTTAACACTTTATAAACTGTACACAACGCATAAAAATAATTGCAAGAAAATTTCTGCCAAACAAATGGAAATAGATAACCTACTCTAGTGTCACAGAAAAAGACTAATACAAATAGAAATTTTGAGTTAAAACTTACAAGGATTCTGACTCCTACGTCAAATCTTGCCTGTCACAATCATAACCTGTCTGGTAGTTTAGTTTATAAAGAGGCTCGGATGGAGTTGATTTAGCAAAAGCCATAGTGGTTTGATAAATGTAGTCATCATCCAAAAATTTATCATCTAAAACAAGAGCATGGCCTTTCTCAACAGCTTGGTCCAACAACAGTAAAACTCCTTCTGTACAAGGTGCACACCTTGATGGCTCACTGACATCTACTGCTTCTGAACCATCAAGCAACTTGTCCGAATGAGGATCTGCTACAGTACTGACAGTTTTTATAAGTTCCCGGTACCATTTCTGGTGTGCAAAAAATGGCCATGACATCTTCTGTGATTTCAACTTCACATGTTTTCATAGGGAGTGAAGCAGCATCAGAAACAACAGACATGGGTAGATTGCTATTTTCTGTGAAACAAGGATCAGCTTCGTGCAAACTCAAATCATCTGAATTAGATAAAATGCTTATGTCAAGAGGTTCATTGCATAGATGCTCAGCTGTATTCTTCTGTAGACACGCTGCTGACAATTTTCGGGAATCTGGAGGCAGTTTATTGGAATTTCCACTGTCAACATTAATTTTAGTGGCTTCCTTGTCATCATCTCTGGGATTTGGTAAAGAGGTCCTCCAATTTGGTCCTCTGCACATAAGTATGTGATCATCTTCAAATGAAAGCAATAAGCATGGAACAAGGTCCTAGAGTCAATGAACATATATGGAAGAAAAAGATGTTAGTTATAGCATCATTGAAAGATTTGCATTACATAAGTTAATGCACAGTATTTTCAAAAAGTGTAAGCGAACATTGTTATACCTTTAGTTTTGCTCCAATCTTTTTGTAGTCACTTGTATTTAGTTCTTGGCAATTTATTCGCACAAGATCACACTGTTCAAATGCCTCTCTGACATTAGTCACAAGGTCTGAATATACACCATTTTTTGCTGCAACGATAAAATTATGGGACATGTCAGTTTGAAAGAACAAGAATTGTTAAACTGTAATGAATGTCCAAAACAATCTACCTAGCTTGCAGATGGGCATCAAGACCCCTCCCTTTTGACGCATTTCAGTTGCTTCGGCAAGTGTTAAACCTTCTGGTACTCGTTTAATCAGCTTAGGATATACTGGAGACACTGGTCTCCACCGCATAAGAGGAAATCGTGGACGCGTTTCATAGTTATAGTTTCTCCCCCTGAAAAGGTACACTGTGCCAAAATGTCGGTGAATGATTTTCCCCCCAGTCCTTTCCTGGCAAAACCAGACAACGTGACACAGCACACAAAATGAGTCCCTTATTTCCAGTGGATTCTCAAAGCATAAGACACATTTATACACATATAAATGGTCAGAGCACTAAGCAAATTATAAGTGAATACAAGCAGAAGAAACAAACCTCTAACTGCTGGCACACATTATCCATGTCAACGGTACACACTCCTCTGCATTTTATCTTGCACACGCTGCACCGCATCCAATATGTATGTATGTTTTCCAACATGTTATGTGTCAAACCATCCCTGCCTAAATCAGAAATTTGAGTGCATAAACAAAAGTAAATTTCCATTTCCAATAACCAGTTAAATGCATAAAAGTGACCCACTCAGTCTCATCCAGCATACACTATTTTCCACTCCTCGTTCAGTGTTCAAATAATCTTTTACAAGTAACCTTTCTTAAAAGAAAAAAGCTTAGGTTCAATTTCTTTTAAAGTGTTTTTGGTATTGTTCTATAATCAAAATTAAGATTTTACCACAGCATCAAACCAACTTTAAATATCATGTTTTATTGTAATAAATGACCAAGGCGAAACTCTGCGAAAGAAAAATACAAAGACTCTTCTTGAATAAGCTTTCCTGTAAGCACTTAGACTTAATGCCTCATTTCTGCTTGTGTATTTGAATTGAGGAATTGTCTTGCCTTAAGTCCCGCACACCTATTCTTTTTGGAGAAAATAGAGTACAAGTAGGATTGAATGAATTAATAGACATTCTTTAGAAAAAAGAAAAAAGCTAAAAAAAAAATGTGAGAGAAAAAAAGCTAATTTAACCATGAATTTCAAGTAAGGACCTATGGTGGCAAGAATATAACAGGTTCGACTTGTGTTCACTCTTTTTGTATTTTATTAAAATTAAAATGGGATTTCGGGACAGATGAAGAACCCAATAGCTGCTGTGTGGATCTAGAGTCAGATTGTATAATAGCCGAAGCTTAACTAGGAGAGGATCTATTTTAGCTCCCTAGACTCACATTTTCTATTGTGGACATTTCTTTGAATCTAATGATTGCTTGGGAATCTATAAAGCTATAGTTTCGATCATAAACTAAAATCAACTTAAGAAGTTACAGTTTTATAAAACTTCTGTCATGAACTGTAACTCATGAAAGATGCACAATTTTTTTTTTCTCTAATAAGTAATTGTTGCATAATCAGGAGACTTATTAGGTTGTAAACGGTCTCTCTAAATTGAGACTGTAATCACATTTGTAAATCACATCATAAATCCGTTCCATCTATTTCTTTCAAGTGTAATTATGAAGAAATTTATTTGAATAGAGTTACAAACACTTGCAGAATTGCATCTAAGTATTGTTGCTCATAAGACTCCTACAATTTTTTAAAACAAGGTAATATAAAGTGCAAAGTGCAGATGATAAACACAAGCCCTCCAAAAGGATTCGCATACATACACCAACAACAATCAAATTACCATATTAGTTATCAAAGGAAAAACTCTAAAATAATGTGAAACTTTTGAAAAAATTATATCTAATTGTGCATAAAGATATTTTTATGCTTAAACTGCTATTCAATCTGATAATGGTAAATCGGCAACTTGATTTCTAACTGGTTGATAATTTTTACACAGCTATAAAATTAAAATATATTACAAAATTAAAAACAAAAAACCAGCAGTAATAAATAAATAAAAAATACCAATATGTAGTTGGCGCGAAGATTTCCCTGCCCTCTTAACCAAGCGATTGATCTCATTCTCAGTCAAGGGTTCTCCCAACACCTGCTCTCTCGACTCCCAAATTGGAACGGCCAAACGGACCAGTTCAGCTCCCTCCTCATCCGACAGCGGTGGAGAGAGCAAGTGGAAGTCCGTCACCGTCGTCTTGCTCGGCGGCACTGGGTTCCGCCCGGTCCACGGCCGCGGCAAGGTGGGCGGACCGAACGGCGCGTACGGCGGCTCGCGCAATTTCACCGGATTCGCTTTCGGAGTCTCCGTATAACTGAACCTGAAGTCGAACGGTGCGCCATCGACGACGTAAGACACTCCGTCCTCACCAATTTTCACGTTCTCCGGCCCCGGTAGAAACTCAAGTCTTTCTACTCGAGAAACCACGGGATGCCAATCCAGCAAGGGTTTCGGTTTCGGCGGTGGTTTAGAGTATTTCGACTTTTTCCCCGGGATTGAAGGTTGAGACGGAGCGGAGGGGGTTCCGAGAGATTTGAAAGTTTCGGAAGTGGAGGAAATGGCGGCGGCGGTGGCAGTGTTAATGATGTTATCGGCGACGGTGTAGCGGCGAGTACGGCAGATTTCGTCTTCAATTTCATGGATCGTTCGGCGGCGCTGGTTGAACTTCTCTGCGTTGGCGTTGTTCCAACGTGAGAAACGTAGCTCCGTGGAAGAACGTTCGCGCGTCGGGTTGTGGTCAACGAGTGGGGAAAATATGGGTAATTGAATTGCCACCTTCAGAAACACATCCATCTTTTCTCACGATTCTGCACTACCATAAATCCTTCATAAAACTCAACCACGAAGGGTGTTTTCGGAAATAAATCTCCCACAAATATTTTTACGTATTGGGTTGCGGAGGTGTCGTCAAAGGTATTGACTGGTTTGGGCTTCGATTGGGGTTTCAATGAAGGGATAGAGAAGGAAAGTTTTATTGAAGAAAAAAAGCACTCACAATCCCGATATTATGCAGAACCGTGACAACCAACTCTTGTTTCTTCCCTGATCCTGGTTTCAATAAGTTGTTTCAACAAAATCATAATCTGCAATCACAACTAAATCTAGAAATTTATATTTCATTGTTTTGCTTAATGAAATCAAAGTAAATAAAATCAAAGATACACACCGATTGAAACCAAATAAAATCAAAGCGAAAACAAGAAACCCTACCAGAGAAGGAGAAGGAGGGTAACACTGAGAGTGAGAAGGAGAACGGAAATTTTGAGAATAAGGGAATGGTGGTCTCCTACGTCGTTTCCGGTGTCTCCGCCTTGGTCTCCGTCTTCTGCTACACCGAGTTCGCGGTAGAAATCCCCGTGGCAGGTTCCATCTCTTACACTCTCTGTTTTGCTTGCGCACAGGTTCACTTTTGAGGATTTCAGACAAGAACACGTTTAAATCTTCATATACAAAACTAACTAAAAGTTTGTTGTAGTCGATGTGAAGTTTGGGTAACTTGATTGTTTCCTAAAGTTTGAGAATATGTATGTTATGTACTAGCCGGTTGACCCGTGCAACGCACAGGGATTTTTATAATATTTATATTTAAATATTAATATTAAAAATAATAATTTTATTTAAATATATATATAAATTATTAAGTTTATGAAATGAAATTAAATATATTGCAATACTATAAGTTTACATATTTTTAATATATTAATAAATTTAATATAACATAACATAAATAATTAAAAATTCATCAATATATTTTTGTCATAATAAATACAATACAATAACAATACAATAATTTGAACAAATAAATTATTATATAAACAATTATCTAATATTATGTATCCATTACGTATTTATGGTGAAAATAAAGTTCTCTTCACCAATCTCATGTTATCTTCATGCTCTAATTTAAGATGCAAAAAAAACTTTCCAAAAAATTATTGCAATTAAAAAATAGAATTAAGTAGATTATACCAAGTACAATTATTACAAAATACTATCAGTAAATCTGTGTTTCTTCCAGAAAAAGATTGTAGGCAAAATCATATTAAGTCACATTTTTTCATATAAATTAATACTTGTGCACATAAATCTTTATTATCAATTTATAAAATTCATAATTATATAATATATAAATTTGTGTCCCTGTGTCTCTATGTCCCCTGTCCCCGTGTCCCGTGTCCTTGTGTCCCTGTGTTAGTGTCTATGCTACATAGATTAGTAGTTCACAAATTAATTATAAATAAAAAGGAATGAATAAATTTTTGTCATAACAAATACATTACAATAGAAAAAAATAATTTGAACAAATTTACATTATATAAATAATCATCTAATATTATGTTCCTATAAGATATTTACGAAGAAAATGAAGTACTTTTCACCATCTTCATGCTAAGTTAATATGCAAAAATCTCTCAGAATAATTATTGCAATTAAAAAAATTAATTAATTATATTATATCATGTACAGTTATAGTAAAAGTAATAAAATATGTATATTTCTTCCAAAAACATATTGTTGGCGAAAATCATATTAAATTATGAATTCACATTTTGTCATATAAATTAATACTTGTGCACATAAATCTTTATTGTCAATTTATATAATTCATAATTATATAACATATAGATCTGTGTCCCCCTGTGTTCCTGTGTCCCTATGTCAGTGTCTATGCTACATAGATTAGTAGTCCACAAATTAATTATAAAAAAAAAGAATGAATAAATTTTTGTCATAACAAATACATTACAATAGAAAAAAATAATTTGAACAAATTTACATTATATAAATAATTATCTAATATTATGTTCCCATAAAATATTTACGAAGAAAATGAAGTACTTTTCACCAACTTCATGCTAAGTTCATATGCAAAAATCTCTTAGAATAATTATTGCAATTAAAAAATTAATTCATTATATTATATCAAGTACAGTTATAGTAAAAGTAATAAAAAAATGTGTGTTTCTTCCATAAACATATTGTAGGCAAAAATCGTATTAAATTATGAAGTCACATTTTGTCATATAAATTAATACTTGTGCACATAAATCTTTATTATCAATTTATATAATTCATAATTATATAATATATAGATTTGTGCCCCCGTGTCCCGTGTCCCCGTGTCAGTGTCTATGTTACATAAATTAGTAGTCCACAATTTAATTATAAATAAAAATGAATGAATAAATTTTTGCAATAACAAATACATTACAATAGAAAAAAATAATTTGAACAAATTTACATTATATAAATAATTATCTAATATTATGTTCCCATAAGATATTTACGAAGAAAATGAAGTATTCTTCACCAACTTCATGCTACGTTAATATGCAAGAATCTCTCAGAATAATTATTGTATTTAAAAAATTAATACATTATATTATACCAAATACAATTATAGTAAAAGTAATAAAAAATGTATGTTTCTTCCAGAAACATATTGTAGGTGAAAATCATATTAAATTATGAAGTCACATTTTGTCATATAAATTAATACTTGTGCACGTAAATTTTTATTGTCAATTTATATAATTCATAATTATATAATATATAGATTTGTATCCCTGTATCCCTGTATCGCCGTGTCCCCAGGTCTATGCTACATAGATTAGTAGTCTACAAATTAATTATAAATAAAAAGGAATGAATAAGTTTTTGCCATAACAAATACATTAGAATAAAAAAAAAATTTGAACAAATTTACATTATATAAATAATTATCTTATATTATGTTCCCGTAAGATATTTACGAAGAAAATGAAGTATTGTTCACCAACTTCATGCTATGTTAACATGCAAAAAAATCTCTCAGAATAATTATTGCAATTAAAAAACTAATTTATTATATTATACCAAGTACAGTTATATTAAAAGTAATAAAAAAATGTGTGTTTCTTCCAGAAACATATTGTAAGCGAAAATCATATTAAATTATGAAGTCACATTTTGTCATATAAATTAATACTTGTGCACATAAATCTTTATTGTCAATTTATATAATTCATAATTATATGATATATAGATCTGTGTCCCCGTGTCCCCATGTTCCGTGTCCCCGTGTCAGTGTCTATGCTACAGAGATTAGTAGTCCACAAATTAATTATAAATAAAAAGGAATGAATAAATTTTTGCCATAACAAATACATTACAATAGAAAAAAATAATTTAAACAAATTTACATTACATAAATAATTATCTAATATTATGTTCACATAATATATTTACGAAGAAAATGAAGTACTGTTCACAAACTTCATGTTAAGTTAATATGCAAAAATCTCTCGAAATCATTATTGCAATTAAAAAATTAATTCATTATATTATACCAAATACAATTATAGTAAAAGTAATAAAAAATGTGTGTTTCTTACATAAACATATTGTAGGTGAAAATCATATTAAATTATGTACTCACATTTTGTCATATAAATTAATACTTGTGCACATAAATCTTTATTGTCAATTTATATAATTCATAATTATATAATATATAGATTTGTGTCCCCCTCTCCCCGTGTCCCCGTGTCAATGTGTATGCTACATAAATTAGTAGTACACAAATTAATTATAAATAAAAAGGAATGAATAAATTTTTGTCATAACAAATACATTACAGTAGAAAAAAATAATTTGAACAAATTTACATTATATAAATAATTATCTAATATTATGTTCACATAAGTTATTTACGAAGAAAATGAAGTACTCTTCACCAAATTCATGCTATGTTAGTATGGAAAAATCTCTCAGAATAATTATTGCAATTAAAAAATTAATTCATTATATTATTCCAATTACAGGTATAGTAAAAGTAATAAAAAATGTGTGTTTCTTCCATAAACATATTGTAGGCGAAAATCATATTAAATTATGAAGTCACATTTTGTCATATAAATTAATACTTGTGGACATAAATCTTTATTGTCAATTTATATAATTCATAATTATATAATATATAGATTTTTGTCCTCGTGTCAGTGTCTATGCTACAGAGATTAGTAGTCCACAAATTAATTATAAATAAAAAGGAATGAATAAATTTTTCTCATAACAAATACATTACAATAGAAAAAAATAATTTAAACAAATTTACATTACATAAGTAATCATCTAATATTATGTTCCCATAATATATTTACGAAGAAAATGAAGTAGTGCTCACAAACTTCATGCTAAGTTAATATGCAAAAATCTCTCAGAATCATTATTGCAATTAAAAAATTAATTCATTATATTATACCAAATACAATTATAGTAAAAGTAATAAAAAATGTGTGTTTCTTACATAAACATATTGTAGGTGAAAATCATATTAAATTATGAACTCACATTTTGTCATATAAATTAATACTTGTGCACATAAATCTTTATTGTCAATTTATATAATTCATAATTATATAATATATAGATTTGTGTGTCCGTGTCCCTGTGTCAGTGTCTATGCTACATAAATTAGTAGTACACAAATTAATTATAAATAAAAAGGAATGAATAAATTTTTATCATAACAAATACATTACAATAGAAAAAATTAATTTGAACAAATTTACATTATATAAATAATTGTCTAATATTATGTTCACATAAGATATTTACGAAGAAAATGAAGTACTGTTCACCAAATTCATGCTATGTTAATATGGAAAAATCTCTCAGAATAATTATTGCAATTAAAAAATTAATTCATTATATTATTCCAATTATAGTTATAGTAAAAGTAATAAAAAATGTGTGTTTCTTCCATAAACATATTGTAGGCGAAAATCATATTAAATTATGAAGTCACATTTTGTCATATAAATTAATACTTGTGTACATAAATCTTTCTTGTCAATTTATATAATTCATAATTATATAATATATAGATTTGTGTCCCCCTCTTCCCGTGTCCCCGTGTCAGTGTCTATGCTAAAAAGATTAGTAGTCCACAAATTAATTATAAATAAAAAGAAATGAATAAATTTTTGCCATAACAAATACATTACAATATAAAAAAATAATTTAAACAAATTTACATCACATAAATAATTATCTAATATTATGTTCACATAATATATTTACGAAGAAAATGAAGTACTGTTCACAAACTTCATGTTAAGTTAATATGCAAAAATCTTTCAGAATCATTATTGCAATTAAAAAATTAATTCATTATATTATACCAAATACAATTATAGTAAAAGTAATAAAAAATGTGTGTTTCTTACATAAACATATTGTAGGTGAAAATCATATTAAATTATGAACTCACATTTTGTCATATAAATTAATACTTGTGCACATAAATCTTTATTGTCAATTTATATAATTCATAATTATATAATATATAGATTTGTGTCCCCGTGTCAGTGTCTACGCTACATAAATTAGTAGTACACAAATTAATTATAAATAAAAAGAAATGAATAAATTTTTGTCATAACAAATACATTACAGTAGAAAAAAATAATTTGAACAAATTTACATTATATAAATAATTATCTAATATTATGTTCACATAAGATATTTACGAAGAAAATGAAGTATTGTTCACCAAATTCATGCTATGTTAATATGGAAAAATCTCTCAGAATAATTATTGCAATTAAAAAATTAATTCATTATATTATTCGAATTACAGTTATAGTAAAAGTAATAAAAAATGTGTGTTTCTTCCATAAACATATTGTAGGCGAAAATCATATTAAAATATGAAGTCACATTTTGTCATATAAATTAATACTTGTGTACATAAATCTTTATTGTCAATTTATATAATTTATAATTATATAATATATAGATTTGTGTTCCCGTGTTCCCGTGTCCCCCGTGTCAGTGTCGATGCTACATAAATTAGTAGTACACAAATTAATTATAAATAAAAAGGAATGAATAAATTTTTGTCATAACAAATACATTACAATAGAAAAAAATAATTTGAACAAATTTACATTATATACATAATTATCTAATATTATGTTCACATAAGATATTTACGAAGAAAATGAAGTATTGTTCACCAACTTCATGCTACGTTAATATGCAAAAATCTCTTAGAATAATTATTGCAATTTAAAAATTAATTCATTATATTATACCAAGTACAATTATAGTAAAAGTAATAAAAAAATTTGTATTTCTTCCAGAAACATATCGTAGGCGAAAATCATATTAAATGATGATGTTACATTTTGTAATATAAATTAATACTTGTGCAAATAAATCTTTATTGTCAATTTATATAATTCATAATTATATAATATATAGATCCGTGTCCCCGTGTCAGTGTGTATGTTACATAGATTAGTAGTCAACAAATTAGTTATAAATAAAAAGGAATGAATAAATTTTTGTCATAAGAAATACATTACAATAGAAAAAAAATAATTTGAACTAATTTACAATATATAAATTATTATCTAATATTATGTTCCCATAAGATATTTATGAATAAAATGAAGTATTGTTCACCAACTTCATGCTAAGTTAATATGCAAAAATCTCCCAGAATAATTATTGTAATTTAAAAATTAATTCATTAAATTATACCAACTACAGTTATAGTAAAAGTAATAAAAAAATGTGTATTTCTTCTAGAAACATATTGTATGCGAAAATCATATTAAATTATGAAGTCACATTTTGTCATATAAATTAATACTTCTGCAAATAAATCTTTATTTTCAATTTATATAATTCATAATTATATGCTATATAGATTCGTGTCCCTGTGTCCCGTGTCCCCGTGTCAGTGTTTATGCTACATAGATTAGTAGTCCATAAATTAATTATAAATAAAAATGAATAAATAATTTTTTCCCATAACAAATACATTACAATAGAAAACTTTTCATACAAAAAATCATTACAATAGAAAAAAATAATTTGAACAAATTTACTTTATATAAATAATTATCTAATATTATGTTCTCATAAGATATTTACGAAGAAAATGAAGTATTGTTCACCAACTACATGCTAAGTTAATATGCAAATATCTCTCAGAATAATTATTGCAATTAAAAAATTAATTCATTATATTATACCAAGTATAGTTATAGTAAAAGTAATAAAAAATGTGTGTTTCTTACAAAAACATATTGTAGGCGAAAATGATATTAAATTATGAAGTCACATTTTGTCATATAAATCAATACTTGTGCACATAAATTTTTATTGTCAATTTATATAATTCATAATTATATAATATATAGATCTGTGTCCGTGTGTCCCCGTATCCCCGTGTTCGTGTCTATGCTACATATATTAGTAGTCCACAAATTAATTATAAATAAAAAAGAATGAATAAATTTTTGCAATAACAAATACATTACAATAGAAAAAAATAATTTGAACAAATTTACATTATATAAATAATTATCTAATATTATGTTCCCATAAAATATTTACGAAAAAATTGAAGTATTGTTCACCAACTTCATGCTACGTTAATATGCAAGAATCTCTTAGAATAATTATTGTAATTAAAAAATTAATTCATTATATTATACCAAATTCAGGTCTAGTAAAAGTAATAAAAAATGTGTGTTTCTTCCATAAGCATATTGTATGTGAAAATCATATTAAATTATGAAGTCACATTTTGTCATATAAATTAATACTTGTGCACATAAATTTTTATAGTCAATTTATATGAATTATATAATATATATATTTGTGTCCCTGTGTCCCCATGTCACTGTCTATGGTACACAGATTTGTAGTCTACAAATTAATTATAAATAAAAAAGAATGAATAAGTTTTTGCCATAACAAATACATTACAATAAAAAAAATAATTTGAAAAAATTTACATTATATAAATAATTATATAATATTATGTTCCCATAAGATATTTACGAAGAAAATGAACTATTGTTCACCAACTTCATGCTAAGTTAACATGCAAAAATCTCTCAGATTAATTATTGCAATTAAAAAATTAATTCATTATATAATACCAAGTACAGTTATATTAAAAGTAATAAAAAAATGTGTGTTTCTTCCAGAAACATATTGTAGGCGAAAATTATATTAAATTATGAAGTCACATTTTGTCATATAAATTAATACTTGTGCACATAAATCTTTATTGTCAATTTATATAATTCATAATTATATAATATATAGATCTGTGTCCCCGTGTCCCCGTGTCCCCGTGTCAGTGTCTATGCTACCGAGATTAGTAGTCCACAAATTAATTATAAATAAAAAGAAATGAATAAATTTTTGCCATCACAAATACATTACAATAGAAAAAAATAATTTGAACAAATTTACATTACATAAATAATTATCTAATATTATGTTCACATAATATATTTACAAAGAAAATGAAGTACTGTTCACCAACTATATGTTAAGTTAATATGCAAAAATCTCTCAGAATAATTATTGCAATTAAAAAATTAATTCATTATATTATACCAAATACAATTATAGTAAAAGTAATAAAAAATGTGTGTTTCTTTCAAAAACATATTGTAGGTGAAAATCATATTAAATTATGAAGTCACATTTTTCCATATAAATTAATACTTGTGCACCAAAATCTTTATTGTCAATTTATATAATTCATAATTATATAATATATAGATTTGTGTCCCTGTCTCCCCGTGTCCCCGTGTTAGTGTCTATGCTACATAATTAGTAGTACACAAATTAATTATAAATAAAAAGGAATGAATAAATTTTTATCATAACAAATACATTACAATAGAAAAAAATAATTTGAACAAATTTACATTATATAAATAATTATCTAATATTATATTCACATAAGTTATTTACGAAGAAAATGAAGTACTCTTCACCAAATTCATGCTATGTTAATATGGAAAAATCTCTCAGAATAATTATTGCAATTAAAAAATTAATTCATTATATTATTCCAATTACATTTATAGTAAAAGTAATAAAAAATGTGTGTTTCTTCCAGAAACATATTGTAGGCGAAAATCATATTAAAATATGAAGTCACATTTTGTCATATTAATTAATACTTGTGTACATAAATCTTTATTGTCAATTTATATAATTCATAATTATATAATATATAGATTTGTGTCCCCGTGTCAGTGTCTATGCTACATAAATTAGTAGTACACAAATTAATTATAAATAAAAAGGAATGAATAAATTTTTGTCATAACAAATACATTACAATAGAAAAAAATAATTTGAACAAATTTACATTATATACATAATTATCTAATATTATGTTCAGATAAGATATTTACGAATAAAATGAAGTACTGTTCACCAACTTCATGCTATGTTAATATGGAAAAATCTCTCAGAATAATTATTGCAATTAAAAATTTAATTAATTATATTATATTAAGTACAGTTATAGTAAAAGTAATAAAAGATGTGTATTTTTTCCAGAAATATATTGTTGGCGAAAATCATATTAAATCATGAAGTCACATTTTGTCATATAAATTAATACTTGTGCACATAAATCTTTATTGTCAATTTATATAATTCATAATTATATAATATATAGATCTGTGTCCCTGTGTCCCCGTGTTACTGTTTCCCCGTGTCCCGTGTCCCCGTGTTAGTGTCTATGCTACATAGATTAGTAGTTCACAAATTACTTATAAATAAAAAGGAATGTATAAATTTTTGTCATAACAAATACATTACAATAGAAAAAAATAATTTGAACAAATTTACAATATATAAATAATTATCTAATATTATGTTCTCATAAGATATATTACGAAGAAAATGAAGTATTGTTCACCAACTTCATGCTAAGTTAATATGCAAAAATCTCTTAGAATAATTATTGCAATTTAAAAATTAATTCATTATATTATACCAAGTACAATTATAGTAAAAGTAATAAAAAAATTTGTATTTCTTCCAGAAACATATCGTAGGCGAAAATCATATTAAATGATGATGTTACATTTTGTCATATAAATTAATACTTGTGCAAATAAATCTTTATTGTCAATTTATATAATTCATAATTATATAATATATAGATCTGTGTCCCTGTGTCTCCATGTCCTTGTTTCTGCGTGTCCTCGTGTCCCTATTTCCTGTGTCCTCGTATCCCGTGTCAGTGTCTATGTTACATAGATTAGTAGTCCACAAATTAGTTATAAATAAAAATGAATGAATAAATTTTTGTCATAACAAATACATTACAATAGAAAAAAAATAATTTGAACAAATTTACAATATATAAATTATTATCTAATATTATGTTCCCATAAGATATTTACGAATAAAATGAAGTACTGTTCACCAACTTAATGCTAATTTAATATGCAAAAATCTCCCAGAATAATTATTGTAATTTAAAAATTAATTCATTAAATTATACCAAGTACAGTTATAGTAAAAGTAATAAAAAAAATGTGTATTTCTTCTAGAAACATATTGTAGGCGAAAAGCATATTAAATTATGAAGTCACATTTTGTCATATAAATTAATACTTGTGCAAATAAATCTTTATTGTCAATTTATATGATTCATAATTATATGTTATATAGATCCGTGTCCCGTGTCCCCGTGTCAGTGTTTATGCTACCTAGATTTGTAGTCCATAAATTAATTATAAATTAAAATCAATGAATAAATTTTTGCCATAACAAATACATTACAATAGAAAACTTTTCATGAAAAAAATACATTACAATAGAACAAAATAATTTGAAAAAATTTACTTTATATAAATAATTATCTAATATTATGTTCTCATAAGATATTTACGAAGAAAATGAAGTATTGTGCACCAACTACATGCTAAGTTAATATGCAAATATCTCTCAGAATAATTATTGCAATTAAAAAATTAATTCATTATATTATACCAAGTATAGTTATAGTAAAAGTAATAAAAAATGTGTGTTTCTTACAAAAACATATTGTAGGCGAAAATCATATTAAATTATGAAGTCAATTTTGTCATATAAATTAATACTTGTGCACATAAATTTTTATTGTCAATTTATATAATTCATAATTATATAATATATAGATCCGTGTCCGTGTGTCCCCGTATCCTCGTGTTCGTGTCTATGCTACATAGATTAGTAGTCCACAAATTAATTATAAATAAAAAGGAATGAATAAATTTTTGTCATAACAAATACATTACAATAAAAAAAATAATTTGAACAAATTTACATCATATAAATAATTATCTAATATTATATTCCCCTAAGATATTTACGAAAAAAATGAAGTACGTTTCACCGACTCCATGTTAAATTAATATGCAAAAATCTCTCAAAATAATTATTGCAATTAAAAAATTAATTCATTATATTATAGCAAGTACAGTTATAGTAAAAGTAATAAAAATTTGTATTTTTTCCAGAAACATATTGTAGGCGAAAATCATATTAAATTATGAAGTCACATTTTGTGATATAAATTAATATTTGTGCACATAAATATTTATTGTTAATTTATATAATTCATAATTATATAATATATAGATCCATGTCCTCGTGTACCTGTGTCCTCATGTCCCGTGTCCCCATGTCCCCGTGTCCTCGTGTTCCCGTGTCCGTGCCTATGCTACATAGATTAGTAGTACACAAATTAATTATAAATAAAAAGGAATGAATAAATTTTTTCCATAACATATACATTACAATAGAAAAATTGAACAAATTTACATTATATAAATAATTATCTAATATTATGTTCCCATAAGATATTTACGAAGAAAATGAAGTACTATTCACCAATTTCATGTTACGTTAATATGCAAAAATCTCTCAGAATAATTATTCTAATTAAAAAATTAATTCATTATATTATACCAAGTACAGTTATAGTAAAAGTAATAAAAAATGTGTGTTTCTTTCATAAAAATATTGTAGGCGAAAATTATTTTAAATTATGAAATCACATTTTGTCATATAAATTATTACTTGTGCACATAAATCTTTATTGTCAATTTATATAATTCATAATTATATAATATATAGATTTGTATTTATGTATGAGATAAAAATAACTTATGATTTGTATTTATTTAGGATTTTGGATATTTTAGAAATTTTATTTAATTCAAATTTTTATTTAAGTAGGGCATTAAAAAAATTATAATTATTATTTATTAATATTTTGAATAATGTAGGATGTAGTTTTATTTAGAATTTTGATTAATTTAGAAATTTTATTCATTTTTTATTTTTATCTAAGAACGACTTTGCAATTTTTTGGAATTTTATTTATTAAGGATTTTTGAAAACTTTAAAATTTTATTCATTTTGTATTTTTATTTAAGTGGGAAATAAAATAATTTCTGATTTTAAAATTTTCATTTAAGTAGGCATTAAATAAGTTAGAATTATTATTTATTAATATTTTTAATAATTTCATAACTTTATTTATTTCATATATTTTATTTAAGTAAGACATTAAATAATTTAGAATTTTTATTTATTTAAATTTTTTAATAATTTAGAAGTTTTATTTATTTAAATTTTTTATTTAAGTATGACATTCAATAATTTAGGACTTGTATTTATTTCATATATATATATAAAAATAAATGTAAATGTAAATGACAAATATGTGAATAAAAAATAAATAAACATACAATATATGAACATAAATAAATAATTTAAGTATAACAAACTGACAATTTTTTTGAAAAAGTAAGTAACAATACAAAGTTATGTAAAAAATTACTCATCTTTACAGTTGAATAACCCGAATTTCATTTATTTAGTATGTCAACCTTTGGTTCGAAAACCATACTATTGTCTTCTTCAAAGTCATTTAACATAAAATTATTTCATCCCGCTCTAAGTTTTGTTGATTTATTTGACGCATTTTCTTTCACTTTTATGTAAAAAATATAATTTATATAATTATATATATATATATATATATAAATGAGAAAAAAAATTATAATGCAAATATATATATATATATATATATATATATAATAAACATGAACATATACGAATAAGTAATTTTAGAAATTTTATTTATTTGAGATTATTATTTAAGTAAGGAATAAAATAATTTAGGATTTGTATTTATTTAAGATTTAAGAAAACATAGAAATTTATTAATTTTTATTTAATAATGACATAAAATAGTGTAGGATATGGATTTATTTAGAATTTTGATGAATTTAAAATTGTATTAATTTTCAATTTTTATCTAAGAATGACATTACAATCTTTAGGATTTTTATTTATTTAGGATTTTTGAAAACTTTTAAATTTTATTTATTTTATATTTTATTTAAATAGAAAATAAAATAATTTATGATTTTGTATTTATTTAGGATTTTTAAAAACTTTTGAAATTTTATATATGTATGACATAAAATAACTTATGATTTGTATTTATTTAGATTTTGGATATTTTATAAATTTTATTTATTTAAATTTTTTATTTAAGTAGGGTATTAAATAATTTAGAAATATTATTTATTAATATTTTGAATAATTTTAGAATTTTATTTATTTAAAATTTTAAATAATTTAGCAATTTTATATGTTGTAAATTTTTATTTAAGTATCACATTCACTTATTTAGTATTTGTATTATATATATATATATATATATATAAATAAATGCAAATGACAAAATAAAAAAATTAAAAATATATAAGAAATAATCATTAGCATATGCGAATAAAAAAAAAATAATTAAAGTATAACAAACTGATAAAATTGGTTAAGAAAGTTAGTAACAATAAAGAGTTATATGTAGAAAAGTACTCATCCTAAAATACAATGAAAATATTAATATATAAGAAATAAACATAAGTATATCCAAATTAGTAATTTTAGAAAATTTATTTCTTTGATATTATTATTTAGGAGATAAAATAATTTAGGTTTTATATTTCTTTAGGATTTTAGAAAACGTAAAAATTTATTAATTTTAGATTTCTATCTAATAATGAAATTAAATAATTTAGGATATGAATTTATTTAGAATTTTGATTAATTTATAAAGTTTAATTATTTTTTGATTTTATCTAAGAATGATATTACAAATCTTTAGATATTTATTTATTTAAGATTTTGAACAATTTAAATTTTTATTTAAGTAGGAAATAAAATAATTTATGATTTTGTACTTATTTAGGATTTTTAAAAACTTTTTGAAGTTTTATTTATGTATGACATAAAATAAGTTATGATTTGTGTTTATTTAGGATTTTAGATATTTTAGAAATTTTATTTATTTCAACTTTTCATTTAAATAGGAATTAAATCATTTATAATTATTATTATTATTTTGATATTTAGAATAATTTAAAAAAGTTATTTATTTATGCAGGACATTAAATAATTTAGGATTTTTATGTGTTTAAAATTCTTAAATTATTTAAAAATATTATTATTATAAATTTTTATCCAAGTATGACATTCAATAATTTAGGATTTGTATTTAATTATATTTTTAAATAATTTAAGAATTTTATTTATTATAAATTTTTATTTAAGTATGACATTCAATAATTATAATTTGTATTTATTTTTAATTTTCAATAATTTATATATTTTATTTATTGTAAATTTTTATTTAAGTACTACATTTATTAATTTAATATTTGTATTTGTTTATAATAGAAAATAAATAATAGGACCAGATAGTAAGAAAGCATAATGAAAGTATTGTTAGAAAGGTAATTAATGTTGTTGAAATTTTAAAATTTGAAAATCTAAAAAATTAAATATTTGAAGATTAATAATAATAATAATAATAATAATAATAATAATAATAATAATAATAATCTTGGAATTGGAAATAAGTATGTAGCAAAAAAAGTCAGAAAAAGAAGATATGAATCAGAAAAGTAATTAATGATCTTGGAATTGTAAAATTTGAAAAAATAAATATTTTAAAATTAATAATAATAATAATAATCTTGGAATTGGAAATAAGTGTGCAGTAGAAGAAGTCAGAAAAAGAAGATATGAATCAGAAAGGTAATTAATGATCTTGGAATTGTAAAATTTGAAAATATGAAAAATTAAATATTTTAAAATTAATAATAATAATAATAATAATCTTGGAATTGGAAATAAGTGTGCAACAAAAGAAGTCAGAAAAAAAAGATATGAATCAGAAAGGTAATTAATGATCTTGGAATTGTAAAATTTGAAAATATTTTAAGATTAATAATAATAATAATTATAATCTTGGAATTGGAAATAAGTGTGCAGCAGAATAAGTCAGAAAAAAGAAGATATGAGTCAGAAAGGTAATTAATGATCTTGAAATTGTAAATTTTGAATATTAAATACATTAAAGTTTTGAATTTTGAACAAATTTGAATTTTGAATTTGAATTTGAATTTTAAATTTTGAATTTGAATTTTGAAGAATATTATAATGCGAATAATCTTAACGTTAAAGTTTTTCGAAAGAATTCATTAATGTGAATAATAAAATTAAATACATTAAATATAATTAAATACATTAAATTGAAGAATAACTTTTTATGAAGTTTAACTTATTTATGCCAACACATTATTATAAAGAAATAACACACATTTCATGTCTCTTTTCAAAGTAAGCTATAAAGTAACATATTGAAATAAAAAATACAAAATAACATTCCATAATAATATTTAGTATGAAATTACAAAATTTGACCATGAATCTAAACAAAACTTGATAACTAAAATAAAATAAACAAATAATTTTCTCCTGTGGACATTAAATTCAGAAGAATACAATATTGAATTTTCATAGCACTAACAACACCATAATATGAATTGAGGTTATTCCACTGTCAAAGATCAATCTGGGGTCTTCACAAAGTGCATGGATCTGACAAAATTTCCTCCATCCCAACAAAATTTTGCTGCACATCTTTGAGAGGAAGTCCAAATCCTAAGTAGCCCAAAAATAACTTAATTAATGATTTTATTAGCAAAAAAATGAACAATGAAAACAATTCTGAGAAAAGAGGAAGGAAAAAATTTCACCTTGATGCTTGAATGTACTATTGATATGAACGAAAATCCATTCCACTTCCACTACAGGTTGCTACACAAACTGAAATATAGATGAAAAAAGGTGTAAAAAAGGAGATCTCTTTGAGTGGAAGTCCAAATCCTAAGTAAAAAAAACTCCATTAACGATTTTATCAGCAAAGAAACAAAGAAGCGGCGGTAAAAGAGATGAACAAAATCAAAACATGAAAAGAATGAAACTTTGATAAGAAAAACAAAAAAAAAATATAATTTTTATGCTATGAGACGTAACAAAAAAGAAAACAGAATCAACATGTCAAGAACAAAACAATGTCAAGAACGAAGCGGTAAAAGAATCAACGGAGACATGAAAAAAACGAAACTTTGATAAGCAAAATCCAATAGAATATGTCTTTGAGTAGAAGTCCAAACCATGAGGACAGACAAACTTAACCTGGAAAAGATTTCACCTTGGTGCTTGAACATACAATGGATATGAATGAAAATCCATTCAACTTCCACTACTGGTTGCGGAAGAAACTGAAATGAAATGTAAATGAAAAAAACAGCAGAAACATGAAAAGAACAAAACTTTGATAAGAAAAACCCAAAAAGAATAAATAATAACCTGGAGAAATAGGAGAGAACCGTAGGGAACCCAGCGTGCAAGAAACCCAGGGAAGAAAAAAAATCATCAGAAACATGAAAAGAACGAAACTTTGATAAGAAAAACCCAAAAAGAAGAAATAATAACCTGGAGAAATAGGAGAGAACCGTAGAGAAGAACCGTGCAGTAAACTCAGAGAAGAAAAAAATCATCAGAAACATGAAAAGAACTAAACTTTGATAAGAAAAACCCAAAAAGAAGAAATAATAACCTGGAGAAATAGGAGAGAACTGCAGGAAACCCAGAGAAGAACCGTGCAGGAAGAAAAAAAATCATCAGAAACATGAAAAGAACTAAACTTTGATAAGAAAAACCAAAAAAGAAGAAATAATAACCTGGAGAAATAGGAGAGAACTGCAGGAAATCCAGAGAATAAAAAAATCATCAGAAACATGAAAAGAACTAAACTTTGATAAGAAAAACCCAAAAAGAAGAAATAATAACCTGGAGAAATAGGAGAGAACTGCAGGAAACCCAGAGAAGAACCGTGCAGGAAACCCAGAGAAGAAAAAAATCATCAGAAACATGAAAAGAACTAAACTTTGATAAGAAAAACACAAAAAGAAGAAATAATAACCTGAAGAAATAGGAGAGAACTGCAGGAAATCCAGAGAAGAAAAAAATCATCAGAAACATGAAAAGAACGAAACTTTGATAAGAAAAACCCAAAAGGAAGAAATAATAACTTGGAGAAATAGGAGAGAACCGCAGGAAACCCAGAGAAGAACCGTGCAGGAAACCCAAAGAAGAAAAAAATCATCAGAAACATGAAAAGAACTAAACTTTGATAAGAAAAACTCAAAAAGAGTAAATAATAACCTGGAGAAATAGGAGAGAACCACAGGAAATCCAGAGAAGAACAACGCAGGAAAACCAGAGAAGATCGGTGCAAGAAACCAGAGAAGAGAAACAGGGGAAGTTGAAAAATAGGAGAGAGAAGGAAACAAAGAGAAGAACGGTGCAGGGAACCAGATAAGAGAGATCGGGGAAGTTGAGTAATAGGAGAGAGAAACTCTGAAAGTGTATATAAAAAAAGGGAGTATTTAAAGAAATGAGATTTTGTACACGTGTAAGTCATATAGAGTGCCACTTATCACTCCCAGAATGAGTTTCAGCTTGCTATTTTTAGTTAAAATTTGAATTTTTTTCTTTTTGAATTTTTTTTAAAACTTACCCCGGAAGTGCCTTCTATTTGTTATATTTATAGATAAGAGGGTGTCATTAATTGACCGAGTGAGTGCATATTAATTACTAATTGGTAAAAGGCTCAATGAGTTGGATTTGAATAATGTGGATGACTATCTGAGTTAATCTCCCGCGTAATGACAAGAATCAAATATATTATTATTATTATTTTATTTAAAAAAATTGATTAAAAATATATAATAATATAGTAATAATATTATTATTATTATTTTATCTAAAAAAATTGATTAAAAATATATAATATTTTATTATTAAAATGGTTGTAAAGTTTAAAGAAGGAGAAAACACATAAAATAGAATTCCATAATATTAAATCAAATGCTGCTAACTAACAGTTTATTTTTTACATATATTTCTGAAAGTACAATTTTTATAAAAATTAGTTGAAAAATAAAAATAAATTATTTTCTAAAAAAATATTTATTAATTTTCAATAATATTTATAAAATAAATTAAAAACCAAAAAATTAAAAACTAAATATTTAATTAAAAATAAATTAATTAATAATTTATCAAACAATCTCTCTAAATTCAACATTTTCTCCTCATTCACACTTCATTCTCCCTTTTTAAAAAAAATTATAAAAATCATCATAAATCGGGTAAATTTCCTATCTAGCACCATTTACACTTTTATTTCCCTAACTAACACCCTTTTGCTTTTATTTTCTTATCTAACACCCTTTTGTTTTTATTTCCCTATCTAACACCATTTTATTTTTTATTTCCCTATCTAGCACCATTTCAAAAATAAATAAATAAATAAATAATTATTATTTTTTTAATAATTTTAATTTTGAATGCATTAAAAAATAAGTATTTTTAATGTTTAAAATAGTTAGAAATATAATTAACGAATAAAGAAATGAGTTTTTACAAAATAAAAAAAAGTAATAAATTAAAAATGTTTAGTTTAAAATTATTTTTTTAAGAATGAAGAAAATAAGAAATTAAACCCTACAACAACATAAAAGTTGAATCTATAAACATAAATTAGTATTTTTATTATTATTATTGATGACATAATCATGTTAATTTCAAGTAAAAAAATACAGGACATAATTATAAAAAAAAATTAAAGTCAATTAGTATTAATTAATAGTGGACACACAAATAATATTGAAGTGTCTACCCTAAATGCAAAATCCTAAAAAAAACTAATGCAAATGCTACACTTAATGCTTAAAAATGAGAAGAAAAAAAATGCAAAAATAAATAAGTATAGAAAATAAAAACAACAATAATAAAATAAAAACAAAAATAAATAAACAATGACAAAAAAAAATAATAACTAAAAACATATAAGATATAAAATAAAGGCAAAACAAAATAAGATAAATATACAAGATATAAAAAAAAATAAAAATAAAAACAAGATAAAGATAAGAGATATAAGACGATACTAAATAAGTAGATGTTGATCATAAAAAAAAAATGAAAGATAATCATTCATTTAATATTTTCTTTACTGGTATATTAAATAGTTTGTGCGAAATAAAACATAATTAATGACGAGAAAAACACAATCCAATAATGTTGGGACATGTTATTTTTGTGTGTCTTGGTGTTTGACAATATGAACATTTTTTTTTCGATCATGTTGTTCTCTTATGTCCATATCAATCCTTATTCGACTTGACTTAGGTCTTCCCTTTGAGGTTATTTTCATGTCGGGACTTGGACATAGTATTTGACCAATGTATGTTGCAATGTTTTTGTTTTTATTTTCTATATTTATTTATTTTTACATTTTCTTCTTCTTATTTTTAAGCATTAAGTGTAACAATTGCATTAGTTTTTTTTAGGATTTTGCATTTAGGGTAGATAAACACTTCAATATTATTTGTGCGTTCAATATTAATTAATACTAATTCACTTTGATTTTTTTATAATTATGTCATGTATTTTTTACTTGAAATTAACATGATTACATCATTAATAATAATAAAAATAAATATTAATTTATGTTTATAGATTCAACTTTTATGTTGTTGTAGAGTTTAATTTTTTATTTTCTTCATTCTTAAAAAAAAAATAAACTAAACATTTTTAAATTTATTACTTTTTATTTTTATTTTGTAAATCTCATTTATTTATTCATTAATTATATTTCTAACTATTTTAAACATTAAAAATACTTATTTTTTAATGTATTCAAAATTAAAATTATAAAAGAAAATTAATTTATTATTTATTTATTTATTTTTGAAATGGTGCTAGATAGGGAAATAAAAAATAAAAGGGTGTTAGATAGGGAAATAAAAGTGTAAATGGTGCTAGACAGGGAATTGAGCCTCATAAATCTTTATAAATTAGTTAAACAAAATACATAAAATTTTTGTAAGTCATCTTGTAAACTTCCTAACATATCTTATCTTTTCTCTTCTCTCTTTAAAGATAATTTATTTTCTATTTTTTTAAAGATTTAACCATCAATCTTGACGAGGACAATTCAGAACAAATGTTCCTCTAAACTTGTTTTATGATATGCTAAATTTTGATGATATTTGGATAACATACTTTAGGTCCCTAGATTCTTGAGTGATTTAAGTTTCCATTATAAAAAAAAATTAAGATAAGGGAAGCTATCTATGGTTTGGAAAGAACTTTTGTATAGTTTATTTAAATAATAAGTTGATCTAGTAATTGGATTGTGTATGATAGAATATAAAGTTAGTTAAATTGAATTTTATTATGAGTTGATCAGTTTGTGAGTTTGAATAGTTGAAATTTTATTGTGTGATGTTCGGATTATATCGATAAAATGACCGATATGATCTTAATCTAATATAAATCCGATGTGATGTAATTAGGAAAATGATTGTTATTATTTAATATGTTGTGATGTTATTATAAAAATAAACTATATGATTGTTATTATTTAGTCTGTTGCAATATTATTATGAAAATCAAATATATAATTGTTATTATTTAGTCTGTTGCGACATTATTATGAAGATAAAAGATATGATTGTTGTTGTTTAGTCTATTGGGATATTATTTTGATGAAAAATTATACAAACATAGGATGACCGCAAAAAAACAAAGACTATTAACTATTATTCTATGCAATACATACTACACATCTTTTATGCTCTCACTAATTTATCGTCAAAGTATTGCCAACATGTGGAGCTCCTATCATCTCACCATGATCTTTAAGCATTCTGAAGCTGCAATTACGACGGATCACCTCGGAGACCACCTCCAAGCGTCCAACCATGAGTTTTGACGAGTACATATTGAAATAACTAAAGAATGGTGTTTGAACATATTTTAGTCTGCATTGTTCTTAAAATGATATTATAAAAAATAATTATTAATTCAATGGAGTTGTGTTGTTAATATGTGATTCCCTTTTCACATGTGATAAGAGTGTATAACGGAATTTAGATTGTGGTAGACCAAGTAATGCAGGATGTATAATATCTTGGGAAAGGAAATGTTATTACATATGCTTAAAAAAATCATAAATCACAATAGTATATAAATAAATGTCAATATTTAAAAATTAGATGGTTGGAATTAAGTGAAAGTTTTAATAGTTTGATTTTGGAAGTTATAGTAAGTAATGACTTAAAAAAAAAAAGTATTAACAAAGCATCTGATGAAGTTTGAGCATTGTACTTTTGTTTTAAGATATTTCAATGTTGTAAAAAACATATAGCTTAACAAGAAATTTTATGAGCTTGATGTTTACTATGCAAACAGTAATGAATTGACATAAAATTAAAAGGAATCAATCCAGGAATGTAAGTATATTTATTAAAATTGAATGACTAATTCAAACAAAAAAATTCTTTATGTTGCTGTGTTTCGATGGGGATTTTTTTTAAGCTTCGAAAGAATTTTAAGTACATATTAAATCAATTATAATGAAACTAAATATATATATATATATATATATTTTTTTTTTTTTTTGCTTTGAGGTTATAATGACTTGGTCGATAATTTCTTTTTTAGAAAATTAAATATAAATATTTATATATTTTGGAATCAATTATCTTTTACTAGCAGTTCTTATACATTTGCTTATAATTTTTTTCAGTGTTTGCTCTTTAATCTACCTTAGGTTATTTACTAAATCTAATTTCATTTCTCAGCTTGATTTTGAATTAATGAAAAAACTGATTATAAAAAGAAAAAAAAAGCAATGTTCTACCTATTCCAAAAACATTAATATAAGTATATTATAATAATTTGAATATAATAATAAAGATAGAAGTAAAAAAAATATTTGTTGTAAAAGCTACTTCAAATAATTAAGGCCATAATAGAGATATATTAAATATTTAAGGACATGATCCGGCAAGTGTATAAAATTGAAATAAGAACAAGTTAATCCTTTATATAATTTGAAATCTTAGACAATAAGCAAATAGTAGTAACAAATATATTTTAATTATAAAATCAATTATGAATTAATATAAATGGAAGGCTGCAAAAATCATTGGTTAAAAAAGTTATTTATAACCATAAAAATAAAAATACTACATTATAAAAATAAAATACCATTAGAAAAAAAAATGAAATTCAAAATATTTTATCTAAAAAAAATAAAAAATAATAATTGTATGTATAAAAATAGAAGTAATATAGTAGTCTAAAATGAAAAAATTCATTATCTTCAAAATATTTAATATATATATATATATATAAATAAAGTGTTGTAATAAATAAATAACGAATACTTAAATGTGGTTATTTCCATAACGAAATTTTTAAATAAAAGTAACTAATATGTTATAAAAGTAATAAAAAGAGGTTGGAGGGATTTTTTTTTTCTAAACTTTAGTGACTATATTATATTAAAGGGTGTCCTTTAAAATTACTAGCATGCATTGGTTTGGATGGTAATCAATTGGAGGATTGATTTCTTCCAAACCCGTGTTCGAATGCTGGTAAATGAGAAAAAAAGGGAAAATATCCATTAAAACGAGGTATTTTCTAATACCTCTCTTTTTAGGATATTTTTTTAAATCTCACGAAAAAAAAACTTTTTCAACTATTTTACCATTAAAATTTCATTAATACAAACTTCATTTTCAAAAAACTTAACAATTTACATTATCAAAGGAACCACTATAAAATTTATAGCATAAATTTTTCTTTTATTTACCTTTTATTCATTGCACTAACTAAAAGAAGAACTTTATCAGCTGAATCTTTGAAAAAGAATTTTTTACATACTGTTTGTCAAGTAAAATTATTGTTTGACTATATTTCATTAAACTATACATTGTGAAAATTTTAAAAACTATTAAAACACAATTCAGCCTTATTTTTTTTTTGTGTTTTTGACCTATTTTCATAGTTGGTATCACAACTTAGGCTATAAAGGGTTGAGGGCTTAACAATTGCTAGGTAGGAATTGAGCAACACCTTATTAAGGGAGGAATGTCTTTTAGATGACCTTGATAATTATCCAGTTGCATCCAAATTTTCAAAAAAATACTGAGTTTTTCCCTAATGTGATATATAATCAATCCACGTGAAAACATGTCGATTGAATTCATTATTTAATATTTTTTATTCACATATTAGGAAAGAAGAGATTGGATTTGAATTGTAGCATGTAAATAAAAACTGAAACACAATAGGAATGAATAACGAATTCAATGTGTATTACTCTGCCAGAGGACCCGATCCAGAGGACAGTCTTCCTCATGAAGCTGACATTATGAAACACAATTTGGTAGCACCTGGAAATTCTATATGGGCTGCTTGGAGTTCTGTTGCCTTTGATTCTGTTGAATTTCAAGGTTTGTCAATACATAAACAATTTTTTACTAGAAAACAAAAAATGAACAAGTCTAAGGTGTTCATTTGGTCTGTTCCAACTTAAACATCTTCATAGACTATAATCTACACTAGGAAATAGGAATTTTGGTTTATTAAGCATGTGAACACAGCCAAATTGAATATCTGATCTGCATTGTTGCAACAGGTGAGAATTTTGCATTGATGTCTGGCACAGGCATGGCTGCACCTCATGTTGCTGGTCTTGCTGCGCCAGTTAAGCAAAAGTTTCCCAATTTCAGTCCTGCAGCCATTGGATCCTCACTTTCCACCTCAGCTTCTCTGTATGACAACAATGGGAGGTCAATATTGGCTCAGATATCATATCCTACTGTAGACCTTAACCTATCTCCAGCAACTCCCTTTGACATGGGAAGTGGTTTTGTGAATGCTACTGCAGCATTAAATCCAGGATTACTCTTAGTTTCTAGTAAGTTACACTCAACTAATGAACTTTTAAATGATTATAATGTCCATACAGATTCAAATGCTTCAAAAATTCATCTGCATTTGTTGTTCAATATCTCACTTAGCTAGCTCAAATTTATGAAAGCAGTTTGATTAATGAACAAAATGGTTTCTGAATCCGAAGTGTGCTTACACATAATTTTCTTTGTAGGCTATGATGATTACATGTCATTCCTATGTGGTATCGATGGTTCAACTCCTACAGTGCTAAACTACACCGGTCAAAATTGCTGGACTTATAACTCTACAGTATATGGCCCTGATCTGAACTTGCCCTCAATCACAATAGCAAGGTTGAACCAATCTAGAGTAGTGCAAAGAACAATCCAAAATATTGCTGGAAATGAAACATACAATGTTGGTTTTAGTGCTCCATATGGCACTTCTATGAAAGTGTCTCCCAATCACTTCTCTCTAGGCAGTGGGGAGAGACAAGTCTTGTCTGTGATCTTCAATGCAACCAGCAACAGCTCTGCTGCCAGCTATGGGAGAATCGGGCTGTATGGTAACAAAGGTCATGTTGTCAACATTCCTGTGGCAGTCATTTTCAAAATCTTATAACAACCTAACAGGGTTACTGCCTTTAATTTCTTCGTCAGCAATTCATTTTCATTTTGCTTTGTTTTCTTAATCTCTAGTCTTTGCTTTATTGGGTTACAAAATGTATTGGGCTATTTTTTCATTCGTTATACTTAAGTGTAAAGTTTAATATGTATAATATCAGATAGTGTGGATGCATCTACAAGTGATTAGTGATAATTCTGATTTCTTATATAATTTGTTGAGTAACTCTTGTTTCATCTTTATTTACCATTTAACACGAAGGTGGCATACATATTTTTTGTTCTGTTGTCTATCTCTGCATTGATAATACTAAAAAATAAAATTCAAAATTTAGTAGTATTTTAAAATATAACTTCTCATGAACTGACCCTTGTACTATGAACGATTAAGCCAAGATGAATAAAGCCAAAAAATAGTTACGAAAAGGAAAAAAAAGAGGATGTGAGGTTATAAATGTTACTAAAAAAAATGCTAATTTAGTTTATCAACATTTTGTTTTATGAAAAAGAAGAAAATCATCATTAGTAATTCCAATAAGAATATTAATGATGAAAATGTATATTTTCAAAGAAAAATGAAAAAAAAGAATTTTGCATTGCAAGGAATTTAAGGATAAAATAAAAGTGATATCTTATTTTCTATATAAATTTGTCAATGGCTTATTAAGAACAAATCTTTATTTATAGCTTCTGGGTGACAAATATGCCTGGTCTTCTTGGAACAACTCACATTCAGAAAGTATATGCCATAAATAATTAGAAGAGATACATAAGTTTTACAAGTGTAATTAACCACAAACATAAACACCTATAATCTATTATTAGTGCCTCAATTTCTATCGTATTCTTTGACTTAGACAAACTAAAAACTTCATCTTTTCATGGTCAACAAAAGTATTATTACGTTATGCATTTCCCTGATCATAACATTTCAGCATTACTTTAGTGAAACGATGTGTGCAGTAGAAGTGTGATCAGAGTGATTCAAAGAGTCTCTAGAAGCTTTGAGTTGGCGAACAGCATCTCTAATGCCAATGCGTTCATCTGGGTTGTCTGCAGTACAAGCTATGGCTACTCCTAGAATTGCATCCACACAATACACTTGTACGTTATTTTGTCCTTCTGAAGGGTCATCATACAAAATGAGGGACACCAACTCAGGGTCAATGACTTCCATTGTCTTCTCTTTGAATGCTGAATGCACCCATCTTCTTATGTTTAGCCCTCCAGTGAAACATTCATCAGTTGGACTTTTCCCAGAGAATAACTCTAGCAACACTATACCAAAACTATATACATCTCCAGCTGCACATGCTTTCTCTCCCCATCCATATTCTGCATTGCAAAACCAACCATACTAATTATTCATCATGTTTCATAATTTGATATTAAATGAAAGGTTCATAAAGAGGGAAAGAGAAACTAGTATGAATATGCATTAACCTGGAGGTATGTAGCCGATAGAACCCCTAAGAACACGACTGGAGCTAATGGAAACTTGATTGGTTGATCTTTGAATAAGCAACCTAGCCAATCCAAAGTCTCCAACCTTTGCCGTCATGTCTGTGTCCAAGAGAATGTTGCTAGGCTTTAAATCACAGTGCACAACTGGGATTTCACTATCATTGTGCAGGTAGTCCAATGCACACGCAACATCTATTGCTATGTTCAGTCTCTCAATAAGGTTCAACCGATTTCCGTTTGCATGCTTTCTCTTCCCCTTAATCCAATCTTCCAAGCTACCATTGCATAGATACTCATACACCAAAGCCAGAAAGTCATTGTTTTTGAAGTCAACACTGGAGCATGATGTGATGAGCTTAACCAGATTTCGATGCCTCAAGTTCTTCATAGCCTCACATTCTGCAAAGAAACTCTTTAGAGAACCAGTTCTTAGGGTGTCAAGAACTTTCACTGCAACAGTAGTTCCATAAGTTAGATTGGCTTTGTAAACTGAGCCAAAGCTCCCAACACCTAGTAAGTTTTCCTGGTTGAACTCCTCGGTTGCTAAACGAAGCTCATCATAAGAGATCATTAGTGCAAGAAGCTTTAGCAGTTCAGATGATGATGATGATGATACCTTCACCTTTCTGCTCTTTATATATAGTATTGAGCCAATTGTGAGACACAGAACCAATGCTACTGCAACGGCTACGATGATGTAATGTCTTACATTTCGTCTTCCTTCGCCACGATTCACACACGGGGATTGCAAGCAGAGATTTCCATTGCCCTCTAAATGTACAGCAGAGAGATTTTGGAAAACTCCACCACTTGGAATTGCTCCTTCTAAATCATTATACGAGAGGTTTAAGAGCCTAAGCACCTGTAAGTTTTGAAGTTCAACAGGAATGGTTCCAGAGAGTTGGTTGGAGGATAGGTCCAAAGTTTCCAAGCCTCTCACTTCTCCAAGAGCCTTTGGAATGGAGCCTGAAAGCTGATTCCTGGTCAAAAATAATTTTTCCAAGCTGAGACAATTGCTGAATGAACTGGGGATGTCACCATCCAATTGGTTGCTAGAAAAGTCAATGGAGGCAACACCACTCAATCTCCCAATTTGAGGTATTGGTCCACTCAAAGAGTTCATTGACAAATTCAAAACATTGCTCAAACTTGGGAGATTGAGGATTTCTATAGGAATGCTTTCATTGAGTTGGTTGCTTGATAAGTCCATGTAAAGCAGACTTTGCAAATTCCCAAAACTGGTAGGTATTCTCCCCACAAGTTTGTTTCTTGACAAATCAATCAGGTTTAACTTGAGTAGGTTACCAAGGGAGTCTGGAATAACCCCTGATATCTCATTTCCAGCTAGAGATAGTTCTTGTAGTTCCGCTAACTGGCCTAACTCATGTGGGATTTCTCCAGAGATTGAATTGTAGCTTATGTTTAACAACTTCAAGCCAGTAAGAAGACCAATGGAGGTAGGTATGCTTCCATTGAAACGATTCTGTCCCATGTATAATGTTGACAGGTCCTTGGAGAGATTTCCAATGGTTTCAGGAATCACACCTTCCAGCATATTTCCATCAATTGCCAGAAAGTTGAGTCGAGTACTGTTTGTCAAAGAAGTAATGAAGTCTAAACCTGTGACACCTGAACTCACTATTCTGTTATAACCAATATTATACATGCGAAGAAATGGGAGATTTCCCAAACCAGGTGGCACAGTTCCTTCCAAAAAGTTGGAAGCCATGCGAATGACCTGAATGTTGGTGAGGTTGTGCAAAGACCCTGGAATTCCACCAGTGAAATAATTGAAGCAGATATTGAACACTATGAGTTTTGGAAGTTTGAGACCAACATCCTGAGGAATCTCACCCCACAAAGAGTTTGAAGCTAAGGCAAAGTTAACGAGGGAAGATGAGTTGTATATAACAGGTGGAACAGTTCCATTGAGATTGTTAAGAATGAGATCAAGCTCAATCAAATCATGCAGCCTACCCAAGTCACTGGGAATCCAACCAGTGAGAAAGTTGGTGCCAAAACTGATATTTTTGAGAGAAGAAATATTTCCTAGAGATGCTGGGATTGCACCATAGAGGCTATTCTTTCCCAGTTTCAAAACCTCAAGCCTTTTCAAGCTGCCGATGTCTTCAGGAATCTTGCTGACAATCTTGTTTGAGGATAAATCAAGAATCTGAAGCTCATTCAAGTGGGTGATGTTGGAAGGAAGTTTTCCTTCTAACATATTAGAGCTCATATTTAGAACTCTCAAACTGAATAGGTTGCCAATTTGGTCAGGAATGAGTCCAGTGAGTTGGTTATTCTGCAATTGGAGGGACTGAAGAGAGGAGAGGTTACCAATATAAGGACTTAAGTGGCCTGAGAGTCCCAAACCTGAAAGCTCCAAGTCAGTGACTCTTTGGCCAAGCCTGTCACATTGGACACCGGTCCAATTGCATGGGGATGAATTTTGGTTCCAGGAAGATAAGTGACTGAGAGTGTCATTTCTGAGTTGAGACTTGAATGAGATCAAGGCTTCTGTGTCTGTGGTGATGCTTAAAGTGGCTGCTGATACAC
Source organism: Phaseolus vulgaris (assembly GCF_000499845.2). Taxonomy (NCBI): domain Eukaryota; kingdom Viridiplantae; phylum Streptophyta; class Magnoliopsida; order Fabales; family Fabaceae; genus Phaseolus; species Phaseolus vulgaris. Next base: position 42,363,982 of record NC_023758.2, on the reverse strand, counting down.
CAATGAAGAGGTGGTGTAGGTGAAGGTGGAGGAGGATGAGTAATAAGCCAAAATGAACAAGTAATTGAGAAGACAAAGCCATACTTTGCTCCTTTGGCTTATGATATTCAACTCTTACTCAGACATGTATTTATAATGCTCCGAATGCAGCTGCAACAGCACATGCAAGCATGCTTCTTTTTCTTCCTCTTCTAAGAAAATATTATTTGTATATTAATTTTTATACAATAAGAAATAAAGAAGAAATTGAGTTTTTCTCTCCATTTCTAAGTAATTTTGTTTGACACAACGTATGGTGGAAGGTGGAGAATAGTACATGAGCGTATTAATTTGTTTGTTTACTGAAAGTGATAGTCCAATTATTTTCATCAATTTATTTGTTGTCCGAGGTGGTCTAAATCTCTTGTATAGATTCGCTCGGGTCTCTTTCTTGATGATAGAGGCTTGGATGAATCAGAAAGGGAGGAAAGAATATCTTTGTTAGCTGACCTTAATAAAGTTATGTTTAAACAAGAGGCAATCATGTCCCAAAAAGCAAGACAAAAGTGGTTGAAACAGGGAGATCTTAACACAAAGTTCTTTCACTCGTCTGTGAAGTGGAGAAAGGCGAGAAACGAGTTACATAGAATGTTTGTTGACGGCCGGTGGTGTGAGGATAAGGAGGTGATCAAGGACAAGGTCCGTGTTTACTTTGAGGATAGGTTTGCCAGAAAAGAAGGGTGTCAGGTAAGGTTGGATAATGTTAGGTTCAACTCTATTTCGGAGGAGGACAATGAGTTGTTGATTGCAGACTTCTCTGAAGATGAAATAAGGGGTGCGGTATGGAATTGTGATAGCTCTAAGAGTCCTGGCCCTGATGGTTTTAATTTTGGTTTCTTAAAGCATTGTTGGGAAATTATAAAGTTGGATGTGTTGTCAGCAGTGAAGGATTTTGCGTCTAAGAGTAATTGGCCTAGAGGCTCAAATGCTTCATTCCTATGTTTAGTTCCAAAAGTCGAAAATCCCCAGCAACTTGGCGAATTCAGGCCTATTTCGTTAGTTGGATGTCTCTATAAGATTATCTCCAAAGCATTGTCTTTACGCCTGAAAAAGGTGATAAGTAAAGTTATTGATTTTAGACAGTCAACTTTCCTGGAAGGTAGGGGCTTGTTAGACAGTGTGTTAGTGGCTAATGAGGTGTTGGAAGAATATAAAAGGAAAAGGAAGAGTTGTGTTTTCTTCAAAGTTGACTACGAGAAGGCATATGACTCGGTAAGTTGGGATTTTCTTTATTATATGCTTGAAAGGCTGGGCTTTTGTGTCCAATGGATTCGCTGGATAAAAGGTTGCCTAGAATCTGCTTCAGTCTCTGTGCTTGTGAACGGTAGCCCAACTAGGGAGTTTATTCCTAGGAAGGGACTTCGTCAAGGCGATCCGCTTGCCCCGTTTCTTTTTCTTATAGTTGCGGAAGGATTGACTGGGGTTTCTAGGATGGCAGAAGAGAAGAGTTTGATTGACAGTTTGGTGGTTGACAAGGCTAATGTGAAAGTAAATATGTTACAATATGCTGACGACACCTTATTCTTTTGTGAAGCTAATACAAAAAGTGTATTCAATATTAAGGCGATTCTACTCTGCTTCGAGCTCGCCTCTGGGCTTAAGGTGAATTTTTTGAAAAGTAGAATTGGCGGGTTGGGGTTGAGTTAGAGCTTGCTTCAACATTTTGCGGCTATTCTTAATTGTAAAGTGATGGTGACCCCGTTTGTTTATTTAGGATTGCCGGTAGGAGGAAGTCATAAGCGTGGTGCTTTTTGGAGCGGGGTGTTAAAGAGAGTTCAGGGTAAACTTTCAAGGTGGAGAGGTAGGTGTTTATCTTTGGCTGGGAGGATTTGTTTGATAAAGTCTGTTATGTCTTCAATTCCGCTATTTTTTATGTCACTATTCAAGTTACCGTGGTGGCAGAGAAGCTAGTTCGGCTACAAAGGAATTTCCTTTGGGGGTGGGGTTCTGATGGTAGGAAGATCGCTTGGGTCTCCTGGAAAAAAGTTTGTGAGCCTCGTGATTATGGGGGCCTTGGTGTTATTGACCTTAGGAAGTTTAATCTGGCTTTGTTAGGTAAGTGGATTTGGAGGTTGGGTACGGATAAATGAGGTTTGTGGAAAGAAATCATTGTTTCTAAATATGGTGGTTGGAGAAATTTGAGAGAGGTGGGTAAAATCAGAAAGGGTTCCCTTTGGTGGAAAGATTTGATGGAGGTGTGGGCTTCGGAGGGTTGGGGAAGAAGTTTTGGAGATGGTTTTCAGTGGGATGTTGGTGATGGGAAGGGTATCTCTTTCTGGGAAGACAGTTGGCTGAGTTGTGGAGCTTTGAAGGTCGTTTTCCCGAGATTGTTTTCCCTTAGTATGGCTAAAGATGCAAAGGTGGCTGAGCTTGGGAATTGGATTGATGGTGTTTGGGTGTGGCACTTTGTTTGGCGTAGATCCTTTTTCGAATGGGAGAAGCCTCTGGAGGAGCAGTTGGTTCAGCTGTTGCAAGGGGCGAAGTTGGAACTGGGGAAGGAAGATTGTTGGATTTGGAAGGCTGGGGGGTTCAAAACTTTTACGGTTAACTCAGCCTATGTTCAAGTTAGGAAGGATACAGTTGGGGAGGTCCCTCCAGTTTACAGTAAGTTGTGGAGGTGCAAAGCCTTGCCTTCTGCTTTGTTCACAGCTTGGAGGGTGATAGAGAATAAGGTTGCTACTAGGGTAAATCTGGAAAGACGCGGGGTGGTAATTGAGAATCCTTTGTGTTGTCTGTGTGGGATGGTGGAAGAGTTGTCCAGTCATCTGTTTTCCGTCTGCGATTTCGCTTGGCGTGTTTGGTGTCTTTGTTTTAAGTGGCTAGGCGTCGTTATTCATAAGGATCCTTTGGCAAACTTTCTACAGTTCAGGTTAAGTCAGGCTTCAGATTCAGTTAATGACGTTTTGGGGTGCAATTTGGGTTGGAGTTGTGAGTGGTATTTGGAATCATAGGAATTGTGTGTCCTTTGATAGGGGGTGGTAGATGCGCTCGAAGTATTCACCTTGGTACAGGTAAAGGTTTGGTCGTGGATTTACGCAAAGTCTCATTGTGCTTCCTTCGTTTACTCTAATTGGGTTTTGAACCCAGTGGATTGTATGAGGATGATAATTTAATGTTTTCCTATAGTTAGTTTGGTTGTTCCTTAGATATTCAGGTAGGTGTTTCGTGGTAAGAGTATGGTAAACTATTTTGCTCTTTATGTATAAGGGTTGAACCACCCCTGAAGTGGTTCCCATTTATTTATTTTTTATTGCCGATAAAAAAATCATTTAATTAAATTTTAAGAGAATAATTTAGTGCATTATTCAAAAATATTATGAGAGTGAAAACTGATTTACATAGCCACAACTTTTCTCAAAGTCATTAATTCTTATTCTTGTCAGTAAATTTCAAATTGTAATTGTTTTTAGTAAAATTAAATTATGTTGTAAGATTTAACTTTTAAGTATTGTTTCAATATATTAAACACATATTACGAGGGGAAAGTACAATCTATAGTGTTTCTTGTCATACTAAAATTTTAATTATTTTTTTTATCAGAATAAATAAATAAAATTAAAATGGAACATTTAAATTAAAACTTTAATATTTATATTAATACATTATAGATGCAATTTATCTATAAAAGATGGATGACTACGCATTTTAACAAATGAATTTATTTATCAATTTAAGTTAAAAGAAGTAAACTGGATTGTTTTTTATTTGCTTATATAATAAGAATACAAAGTCAATGTTAAATATAATTTACTAAAATAAAAAATAGAATTAAGTTGAATTCTTTGCAACATTCTTATTAGATTTATGCAGTTACTTTTTTGTTAGAGAATGTTGCGGCAAATGGCCGTTCACAAATTAATTATATTTTGATTTGTTGAATTAAAGTAATATTTGGAAGAAAAAGTCAGAGAAATGGAAACACAGAGAAACCAAACTTTTGAATGAGTCAATGTCTCAATGTGAAATGTGTAACATCAAGATGTTGGATAATCGTTGCTCGTATAGCTATTGTGAACAACAAAAATGAATTTTGTTTAAAAGTTGTTCTGACTTTGTTGATGATTTATGCAACCAACGTTTTCAACTCTCAAAACCTCAAGTTAATGCACACAACTAACTTTTAGCTTTATTTGAATTAGGGTGTGAAAAAAAAAAAAAATTTGAGATGATTTAAAGGAAAAGTGTAAAGAAAATTAGGATGTTTGGATTAAGGTAAATAGAGTAGAAAGTGTGGAAAAAGTTTATAAAAATTTGTGGATGATGTGATAGGTGTGATTGGAATTATATATTTTTTAATGGATAAAAATGTAAATTTACATATTTATTTTTATATTTAAAAATTAATTTGATATATTTATTTATAAATTATAATTATTTTTAATTAAAATATTTATAATTATAAATTTTTTATAAAAATTTATTTTTATATTAAATAAAATTATTATTTTTATTTTTACTTTTTTAATTAATATAATTATTGTATAAATTTATTTTTAATTATTAAAAAAATATATTTATTTTTATTATTATTTATATTTATAATTTATTATATATAATATGATTAATTATTTTTTTATAATTTTAATTATATTTTTTATATTTAAATTATAATTATATTTTATATTTAAAAAAATTAAGTTTAAAATAAAAAGTAAATTAAAATTAATTAATTAAAAATATATATAAATATACAACTTTCTTCGCATATTTGCAAAGAAAGTTTTTCATGGAAAAAAGTTTTCAATTTATCTATCATGTTGTTTTTATTACGTAGATTCTTTTACTTTTCATTGCAATTGTTTCTGTGTTTTTTCTCCACTTTAAAACAAAAATAGTCTTAATTTTCTTGCGATATACAATTGCTGGAATTAAATTGTTCACATATAAAGATTTTTTTATATGATAGATTGATGCTCAGCCAAACATATAATATCACGTTTCTACCCAAATAAGTGATAATAATATCAAGGTCATTATATATATGTAATAATATGATAATTATTTTTGTCACTGTTATTTCAATAATTGAGAATTTGGTTCCACTTTTCGTACTAGAAAAAAAGTAGATGTACTAGAAAAAAAAGTAGATAGAAGAAAAAAAATAAAACAAAAAAGTGTAATTTTTTTTTCAAAAATTGAGTCGATCCAATTATCTCACTAATAAATTAATTCTGCTCGATTGAGTCACTAAATTACTAACTCAAAATGACCATATGAAACTCAACTGGAATAACCTATTTTGAGAGTTCTAGTCTCAATTATATAAAATAAGACATTATTATTTTTATTTCATATTTTGTAATTTTTTTTATTTTTTTTCATTTTTTTTAAATACAACGGAACATGTTTCACTGTGTATTGATGTTATACACAGTAATGTTAACATGATGTAATTATTACTACCATAACACATGATAAAATTAGTATTTCTGATTTTATTAGAGAAACAAAAGATAAAATACTTCAAATTACTGGAATAAAAAACCTAAAATAAGAGTCTATGTAAAAAGAAAACGCATAGCAGATGTTTTATACGTAATATGAAAGTTGGAAATATATGTTCCCTCTTGCATACGTAAACTACCAACATCTCAAGACTTATTTCATCTTACAGGTTTCTTCACTTTGTTGGATCATGCAATATATGATGCAAGTGAAGTCATAATCAAACTTGTGGACAATAAAATCCCCACCAATGAACACAATAACACAAGTTTTCTTTGTGTTGAAATGGTTTACACCACAAGTAGGATTTCAAGTCTTTAATGCACATTATGCGTTCTTGCAAATTCTACTCCACCTTCCTATCTTTCTCCCTTACAACTTTTCACATGAAAAATCGATTTTAACATTTTTAAATTTTTTATATAATTTTAAATGAAATATAATTTCACTTTTTTATATAATATCGATTGCATCCGTTATCTTTCAGCCTCTGATCGCAACACTTTCATTCTTTTTTTAATCAAAGTTTTTGAAAGAACATTTTCATCATTTGGATGTGTGTGAGAGAATTGATGAAAAAATTTGTTATATTTAACGTTTTTTAGTACAAAGTTATTTTTTTTAGTTTTATACTCTATTTTTGCACTTCGTTGATTTTTCATTTTCTTCTGAGTTTTGTAGCTTAAAAAAAAAAAGACGAACAAAACACAATCACCACCATTAAAAATACAACTTTCGCCACTAACAAAAGATATGGATACCAGACTTCTAAACGAAAGTTAATATTAATGTTGTCTTTTCTAATTCTTAACTGTTTCTTTTTGTATTTATGTCTAGTCTTTAATTTGTCTTTTATTATTCTAGTTTTTATTCTTTTTATTTTACATGTCTCTTTAACTAAACCTAGAGTGCATCTACCGTTGGTATATGTTTGTATATATTAAGACTATTTGCTTTGAACTAAATAAATAAAAAATTATATTATTTTTCATATCTTTTACCTTTTTGCCCTTTATTTTTTTTATTTTAATAGCCACGAAACCACTCCAAACAATTACCACGACTCACAATAAAAAAATAATATATCACACTTTTTACTATATTAAAAAGATATTATTGAAATTAAAACATTATGACATAGTGGAGAAAGATATGAGAGTGCATGAAGAATTTGCATTCATTCTTTTATGAGTAGGCATTGAACAAGTCTTCAGCCTATATAGTATATTCTACCTCATACATTCGTCATTGTGTGTGTCTAATTTTATTTTATTTTCATTGGTCTTTGAGAGAGAAAAATAATTTATTCTTCCACTTAAAATTTCAAAACGATATGAATTATTATCTTCTTACTTAAAAATGGTGGAAGTTGTTTTAAGAAAGTAAAACATAATCTAACATACACTTTTCTTCAATCTTTTAATTGATCATTCTCAATATTGTCTCTTATTTTCTATGGAACTACACTTCACATACTAGTCCTGTAACTAGTAAAACATATCAATTATTTCAACCACGTACTTCATTACAAATCCTTCTAAAAAAAAATGCTATTTTTACATTAACTTTTATACAATAAGAAAGAAAAAAAGAAATGGAGAGTTTCCTCCATTTCATGTAATTTTTTTTTGCCTCGACGTATGGTCGAAGGTGGGGAATAATGCATGAGCGTATTAAATGGTTTGTTTACCGAAAGTGATACTCAACGGGAAAATATGACACTTTGACAATTCTTAAAATTTTATACAATACCATTCTTATACAAGTTGATGGGATAGATTTAAAAATAAATATATGATAAAGAATAAAATTGTAATTAAATAATATAAAAATATATTAAAATAATAGTATTGAGAGTTAATGTAATTATATAAAAAAATTGGGTTGTCAGTGGATCATTGTCCCTTAATCAATTGTATTTGTTGTTTCTGGTATAGATTGATTCAGCTATCTTTGTTATGGTTTAATTAAATTTTAAATATATTGGTTATTTTTTACTAAATCAATGTTAAACATTTCTATTCTACTGAAGGTTTAAGATATTTTTTTATTTTTGTTTAAGTGTATTGTAGTTTTATTTTATAGTTAAAGAAGTGTTATGATCGTGATTTCTGTCTTTATGTTTCTAATTTGTGGTTCAATTTACTTCTTTCTTCTCTAATCTTTTCCAAATCACCATAAACTTGCTTTTGAAAATGATGAAGTGAGTTTGAAATGAGAATTAATTGTCACTCAGTCTCATTGTGAACAAAAATTCAAACCTATATTTAAAGGAAAATAAAATAAAATTTGAATAAAAATGATTTGTTAATAATAATATAATTGAAAATATTCATATTAATGGAGTACTTAAAATAAATTTAATTAAGTCTAATTTTATCAATTGAAATATTAATTGGTTAGATTAAATTTCGTATAAACCTTAAAAGAAGAGTTAGTGCTTTCAGTTAATTGAATAGGTATCAGATCTAAGTGACCAATGATACTAGATTTTTAGGTTTGTCATAAGCTTTTTAGTTGAGACCGATATCATGAAAGAAACAAAAAGTTAACTGAAGAAAGTCAACAAACTTTTAGGCGTGTACTTCATTTAAGGACTCTTGTACACCATGTGGCTATAGTAACATTGTCTTGGTCAAGAAGGAAAAATAATGTACACACGTTACACCAACTTTAATAAAGTATGTTTTAAGGATGTATACCTACTCTTCAACATAGACAAAGTTGTAAACACATATCTAGGATAAAAAATCTTTCAGCATTCTAGACACGTAATTGAAATATAAATAGATTTAAATCCTTAAATAGATTTAAATTTTTTTCTGATAAAAAAAATAAATTTAAATCCATCAATCAAATAAGAAAAATGTCTTTGTCATGGATTTTGCAAAAGACTACTATAAGGTTGAGCATTTCAATCTTAAACATTATCGCAACGTACCAAAGATTAAATATTTATGAGTGGTTTAATAAGAGTTTGATAATAATGACATAATAACTCCTAAAGAATTTGACTAGAATAAGTTCTACATGACTCTAATACCATTTTTAAGAGAGGAATCATAGAGAAGACTCAGCAACAATGAGACATGGCTATGTATTTTTAACCACCAACATATCTCACTAATGAGCCTTACTTCTACCGTCACTTATCATAATGGGTACACACTTGCTTGAAACATCATCAACTCTTGATACCATCTTAATAAGCAAGTTGATGCTTAACTCAACCTTACAAAATTGACTTGTAAGGTGAGTATTGCATCCTATTTATATATTATAATTTTATATTATTCTTAGTTAATGTGATATCTCTAACAATAACAACATTTAAAGGAGTGTTAAGAATTTAAGTGTGTGTCTAAATTTTATATTGAGTGAAAATAAAAAAGGTAAGTACAAATAAAGAAAAATACTCACTAACTCATTATCTTAAAGTTTTAAATAGAATGGATGTTATAGTCTTTTACATAGGTTGTTGACTCATAGCTTATTGGTCTAGATCTCTTTGGTGAATCTAGCTCAAAAGATATAACAAAGTTATTTAACCCTATTAAAAATTAAAAACAATAACTAAAGAAGTAAGTCCTAAAATTTTCATATTGTATATCTAGTTTATATATGCATGTATCATTTCATTTGTAGCAAAACTCATGAATAGAAATAGAAGATTGAAGATTCTATGTGCACTTATCTTTCTCTTGAGAAATGTGGCTTATCGTCTTACATCTTTTGAATTTTGTTGTTCTTGAATTTATTTCATTATTTTTTAATTCTGATTATACCATTCTAGTCATGAATCCATGGTTTTTAAACATTTTTACTGATTGAATTGTTTGTGTTTGATTTCTAGTGCTTAAACTTGATTTAATCTAAATTTTAATTGCTTCAAAGTTGTTTTAATCCATTTCTACGTTGAGTTCACAAAATGAAATTGAATATTGATGGTTCATAATTGAGTGGCAGTCATGTTTAATAAATCATAATATCAAAACACATAAACTCATCAAAGAGAAAACCCTTTTCACATTAGAAGTTGAAGAGTGGTTTAATAAGTTCAAAACTTTGTTATTAGATTACAGTAAAAAAAACTCTTATCCAGAGCGTTCTTAGACAACTCTCACCTTTTTACATGAATTGGGTGGATTTTCCTAGTATTTATTCAAACATCATTTGTCATAAGTTCTTAGTTCGTAAGAAAGTGAGGCCAATATCATAATAGAAAAGAAAGTTAAGTGAAGAAAGAAAACTAAGAACCATGCTAGAAGCCAACAAGCTTATAGGCACATATTTCATTTAAGAAGTCCATTAGAGCATGTGGTTGGTAACATCTTCTTGGTCAAGAAGAAAAATAATGCATAGATTACACCGATCTTAACAAATCATGTCCCAAAAATGCATGCATGTTTTCCAACATAGAAAAACTTGTAAACACATATCTAAGATACAAAATTTTGAACATTCTAAACATGTACTGAGAATACAAATAGATCTAAATGAGACAAGAAAAATTTGTCTTTCATCATGATTTCACAAACTACTATTACAAAATTGTACATTTTGACCTCGAGAACACTAATTCATTGTACCAAAGATTAATGAAAATGGTCTTCATTAATCAAATCAGTAAGAATATGTGGATGATATGGTGGTACTCTTATTGTTAGTATGTAAACAATTAAATGAAGACTCTTATTGTGCATACGGAAAATACCAACATCTCTCAAGACTTATTTCATCTTACAGGTTTCTTCACTTTGTTGGATCATGCAATATATGATGCAAGTGAAGTCCAGTGTCATAATCAAACTTGTGGACAATAAATCCCTCTAGAGAACATAATAAAACAAGTTTTTTTTTGTGTTGAAATGGTTTTACACCAGAAGTAGGATTTCAAGTCTTCAATGCACATTATGCACTCTTTTATCAGTAGGCGTTGAACGAAATCTTCAGCATATATAGTACATATTCTACCCCATTCTGTGCGTCTAATTTTTTGTTTTTTCATTGGTCTTAGAGAGAGAGAAAAATAATCTATCCTTCCAATTAAAATTTCAAAACAATCTGAATTATTATCTTCTTCATTATATTCTTCATTTTACTTGATTTCATGGAACACTTAAAAAGGGTGCAAGTTGTTTTAAGAAAGTAAAACATAATCTATAACATACACTTTTCTTCCATCTTTTAATTGATCATTCTCAATATTGTCTCTTATTTTCTATGGAACTACACTTCACATACCAATCCTATAACTATAGTAAAAAAAATCAATTATTTCAACCACGTACTGCATTCAATCTACTATCTCTTGTCTCTATTTTTAAATACGATTTCAATAATTCTAAAATTAATTATTAATAACTACAATAATTTTAAATAAAAACTTAAATTGTTCATTATAAATTTAACTATAAAAAATTAAAAAAAATATTTACTTATGGTAATTATATTTATATATAATTCATATATTTAAGATAGCTTCTTTATTGTGAGTTTAATTATATAAAAAAGCGTATATATTTTACTGCTGACAAATTGAAACATTCTCGATTTGACAAGAAAAAAAACATTATTTTAAATATATATATATATATATATATATATATATATATATACACTTATATTTGTGTGTGTTTGTTTGTTTTTATCTATGAAGTTCGGACACCCCTCTTAAATGACGTGTTCGTGCCGGATACACGTACCGGACACCGACATTCGTACGACACTCATTGGTGAAGTGTCCAATTCAAAAAATATTTGTTGAAATTTTTATAATTGTAGCACAGATTTAACATAATTTTAAAAAGAAAAAAATACATTAATCTTCTAACAACTCAAATTTATTGTATAAATTTTTATTAGAATTATAAAAATAAGGAACAAATCATTTTGAACCTGAAAAACATCTTTCTGTTAAAAAAAACTAAAAAATATTTAATGTTCGTGTCTCCGTAGGTTTTTATTGAGTACTTAAATTTTTTTCTTTAAATTGAATATTTAATTAGTTATTTTAGTGTAAGGGTCTTTTATAATTTGTGTCTGTTTTATTATGCACCATACATCATCATATATTATAAAATATATATTATAATAAAAAAAATTAAAAACTATTTCAGGTACTTAAACCAAATTTAGTATTAATTTAAAAACATTTAATTTATTAAGTGTCTGATTTAATAAAAAAACAATTATTAATAAAAAATTGATTGTATATTAAGGAGCAAATATTTATGTAAGTATATATACACATCAGTTGGGTTTAGGTGTCCACACTAAGTGATGTTGTTCATTAGTTGCTTGGGTGTGTTTTATGTAGGTTAAGCCATTTTCTCGTTGCTATCTCCATGTCCTATGGAAAACGTTGCTTGTGTTTTATGTAGTTTAAGTCATTTTCTCATTGCTATCTCCATGTCCTATGAAAAACTATCTATATAGTCGATGTATACAGATTGAGATACCCCTGAAGTATCCCACTTAATTTAATTTATTTTATTACTGATAAAAAAAAACATATACACATCAGTCAAAGTCAAAGGGAGTAAGTCTTGACCGTGTCTGTATATTAATTTATTTGTTCAGATCCAATCCTTTCAGGAATCTAATAATGGTCTTTGAAACTATATAATGGAATGCCTATTCATTATTCAGTAGCCATCAATACAACGTACTCAGTATTATTCAGCTCATACATATACAACATATACTTCCATGCTTCATGTAAATCAATACAAGTATTCATTCAGTTCCAAGGACCGCATCCCATATACGTTACTAAAAAATAAAATAAAATGGATTCACAATATGGTGCATGGAAAATATATTCACTATATAACGTCAATAAAAGGATGGGTTTAAAAATAAAATAAAAAATGCAAATAGATATTTTGAATTTTCAATGAGTCAATAACCCGTAACGCAGCACCGGCTTTCAACTAACACATCATTGGTCAATAATATAAATTAATTTTACTAACAATAGATTAAAATTAAACTCCTGAATACTATATACATTGCAGAAATAACAAAGATGTTCATTTGTGTTAACAACATAGAAATAGCCCCAAAGGGTTCAAGGCTTCCACAACTTCATGGTGCAGTCTTCGCTAAAAGTTGCAACAAGATTCCTATGGGGATGGTGAGTGACACCTATAACTTCCTTCTCATGGACCTGCCATCAGCCACCGAGAATTTCATTATATCATTAAACAAATTATTTCTTAAGAAAACAGCCTCGGTAGAAAAGAAGCATACTGCATGGGAACAAAATACGGGAAAATAAAATCCCATTTAACCAAACACAGACAGAGGGTTTGATCAACATAGAATGCATAACGTATTATCTGAAGAAATTAGTAATGCATAAAAAACCAGCATGAAAAGCGCGCCAATTCTGGTTCGAGTTAGTATTAGCAAATTGTACACAAAATCCCTGTTTTAACGAAATATTGAACAAGATAAATGTGGCAAATACACAGTTTAATATCCAGTCTATTTTCGCATAGTCTGATATGCACTGTTTGAATTTGTATCTGGTATACACAGACTAAAACTTGCGTCTGATATCAAACTCAGGCGGTATCATCTGATACACCTTATTTGGCTCAATCTAATTCTATTTATCAACTGAGTCTTATACCATCTTTCACATGCAATATTGCAACAACACAAATATTTATGGAAATTATGACCAATTACCTTCATTAGATGCTCCAATTTTCCAGATTGATAGCTGAAGCAGTATATATTCCTGCATTCAATTTGTCATTCCATTAAGAATTTAACAATATTTGGAAAATGTTTGGAGGGTTAGATTATTTCAAGAAAGAATATTACTAATTTGGTAACATCATCCAGAAGTTACTGCAAAATTATTGGGTTATGTTATTGTGTTGTGCTTAAGAAATATGGGAAAATATCATCATAAAGCATACATGATGTAATTCCATAATGTACTTGAAGTCTGTCTACCAGAATATATGAAGAGCTGTGTCATATTATACATAAATCAGGATACCTGTCTTCACCAACACAGTAAATCCATTCCCCTTTAGGTGAAACACAGGCTGCAACAAAGTCTCCACCCTCTCTTTTTCCAGATGAGAAGCTCTTTACAACCTATCAATTGACAGAAAATAATGCTCAGAATAGAGATGAACTAAAGTTTCATATCTTGCAGTTAAATCCTAACATGCTGTCACAACACTTCCTTTTCAAAAAACAGATGAAAAGAAATGAAGCCCAAAGCTTCTCCAGTCCACATTTAAGTCAATGCCTATATTCAGCAGCATGAATATGCAGAATTAGATACATACTCATCCTTGTCAGAACAAACACATTCATTAAGGAGGACAGTGCAACATCTTTGATATTACACTAATGGACTAAAGTATAAATAAAATAATTTCCGGTCATCCACTCTTTTATGTATACCTGTCCTTGAAGGGTCATAATATATATAGATGATGTTTTGTTACAAACAACAATGTGATCAGTATTCTTGGGGAAAATGTGAACAGAATTGACCGAAGCATCACCTCCCTAACAGTTCAAAGAAATCAGAAATTAGGCAAATGAACAAAATTGTCAGAAAATTGAATGGAAAAAAAACCCATAATAGTAAATTTTTGAAGACACACCCTTAAAGGAGGAGGTGGCTTAAAAGTTTGCATGCAGTCTGTAGTCTTCACATCCCAGACCTACAACAAGGAGGAAAAATACATCTCTTGTGAATGCCCTATAAACACGGAACTTCAAGTATATGCCAAGTAACTGACCTTGATCGTACAGTCACTTGAGGCAGTAATAACACGACTTCCATCATTTGTAAAAATTGCATCATTTACATAAGATGTATGGCCACGAAACTCTTTCAACATTTTTCCAGATTTGAGGCCGTGGATCCTACATCACAAAAAAAGAATCTTTTCATTCACCAGTAGCTGACATTTTATTAAAGCATTTTATAATGTTAATATATAAAAATATAAACTATATGGCAGTACTAAGATTTGAACAAGGAGTTGGGCTAAAGAGCAGCACAAAAATGAGTAATTTGATTTACAATCCCTTCTACCTCTAACAACACTCCCCTTACAAGATCTAACTCACTGTTTGGATGAAGAACGAAGAAGAGATCTTAAGGAATTGGAAATACAGGCAACAGGATATGTCTCACTTGATGACTATGACAATGATGATTATGTGAGTTTAGTTTTTAACTAAAGTTTGAGTCATCCGAACTGAAATCCAAACATACTGTATGTTGGGGAAAAGGAGGAAAATTGATTTTGTTAGGTTTATAACTTATGAGATAACTGCTTATTTTCTAACTTCCTGGGCATACACGAGCACTAGGTTCTCAATTTATTCTTGTTTTGTGTCAATTGTTTTTACTTGAGTGTACTATTTTCTGAGGAACCCGTGTTATGACGCTTATTATGATGTGACTTTAATTATGTTATTTTCATGTATTTAACTTGCATTATATCATAGTTTCCTTTAACTTTTGTGATACTTTTGGGGAATTGTATTTCCTACACTATGTTATTGTTCTTGATAATTACGCTATTAGTGTAGGATATAAAACCATTCAAGTGCTTTCACCTAGCAACAACTTAAACTTCTACTGTTCATGACACGTCATTGGAGCCTTTTATGATGTCTAGAATTTAATCCCTAGTATCCAATTCTTTTAAGTAAAAGTTAAATTCTACTTAGTCTACACTTCAAGCACAAAGAGATCTCTTGTGACTGTTGCCAGTTAGATATAAAGAAATCATGTGCCTTCAGCTACCATTTTAACCTTTCACGATAGTTGGTTCATGACTATTATATTTATTTTAGCATTTATTTGGAAAGAAAAACATATTGAAACCACCGTGCTTTTCACCAATGGCCACATTGTCAACCCCGCATTTTTAAGTTGTATTTTAGGCTTGCATCATCTACCAATTAATGCCAACTTTTAATCATTTGGTCATTCATGCCCTCCTTGTTAACAACTTAAAAGAACCTCTCAAGCCTAAAATTTAAGTCAGTTCAACTCATGGCCTGTAAACAGTTATCTCTAACAAGACAACATAAAATAAGTAAAACTAAACGAAAAAACCTTGCTGTGCTGTCAAATGAAGTGCTTAATAACTGGCTTCCATCACGAGAGAAGGAAACACTTGTGACACCTTGGGAATGAGCACGTTCAAGACGCCGCAAGCACTGGCCAGTCCTAATACGCCAGACCTAAAAAGAAATGTGAAATATACAATTATAAGTTTCACATATTAACAGTTGAGTTGAAAACATAAACACTTCCAAAAACAGGAACTACAACATCCACATGGAAATCAGTAAATATTCAAGGAACCACAAGATAAGACAAAATAGGACCATGCCATGCCAGTTTTAAACACAAATCACGGCATTAATAGTGTTTAGATACAATTAACATTGTTGTAGTAATGCTAGTCTCCAAAAGGTTGCTTTTAACTTATGCATAAACTAGTTTTCTTCTCCTTTAACTGTTAATGGAAAGATTTATCCCAACAAGGCCATGCTAAAAGGTAACTATTAATTGTTTTGTTCACAAATTTATACCAATATACCCAAGTTACCTTACAGTATAAATCGAGGTTACCAGCAAAAATATGAATTTTCGAGATCCCACATCCCTATTTAATCATGACCTTTTTCACCTAGTTGCACAATTTGACACTATTCACTACTCACTCACGCTCCATAGGTATAAATCCTAAAATTTGCCAAATGAATTATGTTCAGTAGCTCAATTCCATTTCACAGAAATATTGAAGAGCTGTGCACAGCTTGAATACACACACGCATAAACACATACAAAATCAAAAATATAAGAAATTCTTCTAAAGGTTAGCTCATGCAGCCTTAAATGCAAACATGAATTACTCACTTTAATCTTTCCATCTTGAGACCCAGATGCAAGCATTTCCGAATCTCTGCTAAAGTCTACACAAAGCACAGCATCATCATGCATCATGAACACTTCCTGCAAGTTCATCGAATCAGAAAATGTCTAAGGAAAAGACTTACGGTACACTAAGAAATTTCCTTTCAGAAATGACTGCTAAAATTATATGTATAACTAAATTGCTAGCGAATATTAAACACATTCATGTTAATAATCGTATTAAAATTCTTAGAAAACATAAATCAATCAGAGATGTTTTGATATATTTATTGAGCACAAAGTGAGCAAGAGACAGATCAGCAAAACAAGACATCGCTTAATGAAAGAAAAAAACAATTGCATGAATAAAATATGTAATATAACTTATAAGCATGGATTTACACATACAAATTTAAAATACCACAATGTATACTTCATGTTAAAGCCAAGATTAAATTTGATGGTGGTCAAATTTGAAAACCCAAAATTACACAAAGATCAAAGGTACTACTCTACCAGAGTAATGTAAGTGATAGGCAATCTTGGGGGCTAAGTATATCATACATACGAAGGAAATAGTTTGGCCAAACATCCATTTCCAAATTCATTGACTATACATACTAAGACATTTTATAATTAGAAGGTAAAACTGATCAAATAAAAACTCACTCACGTCAGCCTGGTACTGAAGATCTTTCTTCAGCTTTCCACTTATATAATCCCATACCTAGAAATATTCCAAAAAGTCAGGGAAAAAGCAACTGAAAGGACGCTCAAAACTCCAATTATGTAATCCCACACCTAGAAATATTACCAAAAAAAAACAGGAAGAAAGCAGCTCAAAATGCAACTTTAAAAACTCAAATTATGCATACCTCAATAAACCCATCAACTGAGCATGACACGAGAAACTGCCCATCTGGTGAAAAGCAAGCACATTCTGCATGACTTTTAGTCCCAAACTAAACAAGCACATAAGCAGGCATGAAATAGAAGGGTTAGATTATGAAAGAAAACTTGCTGCATTCTGTACCACATACACTGTTGGATCTACATTTTTGTTTTCTCTGACTCCTTCAGTGTTGTTCACTTCTCATCTCCATAAAAACATAACTGAAACAATGCCTTAAATATGGATAAGATACCTTTATCGTGTGAGAAAGAGCTGTTGGATACATGTCATCCACATCTTGTTTCATAGCAGCTGTTCCACGAAACAAATCAAACTGTGTTCCTGGAGGAAGCAACCCTGAGAGAACCCAAAGGAAAGCATAGCTCAGTCAAAATGTAAAGATATCATGGGAACTAAACATTTATCATCTCTAGCAATGACAAATATAAGCTAGTATTATAGGCTCTAATTAACACACAGAGAAGGTGCTGGACAACAATGAAGGTGGCCCAAATAGGCCACAGAGAAGGCAAGCTAGGAGTGGCCACCATTCAAGTGGCCTTCCAACAAGTTTCTTTTGTGCTTATTTTATTATTAGAGAAATGAAAGATGAATCAAGCATCAGTATAAATGAAATTTGAAAATTGAATTCATCCAGCATTTTAAGTTGTAGAAATGACCAAGTAAGACTTTGTACTTGGTTACCAAGACAAAATTCAAAGAAGAAATGGAAAATAGTGAAATCAAATTAAAAACATACAGTGAACTGCATTAAGAAACACAGGAAAAACAATAAGAAGATGATCACCATGACAATGAATCTTATTTTTAATAACCATGACAAGGAATCTTATTTTTAATAACCATGACAAGGAATCTTATTTTTCAAAACCATGAAAGTAAATACCTTGATGCTGTTGCCACTTCAAAGCCTGACCAATTAAAGCCATCAATCGGGATGGTGGCACCACAGTAACTTCTGCTGCAAGAGCTGAAAATGCAAGGAAAGAGAAGTTCTTAAGGTAAAATCCTAAAAAAATGAAGTTTCATTTCAAATAAAAAATTAGATATTCATTACAACAAAAAAATAGTATCACAACTTCAAGGTAACAACTACAACAGTAAAAAAACAAAAACCTTGGCCTATTTGTGCACGTCGCTTCTCTTTTGTTGAGTCTTGATAAGCCTATCATATAGGACACAAATCATGAACCCTTGGGTAAAGAAACAAACACAAGGATATGGCTAGAAATAAAGCTTTGAAGTTGTCATTATTATACTCTTTTTTCCCAAAAACAAATAATAATAAAATAAGGGTAAATGGTTTTTTTAGTCCTTGAAAAATTTCCAAATTTAGGTTTGGTCCCCAAGAACTAAAATCAATAGTTTCCATTACTTTTCTTTAAAATGCCCATACTTTAAGCTAGCACTCCCCTCTAATTGGAATTAAAATGTGGGTATTTCAAAAAATATTTCATCAACTAAACAACATTAACCATAATAATAAAAAAAAAACAGAACTCCTGGGTCTATAAGGCTAGCCCACTGCCAGGTCTCATATGACTTCTGTGCCATAATAATTTTAGTAGAAGTTAAAATATATTTAAGTGATTGTTCGGAATGGAAGAGTTTGAAAGCTTAATGGAAAGGAAAATTTTTCATTTTATGTGGATATTATCCTCATTTGATAATTTTTTAAATGAGAGGAACAAAATAAAGATCATCATGTAACTTTCCATTCATCCGATATCCATTTTTTCAACACATTTCATAACTCACTAAATTTAAAATAAAAAAATTAAGTAATTAACCCTCCATTCCTTTCCATCCAAAGCTATGAAGAATGAACACTCCTATTGCTTTAAGTTTTGGAGCATCAAACACATTCCAACACCAATACAACACATGTTAGGCACTCCTCATTTTACTTTTATCTGCTTGAGCCAACCCATTATTAAACACTTAAGCCAACGCCTCCATATTAATGGACATTTCAAGGACCCTAATATAGTAGTATTATTAAAAAAAAGTATCTATATTTTTTAAACATTCAGAAAACTAAACTTAAAAAGTAATATAAATTTTAGAAAACAAAATCTGACAGCATGTCTTGACTTGTTATTATCATAGGAGAGTGAATACACACACGAATATACAAATATTGATTATTATTTTAGATCTTCTGCTATTTTACCTATATTTAACTTCATTTAACGCTGTCCATTGTCCATGTCAGGAGTTTGTATTTCATAAAAGTTTAAAGCCCTCCATCCAACCATACCCTAAAATAAAATAAAAGGATGCAAAGGCTTCCTAATTTCTGCATAAGGCTCATTTATTTATTAAAATACTGTCTAAACTAAACACTGACTTTATTAAACACAAAGCCAAGGCTTCATCCACCACATAAAGCTCCAACGAATGTCTTAGAAGAGACTTCCTGCCCTAAAACTTCAGAATACAGAACACAGATCTGTTTCCCTGTTTTTTAACTCCTAAACAACAATTGCCTCATGGCAGTTTTGTAACTTTGCATTCTTAAAATTACTGTTACATAACTTCCATAGTCCTAACAATGCCTCATTGCAACCATTGCACTGTCTAAGCCCTCATTTGGAGTAAAGTCTCCAAATGCATGGTCTATTATTGACATGTATTTTCTGCTATATATACATAAGAATTGAAGATGAATGATGACAACTCTAGCAAATTGCAGATACAAATAGCTTAGAGCGAAATAAGAAACAAGTGTCTTGAGTTAGACAACATGAAATTGCAAAAATAAAAATAAGAATAACGTACTAACCTCATTTGGATCAAAATAAGTTCTAACTAGGAGATGTTCAAGACGCAAATATCTTTCAGGCTGCTCTTGTTTCATTACACCCATCACCTGTGTTTGCCTTAAAATTGCACGAGCAGTATCCAGTTCTCGAAGTTCAATCATTTCTAGTACAATCTGCAACCATGTTTTAAATTTTGAAATATTGACTAGAACAGATACCATTATTACAGTGTTATACAGATCAGTATAAGGCGAGATTTTACAAATATCAAACAGTGCTGAATGAGAGTTCCTGAATATCACATCCCCTAGAGGCCAATTGGCCCATAACAAATATGAACACTGCTTAATTTTTATCAGCTCAATTCTCTTTTTAGCTTGATTTGTTAGCATCACTTTCCCAGTGGAGGGGAAAAATTAGATTCCTAAAGTATCCAACCTCATTTGGCAACTTTCTAGCATTTTCAAAGATAAATGAATTTTTTTTTTAGCTTATTTCATTGTCAATAATTGAATCTGGATGTGAGGCATAAAAAATTATTTATATTTACACTTTAAAAGCGATTATACTTTCTCATCTAACAACATCTATTCTTCTCAACTCACTCTTAAAACATCATTCCCAAATGCAGAATTACAAATCAATTTTTTTAACCTCAACTCTTCCGAAATCAAATCTTTCAACATCAATTCCTTTTTATTTTCTTTTCTTTTTATCAGCAAATGTTAGTTGTTAATATGTCAGTTTTTTTGTTAGCAGGGGGATTTAAACCCTTTACCTATCCCACCTTCCCTTCCCTTCATTCACTTCTTACCACCAAGCCAACCTTATAACTCCAACATGAATCCTAATTTCTAATCAAAAATCGATTCCACCAAAACAGGCCATTTATCCCCCCAAAGTAAAGGAGGTTAAAAAATTATTAAACTGCTAATATAGCAGAGAAAATATTACAACTCCCGAAATTTTTTCTTTCCAGTAAAATGGCAATCTAAATAAAGATATCCTCAAGTCCAAGGGAAACAACCAAATGATTATGCACTTAAAATCTAGTGAATGAGCAATGCACAAAAAGCAAATGTCACTAGACAATGATCAACAAATCGAAATCACAAATCCACCTGGCCAGTGGCTGCTACTAGCTAAGATTGACCAAAAACATAGTTAGGTTAGGCAGATTGATTAGTAACAATATCCAGCACTTCCTATGCAAACAGCATCACGTTTTTTACCCTTACCAACCTCTATATCAACATTTCAGCCCATCATTTTAATCTTATTACCCTATTGATACTGTTCATGTAATGGAAGGGTCTTAAAGACGTAAAAAAGTCCATAACCAGCATTGGAAGACTGTGATAAAGCGAATATACAGTTATACACTAAACAATCAGTAGTTATATGTCATTAACCAAAGTATGTCACAAAATACCTGCTCATACAAATCCTCCAATTTATTCCTGGGAAGCTTGAGTTGAGAAACTTGAGGCAATATAGCATCCCACCTCCCACTGTTAATGTCAGCAACAAAAGTCTCAATGCTGTCAACAGTGTTCAGAGAAACCTGGCATTCATTCTGCAACGTCTGAAAAGTCTGATGCAACGAATTTTCTTTGCAAAACTGAAGCACAATTTTGATGACACTGCGAAGGGCAAACGAAATTTGACAATAACACAAATTAAAAAAAAAAAAACACTGCGCGAGAACCAATGAACGAATTTCAATTAGCCATGAACAAAATCGAAACATAAGTTTTAGTAAACGAAGAAAATTAAATTTGTCGATTTGAAGAATTCGCAAACGAAATAGAAATACGGAGGAAAATATAGATGTAGTGAAGGATACTTACTCTCGAGCTTCAATTTCGAGGGTAGACATTACAGCTATGACGATTGGACTTGCACCACGATACGTGCGTAGGGTTTTAGTGCAGATTCAAAGAAACCAAGTGCTTATCACTTCTCAGTTCCAACGTTCTTAGTAGGACATAATCACAGTCCCAACGTTCTTTTTATTTAACCCAACAAACATGCCCTTGTGAACAACAAACCCTTTTTGCAGATTGGTCTGGGTCGGGTCGAACCCAATAACCCACATGGTTAGGGCCTAGATTTAGCAAGACAAATTCTTTCTGTAAGTTACAAATTGTGACTTTCCATCTCAAAATTTTCCTTCATTTCGAAATTCAAAATTCAGAATTAAAAAATATATTTTGAAAATAAATTTGGAATAGATTTTTGTGTTCTGGAAATAGAATTCTGAAATATAATTGGAAATTAAATTTCATTCTAAAAAAAAAAAAGCAATTCTGAAGCAATGTACAAAAACTAGAGTGTTGAATGGAGCAAAGTGGAACATGGGTAGCATTCAAAACTCTAGTTTAATGCAATTTAAAAATATGCTATCAAGTATCTCACATATAACTTTGATTAAAATGAGTAGAATATAGTTATCATGTTTCTAAATACTTATAATATTTTTTGAATAATTTGTTATCATAAGTGTTTAATGGTGATGAAATACTTATAGAAAGATTTTTGTTTAGTGATATTCATGACTTTTTATATTTATAAATATTACAGCATGGTGAGAGTTATTTTTTATCTTTAAAATGTATAACAAAATATAAACAAAGTAAGGAAAAATAATTAAAATAAACTTCTAAATTATCTTTTTCTTGTTTTAATTTTTCTTGCATAATTTTGTCGAAAATAAGTGACTAAAGTTTAGAGCAGGAAACATGAAAAATAGGAAGGGAGTGTGATGTGAATAATGAGATAAATGAAAATATATTTAGTATGACTTTCTTCACTAACAATTCGATTTAAAAACACAACACAATTACGAATAAAATATTAGTATAATCATCATTTAAATAATTTTGAAATTATATTATTTAAATAAAAGTCGTCTATCCATCACTCATTTTCTTTAACTAAATGGTAGTTATAAACTCACATTAAGAAATAGTAAAAGAAATTGCGTGGTAATTTTAACACTTTATGACCCTGATTGTATATATGTTTATTACTGTATTTATCTATAATTTAAATTTATTTTTATTATTATCTTGTATTGATTGTCTGGTTTATCTAATTTTGATTTTAAGTTAAATTTATTAGAATCTCAAATCAACTAAAAATAAAAACATATCATAATATATAAAGTTATAAATAAATGTAAATTTCATCTTATAAATTATTTATAAAATTAAATTAAATTTAAAATTAATTTTTTAATAGAATTTATAATATAATCAAATTCGAACCATACTTTTGAATTTTTGTAAATAGACCTAAAATAAAATATTATCTAACTCTTATGATAATTCAAATGAATAGAAAACAATACAAATACAGATAAGTAGACACAACATTAATAATGAAGAGATAATATACAAATATTATCGATAAGAAGAGTGATGATGAAATAATTATATTCAAAATAGTACATCCGATTTATTTTTTTTTAATTTTCTATTTGATTAT
Organism: Phaseolus vulgaris; assembly: GCF_000499845.2. NCBI lineage: Eukaryota > Viridiplantae > Streptophyta > Magnoliopsida > Fabales > Fabaceae > Phaseolus > Phaseolus vulgaris. The sequence continues at coordinate 42,340,413 of NC_023758.2, read as the reverse complement.
TTAAACTACAAATCCTATTTTTATAATACTCTTAGAAACAGGTAGTTCCATGCAAAGGTTGATATTATTAATTTATCCATTTTATATTAAAATTATAAATAATAAGAAACATAGAAAAGGTAAAATATAATAAATACTAAGGGAACTACGGTTTCGTGTTATATAATATTGTATTATCAAGAACTACTTCTCTCAAAAAATATTATACTCGAATGTTATTTTTGGATTATTTAAAATTATGTATAGTTAACATTAGGATGTCTTAATGTATTAAATTTAAAAATAATTAAAATAGAAATTATAGTGGGGTTAAAAAGTAAGTTTTCATATTTTAGTCATGGAAATATAACTTTTTAACTTTCTTTCCATAAAAAATAAACAGTATGTAGACATGTATACCTGGATAATTATCACTCATTTTAAATAGTTGAAGTTATTATGATTACATAAATGTTTAAAACACACTAAGTTTATTATTCATTTTTTTTTTCGAGTTTGTTTTCATTCTATAGTTTTATGTTGTTTAAAACATTTTTTTATTAATAAGCCGTTGTCTTTATGTGTACTCGTGTTTTAATGGGAAAAAAAATTAATTACATATTCACACTATCATATTTCCATTTTATAGTATACAAAATTTATATAAGAATCGTTTTTTTTTAAGTTTAGAGGATGCTTTTAAAAAAATATTAAAGTTATACGTTATGTCTTTAAGTATTAAGTTAAGAGATTTAATAAGATATATAAATTTTAATAATACATTTTAAATTAAATAGATAAAACTATCATGTGATAAGAGCTACTGATTTAAAAAAAAAAAATTCTTACAATATGTGTAAAAAATTACTTACAAAATTATTAGATAAAATATATATTGAAAAAGATAATTTCTAAATCCAAACTTAATACTAGTATTATTAGAAGAGTCTATCATTGTAATCATATAATAACCTTTAATAGATTTAATCTATAATTAGTCATATATTAATATTAATTATTATATATTTAATTGAATAATTAACTTACTCTTAAATTTTGTTATATATATTCATAATATATTACCATTGACTTGAATTTTGTTATATTTATAATCTTACTATATATGATCACTTTTTTAGTCAAAGGAACAAATAATTTTAAAAAAATTCAGGATGTTATTTATTTATTGTATATATTCTCAATACATATTATAAACATGCACTGTATAATACACGAGTGAAGAAATTATATATATAATTTATATGTTTAATTAACTTATAACAGCTGGCGTGTTACAATATAACATTTGTTTAAACTTATAGATTTATGCTCATGCACAAACCTAGATGTTGACTATCAACCTACTCTATATATATTTTTAAACATATACAAATTTTGTATTATTCAAAAATCAAAACATATATTTGTTATTATTGATTCATTTTATAAGTTCAATTTATTTAATATTGATTTAAAACTTTATTTAAATCAAATATAAACTGAGTTGCTTTTAGATCTTTAAATTAAATTTATCAATTTAAATTAATTTTATAAAATACTAAATTTGACTTTATTTTATTTTTTTAATCATTTAAAAAATACATTTAACAACTGCTTATAATAATATAATAATATTTGAAATTAAAAAATAAAATATTAATTTATTAAAATGTAAAGTATATGTTTTTAGTGTTCAAATATATAATATATGAGCACCCTTCTATTTATTTCTTTTTACTTTTCAATCTTTCTCTCAATTTGAACAACCACATTTTTAGTGTTTTTTTCCCCTTTTTTTTCTTCTTCAGTCTCCCTTTAATCTAAATATACTAAAAAAAGCATACTGTATTCAAAATTATAATTTTTAGCTTAATAAATAAAGAGTTACCTCAATTTATATGATTTTAAAAAATTGGATCAGTAACCCAATAAAACTTGAAGAGAGTTGTGGACTACCTCTGTGACTAGTATAAAAAGTAGGCTGAAGACTCTCTCATGTAGCATGCTAAGAATTTGTAGCTTGAAATGGATATTTTCATGCAATCTTTGTTACTTACTGTGATCACCTTCATTGCATCTGTCTATGTTTTGCAGAAAAGAAGAAGACCAGTTCCCACTAAACCCTTGCCCCCTGGTACCTTAGGGTGGCCCCTACTGGGTGAAACCTACCAATTTTTGTTCATCAAAACTCAACATTTCATTCAAGAGAGGGTCAAAAAGTACTCCTCAGAGATCTTCCACACAAATATTCTAGGAGAGCCAACAGTGGTTCTTTATGGCCCTGCAGCAAACAAATTTCTCTCCACCAATGAGGCAAAGCTTGTCAAAGTTTGGTACATGAAGACTCAGCGCAGCTTCTTCAATATTCCTGATCAAACACATGCAGCAAAGCCAAAACCAAGACAAGAAGCTGCATCTGCTGCTCCTGTGGCGATCTTGGGGATTCTGAAACCTGAGGGAATAGCAAGGTACATGGGGAACAGGATTGGATCAACCATGCACCAACATTTCATGACACACTGGGAAGGAAAAACAGAAGTGAAGGTGTACCCTTTGGTGAAGGCCTTAACCCTCACACTGGTTTGTCAATTCTTCTTAGGCATTGATGAACCAAAATTGGCCAGTGAGTTTGAGAACTTGTTTTATGGGATCTACTCTGTTCCTGTGAATTTTCCTGGCTCTGCATACCGTAGGGCGCTGAAGGCTTCAGCTTCTATAAGAAAAGAGATCCAGTTTCTGATCAAAGAAAAGATTGATGCTTTGTCTAAGGGGCAAGTTGTGGATGATCTACTAGCACACGTAGTTGGTGCTGAGCAGGGTGGAAAATATGTGCCAAGACTTGAAATAAGCAACATCATCATGGGGTTGATGAATTCCAGCTACATGCCAATAGCTGTTACTCTGGCTTTCATGATCAAACACATTGGACAGAGGCCTGATATCTACCAAAAAATCGTATCAGGTAATTTAAGATACTAATTATGTATACACAACATTAAAATTTTAGTACAATTCTCTACTCTGAATTGAACTTTCATCCTTTATAACTTTCACAACCCTTTTCCTATACAAATTACCAAACTGAAACATTAATTTTAAGTCACTAACAACGTTAAAAATACTTAAGAAAATGCATTTAAGTTTTGTCTGCATAAAATATTTTAGGTGACAGCTTTAAGGTAGTCTGAGATAAGTATACGGTTTATCTGTATAAAATATTGGTTTAAGCCAGGAAGATACAGTTTGTGTTTTTGGATTTTCCTTTTGGACTCAGATGCAAAATTCTTAAACAAAAATAATGTTGACTTACCATGGCAGTGACAGGTAAGCCAAAAAAAATGAAGTATATTTAATTTTTCTTCTTCAAAGATAGACTATATATCATACTTTCTTTAATTTTGAATCAGAGCATGCTGATGTGACAAAATCCAAAGGATCTGGTGCAGCACTAGGCTGGGACAGCATACAGAAACTGAAATACACATGGGCTGTTGCACAGGAGACTATGAGACTCCATCCAACTGCACCAGGTGTATTCAGAGAGGTCTTAACAGATATCACCTATGAAGGTTTTACTATTCCAAAGGGGTGGAAGGTACCATGGTTTAGAGACTGTAAGATATTAATTGATAAATGTAAGTTAGCTTGTAAATTAAATTGGTCTCTAACTTCTTAACATTTTTACAGATCTTTTGGTCCATTGTTGGGACAAATAAGGATCCCAAGTACTTTCCTGAACCTGAAAATTTTGATCCCTCAAGGTTTGAAGGGAATATTCTTCCTGCTCCATACACTTGGATACCCTTTGGAGCTGGACCAAGATCTTGCCCTGGAAAAGATTACATGCGGTTTGTGGTCCTCAATTTCATTCACATTCTTATAAACAAGTTCAAGTGGGAAGTTATGCTTCCTGATGAGAAAGTTTCAGGTGTTCTAATACCTACACCAGCAGAGGGAGTTTGTATCCGTCTATTTCACCACTAAGTTCTCATGAGTGCAGATAGTGTGACACATGAAGAACAGTTTGAAAAAAGAGTCCCCATATACTAACAAGTCTCTTTCTAGCACTTCCATTTGACAACAACTGATGAGCTTGTTGGCATGTGACATGTTATTATTTTTTTTAATAAATGTTGGGTGAAGTTTTAATGGAAATGAATGAAGGGTTTTTGAGAATTTGAAAATCTATTCTTTCGTTTCCTCTTTTGCTTTCGCAGTGGTGGTGATCTCCCTCCTTACTTCAGTTACAATTTCTACATAGGTTCTCTCCTTCAGTCTTTTCAGACTGTTTATCGATTCGAATTGAGTCCAGAATCAAGAACTTCTCCTGTAATTTCAATTCAACCACGAAGAGGCAAGATCCAAACAGTTCTACCAAAATTGTTAAAAGTATAATGATATTGACTAATCTTATTTTTTAAATTACAACCCTCAATATTATAAATTTAATATTTTTCATATTATTTAATTGTAAATTTATTTTTTATTATATATATTTATATCTAAATCAATAACATAAATAATTTTTTTTTATATAATCATCATGATTGTAGTTTCATTTCTCTTATTAAAAAATCTTTAGTTTCAGTTTCAAGAGAGTATTTTTGTTTGTGGTTGTCCAAGTTACATTTTTCTTGAAAGAAATATAAATCTTTGGGTTGTGTAGATTACCTATGAGTGCAAATTATGCACAGAATGATCAATATCATATCATAATAAAGTCGACAAATTAACCAAAAAAAATGTAAGTTGGTTATAAGTATGAAAAATTAATCTATGAGTACAAATTTTATCAATATCATATAGTCGACAAATTAACCAAACAAAATATAAGTTTGTTATAAGTATGAAAAATTGACCAAAAGGGGTAATCCATTTTGAAAACACACAAATAAAAAAATGCAAAAATAATTATGAAAATAATATTTCTGAGTCAAATTTTTTAATATAGAAAACATTAATTAAATTTATTAATTTTATATTTTTTTATATTTTTTTTAATTAAAATTACCAACCAAATTAATAACTTAAGATTTAAATAAATATAAAAAATTGTACGGGTAGACAATTTTTTTAAATAAATATAACTCTTTTGCATAATGAAATGGATCAAACAATTCAGAACAACAAGGTAAATAAATATTCTTAATGTCACGTCAAAGCAAAGAAAATTTTTCATTTAGATTATAAAATCATTCTTTGTAATATTATTTTCATAAAATATTTTAATTTTATCTTATTTTTTTAATAATTTAATTTATTTTTTAATATATTAATTTTAGCATAAATAGATGTATATTATTACTTTTACATGTTATATAGTCTATACTTTCATTAACATTTATATTATATAATCTAAAAATTTATACATAAACCACATCCCATTTATTTATAATTGTATCAACCTTAAAATATAATTCACAAACATAATTTAAATTTTTAAAAACAACAAAATATTTTTAACATTGACCATATTTAAAAATATAGTCAATATTTTTAATTTATCACACAAGTCATTTTTAACCAAATTTATTTAAAATTATTGTGAAAAAAATTCACTTTAATTCTTCAACTTTATATATGATTTTCTTAAATAAAAATAAATAATTTTTTGATATTATTTATAAAATAATTTTTTTTAAGTATACATATTTTTATTTTAAAAAATATTAATTATTATTCATGAAAGAAAAAAAATTATAATTAAAAACTTCAATTTAAATAAAATACATTAAAATTGTCACCCCACTATATAATTTTTTTATATTATATATTATAAAAAATGGTCTGTTTGAATTTGATATAAATGGTTTGTTTCAATTTAGGTTCACAGGTATCTTTATTTTGATGGATAGGGTTATAGGTTGGTTGTTGGTTTAGGTGGCTAAGGTTTGTTGTTCTAATGTTCTTTCATATGTTTGAAGTGTGTTTTTACTGGGTATGTAGTGTTGGATTAATTTTGGCTCTTTCCTTGTGGTGGAACGGAGGTCTGAGAAGATGTGTTCTAATGTATAGGTATGTATAAGGGGTTGAAGCATCTGAGTGGTTCTTATTATTCAATCCTTATTGATGATTAAAAAAAGACTGTATAATTTTTTTTACATCTTATTTAAATTGAAATTGTCAATGGTTGAAAACTTTAATAAAAAATAAATAAAATAAATGACAAATTAATAAATTTAATTAATATTATCTACACTATTAACAACTTTATCTAAAAAATATTTATTTTTATAATTTTGTTTGTAATAATTTAAAAAATGGATTACACTATCAATTTGGGTATAATTATAGGATCATATGTTTAATGAGACAATGCAATAAGAATATTCTTGTAATTTTCTAGAAGGAAAAAAAGTGATGGTGAGTAGCTAGCTAGATATTAACAAGAAGTCATAGTCGATCCGTACATGTAAAATCCTAATAAAATACTTGTTCATATCATATGAGATCAATCAATGGCATGGTCCATAAAGTCTACCATGATTGAATGAGAGAATATATATTTTAATTAAATTCTAGAATATTATCAATGTTTGATTGTCATTTTGTTGGAAGGAGAAAGTGAGATCGATGTTAACCATTTTAAACACTTAATCATTTGAAACAATTTATATTAATAGATCAACATGCAGAAGGATATAGACTTAAAGTGATATTAAGTAACTCTTTTCTTTGCTTATTACATTACTCATCACATATATTTTTTTTCTCTCTATCTTTTCTTTTTTCTTCCCAATCACTCTCTTGTTCAAAATGCAAATTGGAGTCCATTCGTACAGATGAAATTGTAATTAAAGAGGTGTTGAAATAAATGAATTGTATGATTAAGAATATGGTTGTTACATTAGACAAGGAAATAATGGACCACAAATTTGAAACCAAAAGAGACAATGCAGAACACGTAAGAAAATCAAAAGTCTTATAAGCATGCATGCATATTGAATTAATCACAAGGACGATAAGCATCCATAATATCAGTTTAAGAAACAAACATTGACAATGAAACAAGAAAATGGAGAAACCACTCAACATATAATATCATTAGTTAGTAATTACAAAAATAAGTAATGGACTGCACACTGCTCATATACATAAAAAAAATATATATAGAAAAAAAATAACTCCATATAAAATCATATGAAAAATGAGAGATGTTAACCAAGAATTCACATAAAAGATTTTTAATATGTCATTATTTTAGTAATTAATAGTGACGTCTATACTAATATATATATATATATATATATATTATTAGTTTAAAATTTTCAAAATGCATACAAAGTCTTAAAATTTTATAAAAATTATAAATCATGTTTTTATTTCTGTCTAAGAACGCTTTCCTCCATGTATAATCACACAACATTCTAAACTAATATCAAATAAAAACACACACACACATATATATATATATATATATATATATATATATATATATATATAAAATGATATAGTTATGTATGTATATATTGAAATTTTTTAATAAACTAGATCTTACAATTATTATTGAGAAAGTAGAGATATATACATGTTCTAAATTGTCATACAATTATGTATTTTTTTTTACAATCATAATTGTAACACAATATACAACACAAAATTAATTGATTTTAATTTTTTTTATATTTTATGATATAATGTTATTTCATATATATATATATATATATTGTTTGAATAAACTGGATCTGTAGAGATACACATGTCGTATATTGTCATACAGTTATGACGTATTTTTTTTTTACTAACAAATTACGTAAAAAAAGAATTATGTGATCAGAGTTAAAGTTATTTAATCAATACATGAACATTCAAAAAATCATAAATATTTTTGTTTTATTTTTTATCATCTGTACATGAAGCTTATTTGTAGATGTATCTTTTCCTGTAAGATTTATTTTATATGAACAAAATATAGTGAGAGCTACTATCTTATAAATCATATCTTTTTTCAGTTTATGAGATTATAAAATAAATAAATCAATTAGGATTTAGAACAAAAAGCCTAAGAGAGAGAAAAAGAAAAACAAGATCTAGACAAAAAAAAAAGTTTTTTTTTTTTATAATCATGTTGCTAATGCAAAGTATCATCTGGTGGGTCTGGTATGAAAAAAATTATTTGATGATACCCACTTTTTTTTCTCACACCTACCAATGCCAAAGTGTGTCAAATTCGAAGGTATTGTCCCCAATCTCTCATTATTTAGATGAAATATGTCTAATCTACCAATTTGGTGGACCACAAGTGGTAGATTAAATTTTTTTTTTTTACACTTTTAAAAAGTAATTTTATTCTTTTGAAATTAAAATTGATGGTGATCAATATTTTAAATAAAAATTTATTTTCATTAATATTTTTATACATATTTGATTTAGTGATGTATTATTGATATTTATTTTTATTTTGTTAGACATTAAATTTTTTTAATTATAATATTAAAATTTGATTTAATTTTATTAATTTTTTCTTTATTTTTATTGTTCAAAAAATAATATCAATAACTACAATAAAATAAATAGATTAAAACTAAAAAATTATTTTTTTAAAAAAGTGGCAGTTCAGTCTGCTAACCCACATTATGATAAACAGATTATTAATTTCAGCTTGGTCGGATCACCCTACTCACAATTGATAACTGTTTCAAAATAAAATATTTAATTAAAACATAAATGAAATTATTTTATGTGGTTGGATAGAATGAAAGGGTTTTCAATATATCATAATTCCAATTTGTTTGGTAACTCCTTTTATACTAAAGAACCTAACTGATTGTAAAATAACATGTGAAAAAGTTTACCCAGAATATCTAATTGAGAGGGTGAGAATAATGGAACTGAATTTGTAGGTTCAACACTTATTATAAATCGTTCTTTTTACTATATATTTAATTTTAACAAGTTAGTTGGAACCATCCTAATTTAAGGATCTAATAAATAAACATGGTCCATAATAAACATTCCTTCAATCTAAAAAAATTACTACCACTTCAGAAACATACATGGCATCATGAGTGTTCTGATACAACAATGTTAACTTGGTATGAACAATGTTTACTTGGTATGAGAAGTAATAAAAGTGATCCTATAAAAGAGTATAGAAATGATTGGTAAGGCTAATGGAGAAAAGCCATAATAGAGGCTCAGCATGATATTATTGAATCATATTATATGGTCAATGCATGTAACGAATGGACTACATGCTCCCTAAGAACAACTTCCTGAATGCCAAATCCCTGTGGAGTAAAAGAAGGAAACAAAAAATATATGAACCCCTATTTTCTAAGATATAAATAGAAGTGCAGCTGCCATGGATGCTGCTGGGGTTTCATCTACTCTTCTGCTATGTTAGAATTCCAAGTAATTCAACGCATTTCATTTGAAACCCCATAACCATCATGATGAGATTTCTGCCATCTCCATGCAACCTGCAAACTCTGTTGAAGATTAGTGTGCTTAGCACTCCAATTCAGTTCACGTTTGATCTTTCTTGGGTCACTGTAAACCTCAGCATAATCACCAGGACGACGAGGAAGGAATTCCACTTTAATGTCCATCCCTGTCGCCATTTTACAAGCTTGCACAAACTCCTTCACTGAACTACCTAGTAATCATAAACCCCCCCATAACAATCTTCAGACAACTAAAAAATGTGTTACTAATACTAATCAAACGTACAAGGTCATTTGGTTTGGTTTCTGAATATGTTTTCTGCTTTTACTTTATGTCTTAAAAAAAGTATTTTCAAAACAGATTTTTTTTTTTTTTATTACTCTTTTTTGCATTTTCTGTTTTCACTTTATCCTACATATACTTCAGAAACAGGAAATAAACTGAGAGCAAAAAACGTTTTTCCAAACCAAATGTCACCTAAAGCATGTTCATGATCCAAGTGTTTAACTTACCCTTTCCAGTGCCAACATTGTAGATCCCGACTTTAGCAGCTTGTGCCTTTTCCAGAGCTTTCACATGAGCATCAACCAGGTCAGTTACATCGATATAATCTCGTATGCAAGTTCCATCAGCCGTCTTATAGTCTGTTCCTCTTACCTGCAAAGTGGCAGCACCAAATGAACACACTGCAAGTACTACGTGAAATTAATTTGATATTACTAGACAAGTTTATGACATAATCATCTAGACCATTTGAGCAAGTTATATATAATAAGTTTTTGACAAACTTACTTTTTTCATCCATTCTATGATATCTAAACAACGAAATGAAAACTTTAATCCATTTAAGCCCGTTTCATTCCATTCTATTCAACTTATCATTATATATCCAAACATAGTCTGACCTTCTATAGAGAATTGCTTTTCAGCCATATAAGAAAAAGATGAAAATTTCAGTATCAGCATACCTTTAAACCAGGTATAATACCACGAGCAGCATCAAAGCAGGCCCCTGATATTCGACCTTGCTCTCGCAATTCAGGCCTAGGAGCCTCACCTAATCTTCCATCAGGGTCCGATCCAATCACGTTGAAGTATCTGGTGGTTTCCCAAAGAAAACTTATAAAGAATACCAGCACAGATAATTCTAAAATATCGTTAACTTATCCATAGTTAAACCTCAAACTGTATATGTATCAATCCTCCAAACAATATGAGGTGGGAAGTTTTCTAAAGCTAATAAATATTTTTGTGTGTTTTCAGCATATAAAGGAACATGTCGAAAGCTCCATAAAAATTTCCGAGAATGTGCACTGACTAAATGGAGCAATAACACGATCATGGAATCCCATTTGCAAGGTTTCAATATATTTCAGATACAGTAAGAATCAGTTTAAGTTGCAACTTTTGCAACAAAGGGTACTTAGAATAAGATATAAAAGCTATTTAAAAAGAAGGGAAGAAATATGTAAATCCAAAATACAAACCTCAGGATCATTATTGCCATGTCTGAGTTTTTAGAGAAATCCAGGATGATATCTTCTGCCATCTTTTTGGCCTTACCATATGGATTTATTGGGACCTATATATAGAATTAGAACATCAATGTTAACACCAAATCTCCTCGAGCAGTAAAGTAAAGTCAATTCAGGATGCAATGAAAGACATAAAATGTTCTCAACCAACCCCCATAATTCAACTATCCTTGGATTCCCACCTGCTTCGTTTCCTCTGTAATGGGCATCTTTTCAGGTTCCCCGTATGTTGCACATGTACTAGAATATATCAATGTCTTCACATCATATTTAGCCATAGACTCCAATACCAACAACGTGTTTGATGTAATATTGTGATAATACCTAGCAAACATGCAAATTAGAAATAGATTAAATTATTAATCAAGTAAAACTGAAACTGGTTAATCCTACCATAAAGTACCATTCTTGTAACAACAAATTGCCTAACTCTCTCAACAAAATCATATCTAATTACAAAGAATAGCAATATCAATAACATAATGCATTCTTAGAGTAGCAATAGCAAATATGGGTGTACTCAAACAAAAAACATCCTCTAGATAAAGATGGTTTTAGAATAGTCCAACTTATCTATCACTAGTCTGGTATTCATTGCAAACAGTATTTCAATAAGAACAGCAATAATTTGTCTTTGAAATTCTTATCCACAATATTGAACAGTAAATAGAGCTATTACATTCAATATATTATCAGAGATACACACGTATCTTTCATCACACTTTGTGTGTCTCAATGCGTGAATTTATTCACAAAGGCAAGACCATAATAGAAATCTGTGTGTAAGTTCAAATAATGTTTAAAATGTCAACGTGTATCTAAAAAGCTAATGATAGATTTACGGTAGTTAGATATAGATGGTGAAAATTAGAAACTGAGCACAAGTGCTACTTCAACAACTTATTCAGCCCGATTAATATGAATGAACAAAATCCAGAAGTGCTTACTTAAGAGGATCCACGGTGCTTTCTCCCACATATGCAACAGCAGCAAAGTGCATCACAGCATCAAATTTGTTCTCCAAAAATATTTTATTAACCTGATAGCCAAACCAGTCAACTAAACAATCTTTCAAAGGCCTTCCCCGCATATGCCAAAATGACAACAAAAAGTGACAACAAAGTATTTCTAGTAACAAACAATGTAAGCATACAGATTTTGGATCTCCCAAGTCAGCATAAATAAATTGAAGCCTTCCAGGCTCTGGAAATAATTCTTGAAGAACCTTTACGGCACCCAAATTTCCTCGAGAAAGATTGTCCTGCCAGAAAAGAAAATGTTAGGTCTGTAGCAATACACTGAGCAGTGCATTTGACTTCTACAGAGAATCAGCTTTTATTAATAGGCATACCACTATGGTGACACGATGATTATCCCTCAGAAGTCTTAGAGTAGCATGTGAACCGATAAAGCCTGCACCTCCTGTTACTAAAACATGAGTGACACCAGGTTCACGGATGGCAAACTGCAAAGGGAGGAGAAATGAAAAAAAAAAAAAAAAAAAAACTTAACAATAGCTTGATAAATGAAAGAAAAAAGGTAAAGTTGAATTAGATACATAAAGTAGCAAGAAGATTGAGCGAGTGAAAGAAGAAAATTATAACTAAAAAGTAAACACCATATAACAACTCTCCATGATTCCTCTTTTCTCTAGTTTCTTTCTATCTTTCTCATCTCTCTAAAAACACTGGTGAACATCAACTAAATTTTTTAATGCATCTTTCAAATATGCAATGATAAAAAAGACAAAGAAACTTAAACAGGATTTGTGTATCTGTTGCATTGTGGTCATATGTGTAACTGGATTTATACCCATATCTCCCAGGTCTTGTTGCTAGCTACAAATGTATTATAACAACAACTACAATAAAAAAAAAATCTAATATACAGATACAACAAGCATAACCGATGCACTAGTAACAGATGTAGTTGACCATGGTAATAGTGTGTAGCATTTTAATGGTATCAATGGTATAAGGATTACCGGACTAGAGGAACTCAAAGATGGAGTTCGCTTGATCATGATAATGCATAGTGTTGTTAAGATAGCAGCAAGAAATACTTTCCCAACAAAATTGCCCTTCCTTTTTGGATCTGGATAATCCAAACCTGAAGGACAGAAAAACGGAAACTGCATTTTCAAACACCAATTATATGACAAGTGGGGCAAAATAATAACAAAACACGAAACAAATTACAGGAGATTGGCAATTCATGAACTCACAAACACCTTATGCAGTCAATTATATACCTGCACTGCACCTAGTCCACCCTATAGTCAAGTCATACAAAAGGTAAAGCTTTCCATTTCCATTTCAAACTGATTAATACTTTTAAGCAACCAAGCTTCATTCCAAGGGGAAAATATAAAAAAGTGGTCCTATCACCGTTTGTGCTCAAATTTAGAGGACAGAGTCATACCTCCCATTGTTGTACCTCTGGCTGTCCTTGACTGATTTCTGGACCTGCCAAAATTTAGCATTTGCAGAATCCCTTTCGTTTAGTGTGTAGAATGAGATCTTATTCCTTAATATGAATTACCAAATCATGCTCCACTCTCGATATTGAGACATACTGCAGTTAAAGTCACACTATTTGAGACATTTTTCCCTCTAGAATGGAGAACAACCCAAAAAAGTAAAAAACGAAAAGTCAACTAACAAAATATAAAACCAAGCAAAGGATTGAACTCAGAAACACAGTAAAGTAAAAAAAATTAAACCAAAAATAGAAAAAAGGAAGGGGGAGTGAGGGGGCAAATTCAGCCAATGAAACACGTATAATTCAAACAACCACAACACTTTTTTTGGGCATGAACAAAACCACTGCAATTTACCAGTATAGAAACAAAATTGAAACATGGTAAACCAAAGAGAAGGCATCAGAATTCCAAGATCCACACAAAGCAGTACAAGAACAAACCAAAAACAAAATAAAAGCAAATGCACGCACAAAGCTAAAAGTTAGGTTCTGCACAGCTCATCATTCATACACTAATAAAATACATGCACGCCACTTTGTTCCTCAAAGCATTAAACGCGAAGGAAACAGGGGGAAAACGAATCCCCCAAAAGGACCACATTGCTATTTAATAACCAATAAGAAAAAGACTAGAAATTTTGAACAAATCTAGAAGACACCACAGTTTCATGATCCAACACATGACAAAAGCGAACAAAACCCCATTATTAACGGTTTCAGCAGAGCCACACTTAAAAACAACCGAACAAATTAAAATTCAGAATCACAGAAAGTTCCCAGAAAACAAAGACGAACTGGAAGCTTTAATATCACAGAGGAAACGGTTCATGAGGACAAGACCCATAACCGCAATCACAATTACCTCGAAGGAAAAGCAATGCAGACAGAAAAACAGAAGCTTTCAGTTACCCAAAAGATCTTAATAGAAGAAAGAAGATTGAACAGGTAAAAAGAAGAGGAGAAAAATGTGTAGAAGAGACGGTGGAGAGAAAGATGTAGAAAACGGAAAATGAGTTGCAAAGGGATATGAAAGGGGTCCAAAATTGAAGGGTGGTCTTGAGAGCCTTGAAAATTGATGAAGAGAGAGAGTGGCGGAGAGTTCTGTGCGTGCAGTCCATGTTGTCGAAACGTTAGAGAGAGAGAGAAAGAGAGAGATGCGACCCTGAATCAAAGGAACAACAACATCATCATAACACTATTTTTTTGCTTTTTTATATTTCTTCAACTCTATTTGCTGTTACTTTCATCATGATATTGTTAAGAAACGTTATTAACAATTGTATTTTTAGTTTAGTTACTTTCCACTAATAAATTCATAACATTTTTCATAAATCATTTATATTAAAATTTGATCTGAAAACAGATAAAAAAATTATTAAAAATATAATGACAATAAATAAATGATAATTGAGAAATAATATCTAAATTTATTGTCTGACAAATTTTTATTTACATTAGAGTCATTACTTTAAACAAGAAAGCAGCTTTTTGAGTGTCCAATCATGTGCGAACATTTGTTTCGTACGATACGCGAAAAACATACGCGAAGAACATGGGACGGTACTATGTAATTACAAACTGCACTGCATCATATGGAGTAGCTTTCTCGATCAAACTCAAATTATTTTGAATTGATAAAAATGTAACATTACAAATTTTTCTGTATTTAAAAGTAATTAAATATATTTATGGATTTTAATTGTTTGTGATTATAACATTGTAATCGATTTTTTATAAGAAGTGATGTTGGAAAAAATACGAACGAATTATACCAAATTGTCTGAAGATAAAAAATTGGTAGAAAAATAATTTGTTTAATGGTAAAAGATGTCCGCGGAGATTTAGAAATACAGTAAAACATTATTTATTAGTGTTTTTTAATTATTTGAAATTTTATTTGTTTAAATTGAAAATACAATTAAAAATAAAATTTAAATATTTTTTATTATAAAAATTATTTATAAATAATAAAAAATACAGTAAATTTTAATAATTTATTAGTCTAAAAAAACAACTTATAATTGGAAAAATAATAATTAATTATTATATTAAAAAAATAATTTATAATTAATTATGAGTTTAGAGATTATAAATTAAATTCTTTTTCATAACCAATTATCTTAAAAAAAAAATCATAATTAATTCTGGGATTTGAGAGAATAGATTATCAACTTAAAAAGAATTATAATTTCTAAAATATCCTATACTTATTAAAAAGCGGGTTAAAGATCGACTAATCTCTTCATTTGAGTTTGGTGATTGCATGAGGTTGAAGGAGTTCTCCGTATACTTTCTTTGACTTTGTTTATTTCTATGGATGTACTATTCATAAGGATATAAATGAAAGTATATCAATGGTTTGGATCCATGGTTTTGCAGAAAAGAAAGGAGAGAATATAAACCCTAAACTCTAAATCCTGTAAATAGTAAATATTCTCTTCCTTCAAAATGAAAAGATGTAGAGGAAAAGTCACATCAACATGTGTTATTTCCGAATTTACCATCATTCATCTGCAAAGGTTTTTAATTTTAAAAAATAGTATTTTTTTATATAAGATGCGATTTATTTTCTAATTTTATAGTATATATTTAATCCTCACACATCCACTCTAATTTTATATTTTCTTATGACTTTGTTTGGATTGAGAAGTGGAAAGTTGAGGGTGTGGGAGAGTGAGAGTGTGAAAAAAGTGAGTGTGTGAGAAGAAAGTTGGAAAAAAGGTGAGTATGTGAGAAGAAAGTGTGAAAAAAGTGAGTGTGTTTGAATTAGGGTATGTTAGAGCGATTATACACCTATTACTTCTATATTTTTTTTAAATAATATTAATAATAGTGATTATGTGAAAAATAAGAAGTAATTTTTAATTTATTGTATTAAAAAAATGTGAGTAATTATGTCTTTATTTAAAAGATTAGTTGATAAAATAATAAGTAGTTGGGTTGTAATTTAATAACTTTTAAAGTATCCCACGTGCAAAACATATTCCAACTTTCAAATCTTTACTCTCTTTTATTCTGGACAACTAATATTATCTTTAAATTCCTGCGTAAAAAACACACATGACACATACTAATTTCATCTCTTACCTTTTTTTTTTGTCGGTTACAAACTACACTTTATGAAGTTTTCATTTATTAGTCATCTTCTAATGAAGTATCTTTTACGTAGAAATTCATAAAATTCTGTATTACCACAATGAATTTATATATATAAATTAGTTAATTTTTATTTTAAAATAAACACCACAAAATAATTAATGGGGATAAGTTTGGGAATGCATGAGTTCGTTAATAACATATCAAATAATTACCATTGAAGCATATTCATCATAAAATCTATGTAAAAGAGGATGAAACTGTGTTGATGAAGATATTTTTTTAATTACTTAGTCCAATAATTAAGATGAGATAATCTTTATTTTTAGAATCTAAATAATTGATAGTTAAAATAAAATAGTTAATTAGATACTAATTTAAAAATTATTTATTAATAATAAAAATTAATTTATAAATCAATAACTTTTTTAATCTTTAAAATAATTTCTAATTTAATCACTATATCAATTAATTATTTTTTATCTTTTAAATTAATTTTTATTTAATGTAAAAAATACATTGAAAACATCACAAAATCATATAACATCTTGTTAACTCACAGTTATTACAGTCATGTCACATATAACACAAAAGAGTAAACTAATATTATTGAAAATCAAAGTAAATATTACAAAACATCATATCAACTTTCTCATAAAATAAAATTATACACTCAAGCCTACATCATATTTTTATTTTATTATTTATTTTCTTAGTTTAATCATTTTATTATTAAAAAGTTAAATAAATTCTTTAATTTTAAAAAATCAACCACCTCTCCACCAAACAGGTGTGAATTTGAAAAGCACAAAAAAAACCAATTAATTGAACAACTTGTAGTTAATTAAGA
Organism: Phaseolus vulgaris; assembly: GCF_000499845.2. NCBI lineage: Eukaryota > Viridiplantae > Streptophyta > Magnoliopsida > Fabales > Fabaceae > Phaseolus > Phaseolus vulgaris. Next base: position 42,323,085 of record NC_023758.2, on the reverse strand, counting down.
GACAACTCAGTTTGCCCCATATGATGTTTTGCTTTTGATTTGAACCTACTTTAATATATATAAATAGTTAGGAAGTTGAATGAGTGAGATCAATGTAGGTATGTTGTCACTTTTTTGCTTTTGGTTAGATAATATACAATAATTCATAAATTTGCTTAAAGTATCTATCTAGCAAAATATTTGGTTGTGGTGGCATGTTTTAAATTCTATAAATTAGTAGAGACACTTCTCTGTTACACTCAATTCATTATCATACTCTCACATAAACATCTTAAAAATTAAGGAGGTGTATGAATTATGATTTCAAATATTTTTTATAATATTCTGTCTAGATTTTTAAATGATCATATGAATAAATTTATTAATATTAAATTAAAATTACTAGTATTTTTTAAGAAGAAAAGAAAATATGCTGGTATATTTAACTAAAATAGTTTATGATTTCTAAAATAATTGATATAAAAAATATGTAAATTTTTGGTGGTTTTTTAAAAATAAATATAACTAGGTTTCATGCTGATGTTTATCAGATATAAATAACACATTTATATATGAATCTCTTTCAAACCTTTTGATATATTTTAGGCTTTCTTTCTTTGAAATATCTTTCTTTTTATGTAATATTTTCTGTCATGATTGAATGTGAGATGAACCTTCATGTTAATGTGGTTTTGAATCATTTTCAGATAAATCAATAGATAAATATTTATCTTTGAAAGCTACTAGGTATGAAAGGCTCACATAGGCGAATATGAAACTGTAATCAATCAATTAATAATGATTAAAAGATTGGAAAAAATTATTGGGTTTATTTTTCTTTCTAAATTTGATCATTTTGTACAATTTTAAATGTACTAGTACTATATTATGAAATATTAACAATTAATTAAGTAAAATAAGTTTGTATTTTGAAAGTTATTATTTTGATGGGAAAAAGACACTCACGTTAGTTAATTTAAAAGTTAAAAGATAACAATGAATTAAACATTTTTTTTAAAACAATTATATATATATATATGGGAAGAGACACTCAAACACATTAGTAAATTTGAAAATTAAAAATAATAATGAACTAAACATTTTTTTTAAAACAAGATGTTTAGTTCATTGTTATTTTTAATTTTCAAATCCACTAATGTGTTTGAGTGTCTCTTTCATATATATATATATAATGAGTCTTAATCTAATTGTACTCAAATTCAAAATAAAGAATTTTATAAAATATTGATTGAATTGGATGTAAAAATATATTTAACTTGTTTTATTCTGTAACACAATATTTTATATAGGATATATAATAATATTGACTTATATGTCTAAGTGAAAATAAAAATGTTTTATTTCAAAGATTCTCTCTTCTTCTTGTAAGCAACTTTTATAGCCAGAAGCCATGGCATCATCACAGCGTCACAAATTGAACTTATTCCATCACTTCCTTATTGAGGTTCCACTCTACCAAAGTTTTTTATTTATCTATTTTATATATCATAACCTGATATTATATTATCCCTCCTAAATTTTAAAACTATGACACAAGTTGAAATCAATAGTATTACAAATTATTCCAAAAGGAACATTTTGGAATAAATTATAGATTATTGTAGAAAACATATTATACAATGATAAAATTGGGGTAAAATAAATCAAACCTTTTACAAGTTAAAATAAAGATATATTTTCAACATCCAGAGAAAACAGATGAGAAAACTTACAAAAAATAAATAAATTAAGATGTATATTGATTCTAATTTATGATATATTTTTTATTACTTTAATCTTTTTATAAGTACTTCTGAAAAATTTTCCTAGCTTTCTTTGCAAGATGCACTCAAAAGAAAACAATTAAAAGAAAAATCTTTGATGAATTGTTTCCAAGAAAGTGTCCATATATGTCCAAGAAAACATGGCTGATACATTTTTTGTCAGGCTATTCAATAGAACACAGATGAAACTACACATTTAGTCATGCTAATTCAGACAATTTGTTCATGGCACGCTTCTTCAGTCTTCTGATCCTCCAATTGTTTTAATTCCCTGCGCCAATCTTCTAGTTTTGCTAGCTTTTCCAATTGCTCTGGATTCAGTTCTTGTTCTGCACTTTTCTGCTCCAATGCCTCTGTAAGTCGAATCTGAATATAACAGTACAAAAATTAGGCTAGGAAAATGGAAAAACATTATTTGAGATATTTAAAAAAAATAAAAATTAAAAGCATGAATGAAAAAGTTGGATTATTTGAGATATTTCTTTAGTAAGACGGAGAATAAAAACATATGCATAATGATGATAAGAAGAACAAAGAAGGTTTTCAAATAAAATCTCTTTGATTGTTAATTTAGATAAAATTTGTTAGATTTTAGTTTAAGATAGACTTCTTTGGTTGTACAATAGGTGTGTAATCACAAGGGAGAAGGTCCACATTCAAGGAATATTCTAGATCCATTCTCAAACTTGCAAGGCTAGTATGACACAAGAGAGACTCTAGAGAGAAGCCGTGCACTTAGAGGAATATTATGGATCCCTTCTCAAAGTTGCAAGGCTAGGAATAAAGTACACAGGAAACATGACAAGGTAAAAATAGACACACAAAGAGGAAGATTGTAGTTCTTCATTTAAATTTCCAAGCAGATGTCAATTGCACGAATGTTTAAGCCCTCTTGTTTTGGATGTTCACTCCTAGTTCATATCTCAAGAATTTCTGAATGGCATGTCTTCTTTACTCTGTCTATCTTTACCTTTTCTTCTTTGAATTTTATCTTGTTTTTACAATTTCCACATGTGTTCTTCCATTTATATTGCCCCCGTTTTGAATTGAGTTCATCTTATCAAGATAGATCAATTTTATGGTTCAAAATTACTTGTTTGTGATTATAAATTGATTAAATGTTGAATACAGTTGGACTTAATGGACTGATTCAGAAGAGTCATTGAATTGGAATATCCTACATCCATACCCCATTATGGGAATCCATCACATACTGTCATCCATTCAAGTTCTCGAGGTTATGGATTAAACAATTTTATATTTAATAATTGAACTAAGTTGCTAAAAAGGAATATAATCCTATTAAAATATTATACTCTATTTCTTATTTTCATTTCTCTAATAACATTCTGTTTTATAAAGCCTCCAGTTATCCTTCAAGTGTTCGCTCATAAGAATCTCAGTTTTAAAGTTGCTATAGTAATTTGAGTTTCTGGACATTTATCACTAATAAATATACTTAGACTTATACACATTCATTTAAAAAGACGTCAACCAAAGTCCAAGTGCTTCCTTGAAGATTGCGTTGATGTGAATGCATGTTTGAGAATTCTTCAACTAGACAACAGAGAGCTAAAATATTAGCCACAGAAAGTCATATATGCCTACTGGATTTTGTAATGCTCCACAAAAACAAACAGATTCCAAAGAATTCATTATTAACAACATTCACTTTTTAGCAGTCTACCCATAACAATATTTTCTGCAAAGTTCTATAAGTAATTATCAAAATTAATATCAGTGTGCTTTGAAAAATAAAATAAAAGATTCAATGAATAATTAAAAATAAACAAGTGAGATGATAGCAAGGATCCATCCTTGTGGTAAAAAACAAACAAAGCTAATTAAAAATAAAATGGGACTAGTGAAACCTTAGCATCACCAATTTGTTTGGTAGAAAGAAATGAAATGAACGAGAGGGGAAACTGTTTGATTCAAAAGTTGGAAGGGCGCCGAGAGAAGAGAAAATGAGTGGGCAAAAATACCCCCTCGTCTTAACCAGTCAGTATTCAGAAGTGCTGTAGGATCTTGAGTAGCATTACTTGAATATCTTCTTTCCTTCATTTTTTAAGGGATGTAAGAATACTAATAGAAAGAAAGGATAGATAAGAGATCCTGTAAAGGAAATGTAAACAGCAAACCCCAGAGGCTACAAAATGCAACAAAGCTCTTCTTTTGTCCAATAAGAGAGACAGGAAACCTCTCCAATCTTGCAGTGCCTCAGTTATTAATTCCTTGGATACTAGATATGCCAGCCTATACCCATGCTACAACTAACTCAACCAATCCTCATACATGAACAATACCAGAAAGACAACAGTGCCATAAACTATGAGCAAAACCTCCAAACATGGACACCAGATACAAAATTGGACACAGTTAATGATCAAAGCAAGGAACAACACAAAGACATAACATAACAGTCTAAATTTAAACTGCACCATTCTCTTCATCAATATTCTTATTTTCTAGACATTGATCTAGAAAGGCTAAATACCTATAAATTTGAAATCGTAAAAAGATGAAATTTCAGGATCATGTACTTATATCTGAGCTCTAAAGGATACTATTCCTACTATCACAAGCACTCTGCCGCATCATATCAATCTTACATTTAAATACTTCTTTTATCAAAATTCAACCCCGATACTACTTTCAGTTTCGTTAATTCTACTATTGGATGTTGCAACAAGAAACAAGTTAAGGACCATCATTTTCTTTGCAATAAATACCCGAGGGACACATTAACAGGATAGGTCATAATGGCACACTGAAAAACCGAGGAACCAAGGGGGCACAGGACACTTTTGCCAAACGGAAAACTCCTTTCATCTTACATCATTTTAAGAAAAAGGAATCGGCTGTTAATGAGATACTAAAAACTAAGAGCTTAAAGGTTATCTATAGGAGACAGACAGAGAGAGAAACTCAAATAAGGGAAATGTTTCCTGGATACTCCAACGTCATCTACACCTAGAGAGATAAATAGAAATAGAAGAGAGATAACTGAAATAGGTGATATCAGTGATAAAAAAAAGTGATAAAGAGGAATTAGGAGTCCATATACAAATGTTCTCAAACACACAAGATATATAAATAGAACATCTACCAACATGCCCTGACATGGTTGGCAGATAATCAAGTCTTTTAAACATGTGGTTGTTAGATTTTCATGTCCTTTTATACGGAAAACACATGATCTGAGAAGTAAACCCTTAAATGGATCTCAGCAAACTAGTCTCTAACTTCTGAGTTTTGGTTGGAGATACCAAGTCTACCCAAGAACTAATCTTTTCTACAGCAATTTTTTAAAAACTTTTTTCCCACGATAATGAGTCAGGGAAGATGTAAACACACGAAATTAATGTATTTGTTTCACAAAAGATATATTTAGCCGAGAATCAGAAACAAATGCAGTCTATTTTAATGGCGGCAATGACTAGAAAGAGAAAAAAAGGAATAAAAGCATAAATTGCGGACCTTCTTTTTGAGCGCTCGAATTTTCTTGTCTACATCCTGAGCTTGTGGCGTGGAATCTTCCACAGACAAGTCATTTACCAGCGAGCTCAATGCCTCTGCAGATTCTTTCTTTGCAGCATCTTCACTCGCACCATCTTCTACATTCGTATCCTTCTCAATCGCAGCCTGAAAGAACCCAACCCCCACAACTCGCATAAAGATTAATCAATTAAATTAATCAAGCAGCACAATTAATTTTCCATTACCTGCCGCTTCTTTCTTTCATTCCTCTTGACGGACTTCGTCTTGGGCCGCGCATCGGCGTCGGGGTCGTACCCGGGAGGCCCAGCGGAGCCCATCTCCTTATTCAACTGCACAGAGAGAGGAAAATGAAGGAGTAAGAAACGGCGTCGTTTGTAAAGAGAAAGAAAAAGGGAAAAGACGAAAAGAAGGGAGCGCACGAGAGCGGGCTTGGGCTTGTACTTGGGCACTTCGTCTGGAGGGTGGTAGCCGGCGCGGACGCGCTGGGCCTTTCGGAGGGTTCCGTCAGGCCTTCTTGTGGGGGCGAGAAGCCTCTCACCTTCCTTGAGCGTTTTGGTTAGCTCTGCGATTTGCTTCTTCATTTCGTCGTCGCTCATCTTTGTTCTTGTTCTTCCAACTACGCTGGGACTCACTGAGGAAGAAGAAGTTGGTTCTTTGCTTAGCTGTGATTCTGTGACTCACTTCACTAGTTAAAGACCAAAACTTTGAACACAAATTCATAAACCAACAAAACACAACCTTCTCTTCACCCTTTTTTATTTCTGAATTCTCTATTATAAATTTTTTTTTTATACAATTTTTTAAAATTATTCTTATATTAATATGATAAATTTATAAATAATAAATTTATTTTTAAGTTTACAAATATCATACAATATGGTAAAAAGAAATTTAAAAAGTTATGCAATATAGTTTTTATCTCACAATAAACATAATTATATTAAAACAATTACGTGAAACAGTTTATTAGACGTGAGACAATTTATTAGATGTGAAACGGTTTATTAGTACGTGAATTATTTTTTTTTTCATATCTTCATTTTTTTAAAAATTATAGATTTTCATCTCTTCTTATTATCATTGTTCTATATTTAAATTATTTTGTATATTTTATTGTAATTGAAATAATTTATCCAAACAATAAAATTAAAATTCAATATTTTGAATTGTCTTATTTGAACAAAATCTTTGAAAAAAAAATAATTTGAAATAAAATCGATTTAAATTTAATATATTTTTCTATCCAAACATAAAGTAAATTTATTTTACAAAACAATAAAATCTCTTTTTTATAAGCAACTATGATTTTCTATTAAAAACAATATTTATAAATTATATATAAAATGAAATTTAAGATATTACACGAGCACATTTTTGTATGGTATAACTAAACTAAATATGTATTACAAATCAAAATTGTTAAGTACTCTCTACATTAATTTTCTTCCTTTTAGACATCTTGTCTATTCTAACATGTCTGAATATGCATACTAATTTTGGCACATTTTTACTCCTTTTGTACTTCTACCTTGTTACATATTGAATACCATTTCTTTTGTTTTTCTTTCCATGATAAGATTAGAATATGATGTAAGTTCCTCTACTTGATCACCTGACAATTGTTACATAGACAAACACACACATACGGAGACACACGCAGACACATTCTTAAGTCATGTTTTGTGTCACAACTCACAATAGCAAACAACAAACATGCCCTACCATTACACTCACCACATCCCTCCTCATTTCTAGATATGTTGGATTACATTCACATTCCACACTATTACCAATGTCAACGCCAAATTATCTTATTGTTAACAATACAGATTATCACCTATAAATTTAGTGTATAATTTCTATTATCCCTTACCCACTACTTAATTTGTAATCTCCTCTCGTTACAAATCCATATTTGTTGCATTGAAGTAGGTATAAATACCAATCAGAATATGTGAATGTCACCTTTGAAATTTTATACTTCATGACCACACTCTAGTCTGGAGCACTTCTTCTACATCAACCTTGTCATTTTTAAATGCAACACTATTTATTTGGTTTCTTAGGCTTAATATGACAACTACCCACACACCCTTTACATCATATTTGATGCAATCCTAACTATTTAGATTTGGGGATGTGTTGAAAAATAAAAAACAAAGCAAAATATATTGTAAATTTGAAATCCAAAAGTAGAATTTTCTCTCTCTCTCTTAATTTTAGCAATATATTAATTAATTGTGGTTGAAAATATCCACAATTTCAAAAAAAATTGCTAAATTAACCATATTTTAACTATCGTTCCAAATATTAAAAGAAACTTTAATTAAATATATTTTAAAATACCAACAATTAAAGAACACTTTTTCTATTATTTTTTTCCACACTTTTTCAATGTGATTTAGCTTTTTTAAAAGACAAAACCTTGGCTTGGAATATCAAGTGTGATGCATAATATTCTTTATGGAAATTTTTAGCAATTTATTGGTCCAGGTTCACGTAAAAGGCAAAATCTAATTTGAAAGACTATGAACAACAATCATGTTTGAAATTTGGTCACACAAAAATAGAATAGTGTTTAAAAATGCAATATGTGATGGGGAAAAAATATTTAGCATAACAATGAATATGGATCACTAATTTAAATAAAAAAATGAATATGTGATGTATTCATATGTCCTAATTTTGGTTCATTGTTGTTAATGTGAGTATATGTTTTTTTCTTCAGGCTTTCTACTATATATAGCTTCAGAATTTGTTTATTATAATCAATGAGTTAATGTTAAAGGTAGGATATCACTTTTGGCAAGCACATTAACAATATCTGGAATAAATTAGGAAAAACTGGTGTGAAGGGAGATACTGTAAAATAAAAAAGTTTGGTTTTATGAAGAACTCACTGCGGTGGAAGCATTTTTTTGGACCTAACAAGTTTTTCATTTGGTTGATACAACTTTTTCATTTAAAATCCAATTACTCAACACACCACATTATCATGCAAAATGGAGTTCACATTTTTCATCACTGGTCAAAAAATGAAGTTCATCCTTGGTCACACAAATAATTCATTTGTTCTTCCTCTTCCCAATCTTCAACTTTAACTTTCCTTTAATCTTCTCAATCTTCCTCTTTTATCACATATTGTCACCAACTATAGCAATTTTTTTCACCGATTCATTTCAAACCATAACAAATCACATTTTTATTAATTTTCATTTGACTTTATTTTTATCAGTAAGTGTTTTTTGATTTTGTTGTCGCAGTTAATAAAATAATATTGCCTTCAGGCCTAAAGCTTTACACTTTCCAGGGAGGTCATCATTTTGGAGAAGGTCTGTTTCTTCTTTTCTTTTGTAGAATTTCTTATTTGCATATAATTTTCCTATGATTTAATATAAGCATTTTTTTTAAAAAAAAATCTAAGATATGACAGTATTTATAAGATACACATTTTTTATCCATAGCATGTATAATAAATTTATATAATAAATTTTATAAATAACTACCCTAAAATTCACCCAAAAAACTATTAATAATAGACTGAAGAGTTCTATATTGAAACCATTGCTTTAACTGTGAAGAAAACAATAAATTTTGTTTAGTGAATACATGAAAATATTTGTGTTGGGAATCTGAACAATAATAGTAAGGTGTGTGAGAATGTTTAGCATTAAGAAAAGTTGAATGAGTCAGAGAAGTAACATTTTAAAGCAGGTTGATAGGCTCAACATGCAACATTGACGGTGGATATGGACGTAGTTTTCGAGCTGCAGAGAGGAAGATCATTCTCCATCGAAATAGGTTATTTCGACACAGTACAAGAAATCAAAGAGAAGATACAAAAGTATCAGAACATTCCCGTTTCCCAGCAAACACTAATTCTCAATGGCCAATTCCTCCAAGACAACGATGATCCTTGGAAGGTTGAAATCCTTCACAACACAAGCATTCAGCTTCAAGTCTCCTACGACAAGGACGAGAAGAAGGACTCGGTTAATACCCAACTCACCCAACTCCAGCTCAACATCAAAACCGGATCCAAAACGCACGTTGTTCCTATCGAAGTGGACGTCAACGACACTGTTTCCAAGCTCAAGGAGAAGATCCGCGAGATTGAGAACGTGTCTGTGCCTGTCAACAGGTTGGTTTTGCATGCAGCAACTGGTGCAGAATTGCATGATCATCAACTGCTGCGAGATTGTGATGTTTCCGAGAACAGTGAGATTGAGGTGAGTTTTAAGCCGTCACCCACGGTGTCTCCGGTGTCAAAGAAGTTGAAGGTGATGGTGTTACCTAAGAGTGGGATGAAGAAAGTTGCGGTGGAGGTGAACGCTTGTGATAATGTGGGAGAGTTGAGGAAGGAGTTGCAGAAATTGCACCAGAGGATTCAGTTTCATTTGCCACAAGATGGGTATTTCTTCATCTATAAACAAAATGTTATGGATGATGATAGATCTTTCCGTTGGCACCATGTTGTGCATGGTGATACCATTGAGATATTCAATGGAAGTGTTACTGGCGGATCATGAAATCCAAATAGTTTGGTCTAGGTTAAACTCACTTTTGTTCATGTTGATTCAGTTAGATCCATCAGATATTTTTGGGACAGTTTGTTTGAGGAATGATTTATCAATTCACCTCCAAGTGAATGAAAATAATTTTTGTATTGTCTTATATTTTTTTTTTACTCATTACTCTAAATAAAAAACAACAAAACTAATAAAGGGTTGAAAACTTTTATGTATGTGAATATATTTTGTAGCCACCAAAACTTACTAAGGATAGTATCAAAAAACCATGTGCAACCTCAGTCTTATATTCCAATGCAAAAAAACAATTTCACACACAACCATGTTCCCACAAAAGTACGGAAAAACTATTCCCCTATAACATTTACATTGCAGAAAGAAATAATACTTGTCATGAAGATAGGAATGGCAGAGGTAACCACCAAAAATGCGAAAAAAACAACTTGGCCACTAGTTCATAATATTTATCCATTTTTGCATCATCTCTTTCACTTCCTTCTACTCTATGTTTTGAAGCTTTCAAGTCCACCCTTAACCGGGTATTGTCCCCAGTGTTATTCTCCAACACTCAGTTTCAAAGTCAGCCAGTGAAAAACCTGCAACCAAATACACAACATACCTCAAGCAGCATGTGTTAAAAAATAGTAGGGTACTATTCAATTTAATATTTAGTATCATTTGTTAAGCTTATTGAGTTTATTCTACCCAAGTGACAATCCTTAATGGCTATAGTATTTCTGTTTTAGACCTTTATGAGATGACTAGGTTATAGGCTTCTTTGTTCAGAAATCCAAATGAGAAGTTCACAACTCCATGCTCATGTTTAATTCAGTTGAGACAAACTCCATACTTCTTCCATATCAATCTTTCCATGCCTAAATATTATATTGTTTCTATGTATCCACATACTATTGTTATCCAAAGTCCCTTCCAAGCTACATTTTGCATCTCATTTAGATTCATTAGGTGGAATTGTTGCTAACTAGCTTTAAGTTGATTATGATGTACTAAGTTGATTATGAAGAATAAAGTAGTATGTTGAAAGTAAAGAGAATGGATAAAGCGTATGAGTGTGGAGGCAGAATAAATTGGCCTATACCTCTTTTCTCACAAATTAGCAGCAATGTATTGTATTGTGACCCTTATAAAGTGTTAGAGAGAATTGGAAATGTTTGCCTACAGATTTGATTTACCAGCAGGAAAGATTCATAATATCCTTCCGGTTTCCTTGTTGAAGAAATAGCATGGTGACAAACTAGTATATGCTCAACCTTTAATGAAGGAAGAAGAAGACTCAGGGATTAAAAAGGAAAAATAATAGAGCTGACCGAGGTTCTAATAGAAGGAGACTAATCTAGAGGATGTTGTATGGAGAAAGCTACATGAAATGCAGCTTCAATCTCCAAACATTGATTGGAGTTGCTAAAAGTTGGGTTTGAGGAGAAGTACAATGTAAAAAGGGGACAATTGTTAATAGTTTAAAATAGGGAGGTCTGTTATGTAGAGAAAAGACTGTTATTTTTTTTATTTTAAAGGGGTTATATAACAGCTTTATAATTGTGGATGGTGGATGTACAAAATTGTGAATTCATTTGGTCCTCTTCAACCCTCCTTTGTTGAGAGTGAGTGTTGTGTGGAGATATTGAATTGTTCTTAACAGAATTCCCATTTCACTTCAATGGTGAAGTTGAGGTTAACCAGCATCCATGGTCAGATTACATGAATTTGTTCTTCATTCTTTTCTCACATGTAGCATAAGTTGTGTATGTTGAGTCCTATTACTGGAATTCCCTCTTTCTGTACCTGCATGAGCCCCCACTTCATTTTTACCTATTATGGAATATTTCACTACACTACTCACCCCTGCATCATACTTATACATATCCCATATTTCTCCACACCTATTTCCCAACCTTATATCCCCACACTAGCTCATACCACCTACATTCAGCTACAATTCTACTCACATCTTTACTTTCCTGCACTATACTTCTTGTAATAAATTCTGCACAATTCCATGTTACTATTTTTTTCCCTTGCATTAAATTCCAATCACTATATATAGGTCATCTGTTTTTCCTCTGATATCCCTCACCTCACCCCTACCATGTGCTCTATCATTACTTAGAATCTTTGCTATTTCCTTTTCATACAGGGAATTTTATGTCTCAACCAAACCCAAATTTTGAGTTGAGTATTCTACATCAACTTTCTCTTGTCTAAATACAATCCTGTTCCTTTAGCACTATATATTCCAGATAATAGATATTCACAAACCCCTTCATACCATTCCTTCTGTCATTAAGTACCATTAAATAGAATTGTTGGAAATGGGCCCTAAGTTGGTTATGGTATACTATGTTTACCCCTACTCATCTATCACACATGTTACATATCCTATGAACTACAGCAGAAAAACAGGTGTGTGACTGATTCTTTCTTCTCACCGCTTATAGTGTACATAATATATTACCCGACAATATCTCCCTATGACCATAGTGCACATATATATTACCAGACAATATTTCCCAACCCTGTCTATTATTTCCCTCCATAACATATGTATGACAGATATCAAGTTATGATAGAGTTTCTTTAGCTACTATGTTTAAGGTATAGGAGTAAGTGATGGAGGAAGAGTGGAGTCTGGTTGAAGGGCATCTGAAGAAGCAAAGCTCTGCGGATCAGGTGGGAGTAAAGGACTCTATTATTGCTGTTAAGTGGTTAAAGTCAAAGCCATAATGGAATTCTGCAACATCAGAGCCTGCAGCAGTGCACATGCTGCTTCATCTGCAACATTTTGCTCTGTGTAATTGATGCATTGCTGGATACGCAAAGTATCTGTCAATTTCAAGTCTAATGAGCTAAGATCACGAATCACAGTTTATATGTTTGGCAAAACCAGATGCCACACCACAAGACTGCATTGTTATCTGCCGACCAAAACAGATCAAGCATAAGCTCTATACAGTTGGCTCACGGAGGACTTGGAATGGACTTTTTGGGTGAGGAGGGAATCGGAATACTGTAGGGTCACAGAAAAGGTGCAGTATCATAGTGTATTTATGCAGGATTTTGCAAATTTTTTTTTTTGTAATAGGTTTTCTGCTGAGTCTTCATCTTTGTTAGGTAGTTGGCTATCTTTTTGAGTATTTTCATTTGATGGAATGCTAGTTTTCTTTGATGTGCAAGGATTGCTCTTATGACCACATTGTATAAAGGTTGGTCCATTTTTATTCATTCGTTCTTAAAGATAAAAAAAAACTGTGAGATAAAATTGCTTAGGAAGTTATGATGTGCAGGGTAGATATAATCGTTGAGTTGTGAAGTTCTACTTTTAGATATGCGTTCTGTCATACATTATTACTTATTCAAATTATCTCATAACACAACACACAGAGGAACATGATTTAAGGCTTGGAGGTTTATACAAATGTTTGAATTTGACAATTAAGTTCAATATTAAAAAACAACAGACCCTTTAGCTAATGGTGCAGATTCCCAAGGCACAATTTGAACATGTTCATGGACTTGTACACAGAGAATTATTTAAGAATAACACATCCTATGCCTATTTCATTACAAGGTATGAAGTTATTTACGTTATTCAACAATAATACTTCTTCTGAGGGTGACTCAGTTGGGTTCCTGTAGTTTTTTGACATCTGAAGTAGTCTTATATGGAATCTCTCCAATGGTGTTATCTCCTTGTAAACCACTTCTGAACGTTTCCTTGTAGGAATCTTAGTACTCCATAGATGTGCACTCTTGTCAACTAACAAAAATTACCAACTGTCAGAAATACAATAAACCCTCACATAAAAATATATTCCAAACTAATATAAATCTCTGAATCTGTAACATAAAGAGATTGAAACAAGAAGATCATTTTCTACCCTTCAGATCTTTATACTTGCCAAAGTACTGAGGTTGAAAATTCTTGGGCAGATAGTCCTCAAGACCAAGGCTTCCACGTTTCTTATATCTTGATCCACATGCATTGCACAACACGGGTTTGTCTTCTGGTCCATTACGCCAAAGTGGAGTCACTGATGAAACCATACATATGTGGTGAACAAAGTTTTCTAGACAAAATAATTTGAATTAATAATGTAGTTGATTTCTTTGTTTATTCTTAGTCTTATTACATATGTGTGCCAATAAATATTTATCCACACATGACAGTTTTGAAGTAATTTAATTTTATACATAACTTATAGTCCACTAAACAAGGCTAAATTTTATATTATGTATAAAATATCATTTTTTTCTCAAATTTAACTGTCATTTGTTTATATATTTTTACCCTTTCATAAAAGAACATTTATCTCAATTGAAGTCATATTTTTTTATGAAGAATTATTTATAATAGCTGTATTTCATTGTAAGCTACATGTTACTCATGTCTGATAGAAGAAGAAATAATTGAAGAAAAAAGTTCTGAACAAGAAGAAGACTTACCATCAATTCCACAATGGAAGCATGGACCAAGCTTTTTCCCCATGTGTGTAAAGTTCCTATCAAAATATTAAATCCAGAAAAACCCTAAGATGAAAATTTATGTTACAGAATTCAAATTGTAGAAGAAGGGTAGAAAGAGAACACAATTTGAGTGGAATTTACTGAATATTCCCAAATTTTATTGTCTCAGTTTCTTTGTTCTTCTGTTTCCATTTCTCTTATAATCTTTATCACTTTCTCTATAGTCCTGCATTTAAGTTTTGTTCATATGTAATTAAGTCTTAGATACGTTTAAATTCATTTGGACAGGGTGGCAAATAGCTTACATGTCCTACAAATGTCTACCTATATCATCATATCATATATGTACAAAACCATGTTAGCATTACTTTTTAGAACATGTACGAATTTCAATATAAACTTCCAAAAAATTATTATAACATAAAGAGATGAATGAAGGTGGGGTTGAGTATTATAAGTCTGAAAAGTTGTGAGAATGTTGGTTGTGTAGTGTTTTCTTAATAGAAATACATTCAATGTTAGAAAATAGTTAATTTAATAATATATAAAACATATATTGAGTGGAGAAATTAAAAAAAAAACAAAATTAATACATATACAATAGTAAAATAGAGTTAAATCACGTATTAAAGTAATATTCAATTAATACAATTAATTTAATATTTATTATAAGAATATATAAATAGCATGAGTATTAAATATTAATTATGCTTATTGTCTATTGTATATGATAAATTTTAATAATATTACTAAATGATATATTTATTAATCGTAATATATTTAATGAATTTAATAAATGTAACCCTTATTAGTATAGCATTTATTTAATGTAATATTTATATAAATTAGATGATATTTTTTATGTTGTAATAAATATTTTATTTATTAAATACAGTACATTTATTAAATGTATAATAATAAAAAAATGAAATGCTAATGTAAGTATATTAAGCGTATAGCTTTTTTTGCTCATTAAAAAAACTCATAAAAGAAAGTTTTGTAATGGATTATTTAGTAACTGATATAATAATAAAAAATTGTATAATATATTATTTTATTTTATTTTTAAATCGGCTAAATTAATAATAACATATTAAACCATGTAAATATAACAAAATTAAATAAGTATAATAGCAGTTGAGTTAATATGCTAATTTATTTTTAACTTCTATCTCTCCTCTTCAATACATCAACCACTTCTTTATCTGTAAACATTATTTTTTCCTAGTTTTTTTTTATCTGTAATAAAAAAAAGGATATTTAAGATACTCTATCCTTATAAAAAAAACTATGTATAAATATTTGTTTATGACCATTAGGTTTTTCAGCATCACACCTTAAATATTTGTTTCTCTATTTTGCTTCTTCTTTTTAATTTTTCTCAATTCAATCTCTTCTTACTTTTAATTCACTGATTAAGGAGAGGATTTGAAAGAAAAATACTTTCGGATTTAATAATCTGAATTATATCTGTTTTAAGAAAAAAATATTTTGGATTGTAGAACTTTCCAAATTTTACTACAAATTTCAGGATCAGGATGTGTGAATTAGAAAAATGCATTATAGATTAGAATTTTGTAGGTATCTCTATATCCAAAAATACATTATGGGTTATCTAAAATGTATTTTTTTTTTTAAATCTTATTGTAAAATTTAATTCTATAATTTAAAAGGTGTAAATAGAGAAAAATATATTCCAATTATAAAATTTGTAAG
The DNA here is from genome assembly GCF_000499845.2 of Phaseolus vulgaris. Classification (NCBI taxonomy): domain Eukaryota; kingdom Viridiplantae; phylum Streptophyta; class Magnoliopsida; order Fabales; family Fabaceae; genus Phaseolus; species Phaseolus vulgaris. Next base: position 42,307,094 of record NC_023758.2, on the reverse strand, counting down.
ATATTTTTAGATCTAAAAATATTTTTCAGATTCTATAATAAAAATATATTTCTTTTAAAAACAAAATGGTCTTTTCGCCAGATATATGGGGTGACAGGAGAAACTATAGAGTTGCAGGAAAAAAAAATGCTATAACAATAATTCTTTAGGCCTATTTGCGTTAAGAAGCCGACTTACAGGCAGCTTCTTTCTGCACCCCATGACTTCTTCAAGAACCTCTATATTAAATAGAAATTTATTGTTATGTCCTTCAGTAAATAATTTAAAATCTCTCTCTAACATTAAACCTAAAATTTTATACATTAAATAAAGACTAACAACACTGAAAATTAAACGTTAAATATTGAACATTAAATATTAAAAATTACATATAAATAATCAAACTAAGTAGAAACACTAAATATTAAACATACAAAATTAAATATTAAATATTAAAAATTAAAAATTAAGTTTTAAAAATTAATGATTAAGTATTAAATATTAAGTATTAAATATAAGGTCTTAAATATTAAATACTTTTTTTTATCAAAAATAAATAAATAAAATTAAAAATAAACACTTGAGAGAGGTGCTTCAATCTTTATAAAAAAAGTTACTAACAAAACCTGCAATATTAAGTATTAATACTAAATTAAAATATTAAACATTAAAAACGTAAATATTAAATATAAAAGTTTATTTCTAGATGTTAAATACTAAATATTGAATGTTAAAGTTTATATATTAAAATAAAAATTCAACAATAAAATTAAACATATAAATTATTAAACAAGAAATAATAAACGTACGAAATATTAAACATATCAAATATCAAACATGTAATATTAAATATTGAATATGAAATATTAAAGATGAAATATGATATATTAAATGTAAAAGAAAATATGGTTAAAATTACAATAAAAAATGGTGAATTGGTTGAATAAAAGAATTCTAGTTATTAAAAAAATTTATTTTTAAAATTTGGATGAAGAGGGTAAAGACAAACAATGACAACGATTACAATAAAATAAGAAAAATCAAGATAATATAATCAATATGAAAAAAATGCACACAAATTTGTATATTGGTTCAATTCAACCATAATCTATTTACATACAAGAACTATTATGCAACTAATATAATAAAATTCACAACCCTTCTTGAAACACCCTTAAAGAAGAAATACAAGATATAAATAACAGACAAATACTTGTAATCACACGAGACTGATGTATTATAACAACAAAAATTACAAAAACAATAATATATCAGCTAAGTGACAAATGTTTCTCAAAAGAATTTAAAAAAATAAACCTATTGAATGATCTTGGCAAAACTTCTTCACCAAAATGTAGAAAAAGATTATCCAAGAAAACTCTCTTCACAAAGCTGCAATATTTTTTTTCAAAAATCTTCACATACATCACACATATAAAAAGTCAAAACATTGGTTAAATGCAAATATTGACTCCATTTATCTAGAGATAATGTATCTACTAAATTTTCCTTTAGCACTTTCATATATGCACAAATATCTAGATAAGCTATCCAAATATCAAACCTCACATCAATAATATTTCTCCTTAAAAAATACCCAAAAAAAATAAGAAAAACAATATAATCTTTAGTAGGAAATGATACACCTACTTAAAACTTAATTATAATCGATGTATGTTACTTCTTATATTGTTAACTTCTCAAGAATGTAATCTAACAACATAATATAAATATATTCTTCTCTAAGCTTAGAGAAAGTCTACAAAAACTAAGTTACGTAGAAATAAAATTTTAAATAAATAAAAAATACATATAAATATCTTTTTATATATTTACATTAGTTATTTATTTAAAATTTATTTTTAAATAAAATTTAGATTACACATATTAGATGAGTATATGTAAATGGTCAAATGACCCAAAGAAGTAATTGTAACTAAAATAATGTCTTTTACCTATATTGAAAAATGTTTGATGCAAGTTGAGAGGATATACATAAATGACAATTTAAAATATCACCAAGCCAATTCAAAACACTATAAGGAAACATAAACATAACTTTTAAAATTTAGTGTCAGTTAATATGAGATAGTATTACGCAACACAAAATATTTATAACTTTTTCAATAATATATTAAAAAAAATAATAAAAAATATTAGAGTTAATTTAACCGACTCAAATAATATTAAATATATTTTAATATTGAAAATAAAATAAATTTAACTAATTCTAATAATATTAAATATGTTTTAACAAATATAAGTATGTTAAAAAAATATTAGAATCAATCTAGCGAATTCTAATAATACTAAATATATTTTTAAAATAGAAAACCAATTCTAATAATATTAAATATATTTTAACAATAAAAATATTTTAAAAGAAGATATTAAAGATGACGTTAACTTAACTCTAATAATATTTAATATATTTTATTTTTTGTGAAAAAACTGTTTTTAATGAATTAAGTGGATGTTATTATATTTATCATAATTGATCCTAATACAATATATTTTAAGTATTTATTTAAGGTAGTGTTGGGTAAATTGAGGTTAATTTATTATATGCTATGAATTCATGCATTTTCATGGTAATGAATAATAATCCAAGTTATTTTTAATTAAAAGATCAAAATTCAAAGTTGATAAATTTCATAGTTCATAATTTTTTTCTCTATTTTTTATATAAATTTCATTACACTCATTTTCTTCATCCAAATCCATCTCTTTAATTTATAATAAAAAAATTATATTTTATATTTTTGAAAATAGAGACTTTGTGTGAGAATTTTTTCTTAAATTATTTTCATTTACCATCTAACAAACATATTAAATTAATATTAAAAATATATTTTATTTAACATTCATATTAATACATTTTTATTTTTATTTTTTTATAAGAAAGATGTGTCCACATGCATTTCAACATGCACTTAAAAAAAATCATTGAATATAAACCAATTTAGAAAAAAAAATAATTAGTTGCTATAGTAACTAAATTAGAGATCAAGATTATAAATTTGGTAGCAAAAACTTTGATAATTAATTAGATACCAATTTAAAAACTATTTAACAATAATATAAACTAATTTAAAAATAAAAAAATATTTTAGTCTCTAAAATGATCTCTAATTTAGTCACTATAGTAACTAATTATTTTTTGTCTTTAAAATTAATTTTTCTTGTAGGGATAGAATATAATTATAACTTATCTTTTTTTATTCTATCGTAATTCATTTTCTTATCCTATATTAAAGGATAGCTAATATAAAGTGTAGATAAAAAAACCAACAAAACTACTTTTGAAGCTTAAATTGAAAAATACATTAATTGGGTCATATTTCAAGATAATCGTTTTCATGACTTAAAATAAATCAGATAATACTATATTAGTGAATTTAGAGGCAAAATTGTAAATTGTCGTTTAAAAGACTTTAAAATTAAAAAAAAAACTCATTTTTTTAATTATAATATATTCTACAATTTTTGGAAAAGAAGTGCAAAATATTGTAATTCTCTTGGAATAAAAAAATTATGAAGTCAAAAAGACAACAATAGAAAGATTCCACTGTATTATCAAAAAATTGCTTTTAAATGAAATATTAAATAAAAATATTATGAATTCGTGGGTGGTTGTGACCCACGTTGACTGACTTCTTTTTATCAGTAAGGTGATTAAACCCTTGTACAAACCCTATATAATATGGTTCACATTCACGGAACTTCCAAACTAACAAAAAGCAAGAACCAAAATCTACGGTTATAAGACTCGTACAAACTCAGAGCAAACTCACTATAGCCATAACAAGGGGCAAGATATAACAACTGACCTTAGCCACCAACCCAACTACCCACAAGGACCAACAACCTATATAATAAAGATACCAATCACCCTAAACTGGACCGGGCCTATTTAATTGAATTCATACAAGATAAAGGGGTAAGACACCAGTCAGAAAAGGAAAAACAAGCAGAGGATATTTTAGAAGTTACTCAAAACCAAGCCTTTAGCTCCATTTCAAACCCTAGAAGTTATGTGAAGATATTCATAGCACTTAACATATTAATGTTAAACGTTATTATTTCTTTAATAAAATTGAATTAAGAAAGATATTCATCGCACTTAATATATTAATATTAAAAATTATTATTTCTTTAATAAAATTGAATTAAGAAGTAAATTTTAAATTTAATTTAATTCTATAAAATTGACTTACTCTTTTACACCATGTCAAGTACATGAGATTATGTATTTATAAATAATCTAGGAGCGATCTAATAATAAGTGATCTGAATTTAACAAACTCGTTAAAATATGTCCTAAATAAGACTTTAAGTTTAACTCAACTTTACAAATTCAACTCATAAAATAAGATTTACACTTACTTATATATTATGAGATGTAAAAAAAAACAAATATTAGCTACATCTTGCAAAGAAATAGTTATAAATTTTGTTCGCACTAAATTCCAACTTCATGAATGCGTTCTTCTCGTGCCTTCCGTTTTGCATCTTTAGTTTTTATATAAAAATAAAATAATATTTAAAAAATGTTAACACTTTTGATTTTTTTTCACTATTGAACCATCTTAAAGTTGGTTCCCCCACCACCATTTGACCATCTTATGATACACGTTCCCTTTGAAAAACTTTTGAGACTTTTCTCATTTCCTTTTTCTCGAGTTCTTGGTCCCAAAGCAACAAATATGAGATGAAATTCAGCCGAAATCGTGGACTGTAAATTAGAAGTAGGTAGAATTTGTTGGTTGTGAATTATGATGGATTAATTAATGTAGGGTTGTAGGATATTGTTTTGGTATTCCATGTTAGAAAATGCGTTAGGCAAAGATCAAATTTCCATGGCATGCCAAAAATAAGAGTTAAAAAAAGTTGAACACTAGAACAAAATGAGTGAGAATTTGGAACTTAGTATGGTGGAGTTTGGCTTTAACCACTATATTACATTTTCTATACATCAAAGTATGTCTCAAGCAACATCCTCTCTACAAATATCCTAAAAACTTGAATTAGGGAGCAAATCACGTTCATCCACAACTATTACGCATAGTGTACAACACTTCATTGATTTCAGAAATGAAGTTGGTTATTTTTATGATGGGATTTTAATAATTGGTCTATTTAATCAATTTATCACACGAGACTTTATCATGTAAGGTTTATTTTAGTGTAAAAAGAAAGATTTTGGAATCAAATGAATGAAAAGAAAAAGTAAAATGAAAGTCCTTTTTTTGAAATTTAGACTGATTAGAAATAATGAAAATTCATAATATATAAGCGAGGGAAAATTTTACTTTTGTAGGGTCGAGTTGATCTTAAAAGTTTACTTCTTAATATATATGTAATTATCAAAATTATTTCGAATGTTATAGTTTGTTGGATTTATTAGGTCACCATCATCATAAGTATAAGAATATAATCTGACAATTTTGTAAAATTAAGTTAGGTTTAAATAATATTTGGTAATAATTACTAAATAAAAATCTAATTTTAATATGAGAGAAACTTTATATGTTGGATTTAAGATTTGAGATTGTCTTATTTAGAAGAAGGTTGATAGCATTGAAGTGAAATATGTGTTTTCTTTATAAGAAAAATTCAACTATGAGTTTTAATATCTACAAAACAATTATTTCATTTAATTCAATGAGGTAGTTATTCATCTTAAAAGTAGGAGTGATAATGTGGGTCGGGCCATGCGGGACGGACTCACTATTCTAATTCACTGACCCGCTTTGATCTGCCCGTTGTAGCCCTCACGAACCAATAGCGGGGCGGAGCGGATTGGCCCACTGGCTCGCAGAAATAGAAAACCATATCTCATTCATCCATTATTGTAGTATGACCTTTATTTTATTTTATTTTTAAAAATTGAATTTAATGTACTAAAAAAATGAATGTTTTATTTTAATCATCAAGAGTTAGTATTAAGAGTGACATTGAATTTAATTTTAAGTAAAGTCTTATATTTAAAATTTGTTAATAACAAGAATATTATAAAGAAGAAATTTCACGATAGTTAAAAAATTAGTCATATTCATTCAAATAGTTTGCAACAAAACTTTGATAAGATACTCTTATACATTTACATACATATATAGAAAAAAATAGATGCAAAACAAAACTTTTTAATTATTTTTAATCAAGCTTTTGAACAACCCTCATACTTGAATTTATATTTTTATCTTAATTAAATAAATTGAAACATGTATAAAATTTTAATTTTTCAGTAATAGGAATAAGTTTTTTTATAATTAATGAAATTTTAATTTTTTTTTAAAATCTTATGCAGGTTGGCTTGCAAGCCCGCAGATTACTTTTTATGTGGGACATGTCAATGAAATGAGTTCATACTCTTAATGTTGCATGGACCAACCCAACTCACATTTTATGGATAAATATCTATAAAGGATGCATTGTCACCCCTAACTAAAAAGTAAAAATATATCTAATTAATAAGGACGAAAATATGCTTTATTTTATTGACTTAAAGATTAAAATGAATATTTTTTTATAAAGATACACCAAAATCTTGGAATGGTGACTTCTCAGTAAATGAGGGGAAAATGAGGTTGTATCTCCGTAAAGGTTTTAAAATCTTGATAGTGGAGAAGAGCTGAAACTTTTACCTTTCAACCACTCACGTCAACATAGAAGGAATAAATCTTGAACTTCTAGATGAGATATCTGTTTTCTAAAATTGGAGACATGTTTTACAACCTTTTCTTTCTTTTTATGTATCTACTCAATTTCAATTCTATCCATCACACACTTTTTATAAATTAAGGAGTATCTTAAGAAAGTGGAACTTCACACCACTCCAAATGGAATTCAATAAAATAAATAGGATAAGACTTCAAATGAGATTCAATAAAATAAACTAATTTATAAGATGAAATTAATTTACTTATAATTATAATTTTATCTTATTTTTAGTTAATATGAATTATTTACCAGAGTACAATAAGTTTCGCAAGAGTTTTTGAAAGATGTTAATTTTAACTATTAGTGGATATATAAACTAAAATATTCATCATGATCTACACATAAAAGTAAAATAAGATGTTATAATTACTTTAAAATACAACATCCTTATAGAAGAGTCTTTTAGATCTTTGAAAACCAGAGATCACTAACATAAAGTGAAACAGAATGTCAAAATATCATCACACATCTAAAAAAAACGAATGAGACCAAAATTTTTTCTTACTAGAAGCATGTGAAGTGTTAAATTTTACCATTTAAACTTTTTTGTTATCCAAAATTATTTATTAAAGCATTTTTCTATACATTTTTTTCTTCACTCCTTGAGAAAAGTGCTCCATTAATTTTTTTAATGTTTAGATGAAAAATATTTATCATAATTTCAAAAATCTTCTTTCATTGAAGCAACAATTACACAAATTGTTAATATTATAATCTAACTTTTTCACTGTGATTCTTCAATCAAATTTAAAATTTTATTTCAATAATTCACCTAATAAATCATTTATGAAATAAAATATAAATTATTAAGTATTTATAATATCTTGCTATTTTCAAATGCAAAGTATAATTACTATTAATATGTATCAATCAGTCATTAATATATCATATGAAAATAGTTTATGAAGTAGGAGAATATGTGAGATGATAAGTTTCAACTTATTTTTATTTTTCTTAAATTGAAATATCATCTCTCTTTAATGGCTAACGATAAATTATCTTATTAAATAATGATAAATTACCTTATTTTTTATTTCTTAAAATTGAAATTTCCCCTTTATTTTTATGATAAATCAATTTATTAAATAACATATTTTTAAAAAAGTTATATAATATTATTCTATACAATTTTATATAATATTAATTAATTTACATTATAATTTTATACAGTTTGCTAACATTATTTTAAATAATTTTGTGTAAAAATATATAATTTTATAATTATAGTAAATGGTTTATTCATTGTATCACGTGTTAAACTTTTAATTATGGTCAATGTTAATGTTAACGAATGACAAATGTTAACCCGAAGTAAAACCGATTCCAACATGATTTTGTTTGCAAAATGATCAATTATTATTTACTAAACTAAAAGGAAACAATTTTCCTTTGGTCATATATTTTGCTATGAAAATAAATAAATCACAGGTTCAATACTTTGTTTTATGTGACTCTATTTTATGTAATAATTTATTTATGAAGGCATGTATGTAAACATGGTAAGTTGTGTGTTGCACTCTCAAAAAATCAAGAACATATAAGAATTTTCTATACTTTTTTCTTTTTTTAATTATGATGATTTATGTACAAATTGCCTTTGTTAAGTTTTATAATTTTTATTAGTTCGACTTCTTAAATAATTATGTTTTTATATTATTAATTATATAATTTCATATTGTATTACATTATTTATTTAATTACTTTTTACTGTACAAGAAATATCAAACTAGTTGCCATAATATTTTTGGAATGTAACAAGAAAATTAAGGATGATAGTTATTCAATAATTCGACCAACTTCATAAATAAATTCCGAAACATTTTGATTATAAAGAGAGTGAAAAGTGAAAATTTCTAAATTGAGAAAAAAAAAGTTATAAAAAATAAAAGAAAATAAATAAATAAATTGTAGTTGATTTGATTGATGTAATAAAATATTTTTAATATTAATATATTTAGAATATAATTAATAAAATATTTTTTTAATAATTTGATGCAAAATATTTAAAAATATAAATTAGAGTAAAATAAGAAATTATTATAAAACTGTGATTGAAAAATATATTTTTTTGCAATAAAATATTAAAATAAATTACTCCAACAGTATTAAACTTTTAAGTAAAATTATTTTATTTCATTTATTATTTTAATATTTTAATTTTAATTTTTTATCCATAAAATATAATTATAAAAAAATTATTAACGTATTAATCAATTATATGAGTGACTTTGTTTTCAAATTGTGATTAAAGTAATTTTTCTCGTGTTTCTGTAATTATTTGATTTCATTTTGTATGCATATAATTTATTTTTTATACAGTAAATTATCGCTTCTTGTGCTCAAAGACAAAAAGCTATTTTATAAACACACTATATCTATAATTATATATAAACAGTATTTATCTTAGATATATCACGCTAAACGTAAAAAAATATTAAGAAAATAATAATTATTAAATTATACGTAATTATTGTATGTAATATTGTATTTGTACTTAATTATAATCTTAAACCCTAAATCTAAACCAATTATATGCAATTAATTTAATAGTGATAGAATCTTCATCCTACATTTTAGAGAGACAAAGTATATATTTTTTATACGCATAAAGTGATGTAAATATATAGAGAATAAAAACTTATTATTTCTTTTTACCATCTTCTTACATACAATTTTTCTTATAAAAACCTTTCTAATATTGAATTTCTCTATCAAGTCTTCAACCTTTTCGATTATATGTCTTTTTTTCGTCTCTTGATGTCTTATGAATCGATATATAGTTGACGATAGATATATTTATATCACAAATATTATAATTAGATAATCATTACCTTATTTCTTTAGGATCATCTTTTATTTATAGTTTTTTATGGAACTGAGATTCATCTCATATCTATTAAGGTCCAATACTCCCTTAATAATTTTTAAGAAATATTTAAGAAGTGATTAGTTAATTATGATGATTTATCCTATTATACCTAAACCGATATGCCGAGAACCTCATTCGCATTACAATTACTATTATTTATTTTTCACCATCTTACACTTTCTAATTACTTTGTATTTTCTAAGAAGATACCATAGATAAATTACATATACTTATTTTTATAATATAATGAGTATTTTTTTTCACTTGTAAAACCATAATGAGGTTTGGCAGAGACATGTGGCTTTGGTCACAGTTTCTAGTACAAGGAGTCTGCTACCTATTTATTTACTATGTAACCAACCACCCATTAAGTGTGAGTGGGCTCTCACTCCTCCATTATAAAACCACCTTGCTTCTTTCCAGTTCTACTCACTCAACCAAACAAACTTTCATTATCTTTCTTCATTGCTTCTTTAATTGTGTTGTGTGAGTTGAACCAGAAAAAGAAATGGGTCTGGGAAGAGGCAGTGCAGTGGTGCTACTAATCTCACTCTGTTTCTTGGTGCTTCACTCTCAGATGGCTCATGCTGCAACCTACACAGTTGGAGGTTCTGGGGGTTGGACCTTCAACACTGTTGGCTGGCCCAATGGAAAACGCTTTAGAGCTGGCGACACACTTGGTTCGTACGTTCCACTTATTCTCTACACTCCTATGTCTCTCTAGATAATCATGTATTACAGATATTTCAAACAGTTTTTTCATAAAAGATTTTAAGAAAATCATTACCAAAAACTTGTCTGAAACATCAACCACCGACAACTCTACAGTTCAATTCTCTTTCGAATCTGTCTGTTCAGATATCTTGGTCTTTAAATGTGTTTTTGTTAGATAATTAAATTAATCTATAGTTGAGTTTCTTTGGCATTAATTAACATAATAAACACCAGTACAATTTATCACATGCGAAACACAAAGTCTCTTGAATATGCGAAGAATGGCGTGTGAACTGTGTTAGGAAAGTCTTTAAAAGTTGTAAGTGACATGATTTTTGACCTGGCTACTATAACATATGGAAGAAGAAGTTTTGGTTTGATCTGTTAAAGCATGTATGCATTTTGGTGTATGGATGCAGTGTTCAAATATAGCAGTGGGGCTCATAATGTGGTGGCAGTAAACAAGGTTGGGTATGGTAGTTGCAAGACTCCAAGAGGGGCGAGAGTGTATCAGTCAGGGAACGATCAGATCAAACTTGTTAAGGGACAGAACTACTTCATCTGCAACTATGTGGGTCACTGCGAGTCTGGAATGAAAATTGCCATCAATGCTGCTTGAGTTTGAGTGTGTTCAATGTGGTTAACTATATATTAACTATATATCTCAGTGCTTTCCTACTGATATAATTGTATTGTAATGCAAATTGCACTTGTTTAGTGGGAACTTATCTCAGTTTAATGAGTGGATAAGATAGGTATGTGTGGGAAGAAATAGGGTAGCTATTTCTGCTCTCTTTTGTATCTTGCTTATTATCAATGATTAAGAATAATAAATGATGTCGGCAATATCAGATATCTCAAAACACTTTTTAAAATAAGAACAAAGTTTTTGTACAGAGTAAAAACATTCATTTTAATTGTCTAACTCGTTAGCAAAGGAAATAATGAAAATAAAAGACATTTCCTGTTAGGTTGGGCAGTGAATGGACAAAAATAATATGGGTGAAGTGTGAATGAGTGTGTAAGCCAAAAAAAAAAAATGGGAGCGTAAGGATAAAAAACATTAATACATTTAATGACGCTTTATTAGCAAAATGCAAATGAAGATAAACAATTGAAGAGAAAGATTGTGAAAAGATATTGTGGAAGCGAAATACGAGTCATGAAGAAATTTGTCTTTGTACAAATTCAACAATAATCACGGTGGTGGAGAAAATTAAGGAAAATGAGTAATAGAGGAACCAAGCATACTAGTTTGATGCAAATTTATTGAAAAGTAGAAAGAGACACAAAGATAAAATAATGGAAAGATTTATGAGTTAGTGATACACCATTATGTCTTCAGTTCCCTAGCTTATAAGTCTTTACCTTAAAAGATGCAAAAGTGATACAACTTGTAGATATATACTTTTATTTATTTATATATATATATATATTATGTTTTTTTAATAAAAATATAGTTTATGACAGTAAATAATAATTTTGTTTATAAACATGATTATTATGATTCAATTTTTTTATTGTGTATGGACAAGACATTATTAAAAAAATATAAAGTATACTTTTTTATCTCTATTATTTAAAAAAAAAAAACAGGTTGTTGGCAATCAAGTAAAACAAAAGATACACCAAAAATATATATTAACATTTCAATGTGATAAGGTAAAACTTTTTTAGTTTATACTTTTGAGAAGAGTCAACCACACACAATTATAACTATAGCTAGATATATGAGTTTATCTTAAACAAGTTCATTCATATATTCACATATTAAAGATTATGTTATCTAATATTAACTCAAAAACTTGAAATTTGTGTGAATCAACTCACATAAACTTAAATTTATACTCAAACCCACAATTTGTCGTATTATACGGATCCACCTGTGATTAAAGCTCGTATATCAAACTATAATGATAACTAAATTAAGATCATTATGACTCTATAGGGCCAAGGTGTATTATTTCTCTCCCAAATAAAAACCATTATGACTCTGGTCCAATCCATGGTCTTGAGTCATCATTTTGAAACCATAATGGCCCCAGCACCCTCAACCACCCCATTACAATTGCCATCATCTTTGGCTATAAAACCATGCTCTTAATTCTTACTAACACAAAGTGTTATTCTTCTTTCTCAATCTTTGCAATTAAAAACATGGCCATGGGAAGAGGCAGTGTAATTGTAGTTCTGACACTGTCATTGTGGTTGGTGCTTCACTGTGAGATGGCTCACTCAGCCACCTACACAGTTGGAGATGCAAATGGTTGGACCTTTAACACTGTGGCTTGGACTAAAGGAAAACGGTTCAGAGCTGGTGATACACTTGGTTAGTATCTTTGGATCTTACTTTTTGCTTTTTATTCATATTTTACCAAGAAAGCTCAAGAGATTAATGTAAGAAGGGTTTCGCTAACCAGTGTACTTAATACACTAATTAAGGAACAACAAACACTAATTATATATCTCCATTAGACCAGCTTAGTAGATTCAATTACCAATGCACTTTAAGTTTAAGTCAACCTCATAAAATCGGTGATCTTCACCACACTTCCTTCACGCCGAGAGTGACAGCTCGTGCGTGAAATAACATATTATGAGTGGTGTCCAATAGTGGGTGACCTAATAAGTCCAACAAATATTTGTTTGGATAAGTTCGAAAATAGATCTTATATTATATTACAAAGTGAACTTTAAGCTTAATTCAATCTCATAAAACCGACTTATAAAAAAAGGTTTATACCCACATATATACTATATACTATGAAATGTTTAATCTCTCTAGTCGATTTTAATTCAAAAGATTAAAATAAAACTTATGCAAAGAACTACGATTATATATAGCTGTTGAAAGTGACTCATATATATTGTAGTGTTCAACTACGGCCCTGGGACTCATAATGTGGTGGCTGTAAACAAGGCTGGCTACAAGGCATGCACGACCCCAAATGGTGCCAAAACCTATAATTCAGGAAGTGATCAGATCAAGCTTGTGAAGGGACAAAACTACTTCATCTGCAATTTCGTTGGTCACTGCGAGTCTGGCACCAAAATTGCCATTAATGCTCTCTGATTTAGTGGATTAATTTATCTTTGGACAAAAATGCAGTATCTTATGTGAAGTGCTACTTGATAAGACAAGATAAGAAGTGTTTGATGTCTTGTATTTGAGTGTTATCTTTTACATTATAATTTCAGATTTCATATGCTTTTCCTTTTCTGATTTAGTTATCATTCCTCAGTCTCTGATTTCATACAACCATTGTTAAAAAGTTTTACTTTCTCTGCCTTGATTATTGAAAAATAGTTTAAATACCTTTTTTTGTCAATAACTTTTACTCAATTTAAGTCAATGGTTTTATGATAAAATATAAGCTCTCAACAGCTAAGTTGAAAAAGTAAAAAAAAAATTAAAATAAACTCAGTTAACACAGTTAATTGAATTAAACACTATAACAAAATTAGTAAATAAAAATCAATTTTATAAACAAATAATTAATTTCTATATTAAATAAATTAAATATTATTTTAAAAATTAAAATAATTATTAATATTTAAATTAATTTTTATTATTAATAAAATTTGTAAATTAATTTTAAATTGATAAAATAAAATCTTGATAGTTAATTAATTAGATATCATTTTAAAAATTAATTTATAAATTTTATTAATAATAGAAACTACATTAGATATTAATAAATTTTTTTAGTCTATAAAATAGTACGTAATTAGTTAATAGATTGATGAATTATTTTATGTTTTTAAAAATAATTTTTATTTAATGATTATTATTTAATCATACCTTATATTTATATTTTGATATTTCTTGAGCTAAGTTGGAAAATAAATTTGTTAATATATTTATTTTCTTTAAAAATGGATTAATTAATTTATTTATTAATATATAAAAAATTATATTATTAAATAATATGACTTTTAAGATACTTGTTATAAAAATTCAAAAATTTATTTGGACATGACACTTTATAATTGAATGGTATTGCAATTTTCTTTTACACAATCTACACATAAATTATTTTCCCACAAAATTAGTTAAATTAAAGGCTCAAACATTTTTGTCCAAATTTTTTAATTTCCTTGACGTAATTTCCTTTGCTTGAAGGAAAATATTACCCTATAATATTGGGCACCTTTACGTTTTTCCACCTAATTATATAAAAAAGGAACATATTGTATTCATAATATTTAAAATACATTTATGCAAGAAATTTTGACAATTAAAATTATAAAAATATACAATAGTAGAGACCGAATATTTGCATAAAACAAAGTTACACGAACCTGATAAGTAAAAAAAATCATTAATAAAATATTATAAAACCTATACGGAAAAAAATTATGCAAATATAGTTTATTGTGACAAAAATCAGTATCTTTCTCACTGTGCATTATACAGCTTGCTATGGTAAGCCTAATAAGTAGAAAAACTAATAAGAAAAATTGCCTTCACGGTTTATTCTGGATTGAAAATTGATGAATTATATAATATAAATTTTATTTTAAATTTTTATATATTTTCAAGATATATTTCTAGAGCTGAAAATACATTTTAAAATATATTTGTTTCTTTAAAAATAAATTTATTTATAATGAAATCATTTTTATTTTAAATCGTACAATTTAAAATACATATTTCTATTTTGAAAATCCAAAATATAAGTTTAAAAAAAATGGAATTTCAAACTTTTTAAGAGTGCAGCTTGAAGGTGTAGAACGCAATTGTTATAACAATAGGATAGAATTAGAAACAAGGCCTTGAGATGGATCAATAGGCCCAAATCCGAATAAATAACTTGAGGCAATTGCTTCCTGCACCATATCACTGCACCCGATTCCAGCGGAAAAGACGAAACTATCCTTAAAAAAATTTCCGAAATATGTGTTCCGAATTTTTTTTTCCGGAACAAAATTTTATATTACGGATTTTTTT
The DNA here is from genome assembly GCF_000499845.2 of Phaseolus vulgaris. Taxonomy (NCBI): domain Eukaryota; kingdom Viridiplantae; phylum Streptophyta; class Magnoliopsida; order Fabales; family Fabaceae; genus Phaseolus; species Phaseolus vulgaris. Next base: position 42,291,858 of record NC_023758.2, on the reverse strand, counting down.
ATCTGGAATGAGTTTTTCATTTTTGTTTCCGGATTTTTATTTCCGAAATACAATAATCTTTTTTCCGGATTTTTTTTTCCAGAATGTATTATTTATCAATTCTGGATTTTTTGTACGGAATTGAATTTTAAATTTTGTTTCCGGATTTTTATTTCCGAAACTCAATAACCACTTCTGGATATATTTTTCCAGAATATATTATTTTTAATTTTGGATTTTTATTTCCGGAATAAAGGACATTTTTGGAATTTTTAAAATTGTGTTGGGTGCAGGTTAAAATGTGTTGGGTGCAGGGAGCATTTGCCATAACTTGATCTTCTTTACATTCCTTGCTTTAAGAATTTAAGATTTTGTTTGTCAAATTCTTTCTATACCTAATATTTTTTTAACCTCCACCCTACTTATTTTTAAATTTCTTTCATTTTGGAATTAAAAATAATGAAAAATAGATTTGAAAGAGATTATTATGTTTTGGAAAAAAAATCAAAAATCAAAATCTCATTCTGAAAAAATATTTTACAATACAAAATAATTGTTTTAGAAAAAAAAATCTTAAAATATATTATAGAAAAGACAGTCCGAAATGTATTTTGATCCGTAGTCCAATTTTATTTAATGACATTTTATTTTTTCACACCGAAATCAAGTACAGTAATGTAATGTGCAGGAAATAATTGCTTTTTGTTTTTGGTATTTAAATATTATATTTTGCTTTTTACACCTCAAGAATTTCTTTTCTAGACTGCCCCTTCCTTCACTCATAAGACCATGGTCATGGATGTATGAACATCGTTGACCACAGGAATGTGGTTGGATTAGAGAGATGATAAAAGAAATTATATTGGATCAAATTTATAATAGATATGTTTACAAAATACTAAAATTTCATGTTAAAATTATATTGTTCCAAAAATGTATTTTTAAAAGAAAAATACTATATCTTTTTAACAGTCAAACTTTTGAATTTTTTTTATTTAATTGTATTTTTTAAAGTTTAAAATAATATTAGATATGTTTTTTTGTCGATTATGTTCTTTGTTTTAATTCTCAGATTTTTTAAAAGAAAAAATTTATACAACACTATATATAGGTGTTGTTTTTTAATTATATTTAAATTTTGATAATATACATCTGATTAAATATCATTAGTGCATAATAGAGTTTTGACTACGGTTAAAAATGCTATATAAAAACAATTCGAAAATCATTATTATTTTGAATGTTGTTGTAAATCGACGGTTTATAACGACGGTTTTAGAACCACCATTATAAAACCACATTAACAATATGTGTAACAAATTATCGTTATTGTGTCAAATAAACAATAAAAAAATAAAAATTGTATTTTTAAAGACACTATCGTCATAAGTGTATTTTTAAAAAAAATGTTTTACTATTATATATAGATACCATAATCTTGCATAAATATGAAATTTCCATAACAATAATACATGTAATATCATAATTTAAATATGAAAGTCTACATACAATAAATTATTTCATATAACATTTCTACAAAAAGTTCTATAAATATATGAAATCCAAGTGAGTTTCTTTGCATTTACATATCTAGAATAAACACTGAAATAATAAGATTTCATGTTAGAACATATAACATTATGCAATATATGAGTAATAAATTTGTGAATGTAATCTCTAATTTATAATAGAAACATCATGCAAAATTTGAGAAATTTCTGACAAGTGAAAGTATGGGAACTAAAACATTAAAATACTTAAAATAAAAAAAATAATAGTAAATGGTGGATTTTTTGGAAATTTGGTCCACCCCATTTCGAGCAAGTTTTATTTTTTACGCGTCTCCATCCGACTTCTTTATAAAAAGTTATGACCGTTTGAAGTATTTTCATGCTAATTTTTTGCCACTCCAAATCCATCAAATATCCACTATATGAAGTTCCCACAAACCCTAAACTACTAACTAATAACACATATTATTATAAAATTAATTAAAAGATTTAGGGTTTACGAGACACCGTGCACCAGTCCTGGCAGCGTGTGGTGGAGGTGCTGGTGGCGTGCGCAAGGTGTTGCCGCGCGGAGGTGAAGGGTTGGCGCACGGAGGCGGAGACAGCTGTTTGCTTGCACGCATGAAGGAGAAATGAGTGAGGGTTTGATGTGTGGAGGTGGGGGTTTGACGTGCAGGGAGGGCTGGAGCGATGGAGGAGAGGTTTGCTAGCGGTGCAAAAGTGGAGGGGAGGACGCAAGCAGCGCTGGCGCTACGCTAGCTACAGTTGGACTGTGCATGAGGAGCCCCCGTACATCGACCGTGAGTGCTGACAGTGACAAAAAGGACCTATGCTGGTGGCGGTGGAGAGAAGGAGCGGGTAATGAGAAAAGGAGAAGGAAATGGGTGCACAAGTGAAGAAAGAAACTAAAAGACGCAAGGGAAGATGAGGACGTGGACGCGCGATCAAAAAGGAGCACAAATAACGACGGTTCCAAGGCAACAATTGTTATATACCCCTCAACAATGCATATAACAACGGTTCTTAGAGCAACCGTTGTTATTTTAGACCAAACATTACGACGGTTCATAGGACAACCATCATTAAAAAAAAACTAATCAGAAGTTTGCTACCGTCTCTTTTTTAACGATAGTTTTATAAAAGCCGTTTTTATTTGAAGTGGTCGTGAGATTTTGTACTAGTGTATATTGTATATTATAAAAGAAAAACTTTAAATATTATTAAAAAGAAAATGCCTAAATATTTATAGATTGTATGTAAGCTTTTTTTTCTTTTAAATTTTTTACCTAATTTTTAATTAATTTACATTTATTTATAAAAAAATAAAATGAATAAATATGAGTATTATAGAGATACTCTAATCTACTTTAAAAAAATGCTATATGAACCCTAAAACACATTCCAGTGAATTTAATTTACGTATATGCTGCATTTCTTGTAATTAGAAATAAAATAGAATATCATACTATTTCATCTAGATCAGGAAAATTTTTATTTTACACCTGAGTTTCTACATATCATAATAGTGTAGCACAAAGACATTAATTAAAGTCATGGTATTTTAGAAAATGTTATTAAAAGAAGGTAAAGTTTATAGATATCTCGAAAAAATGTGATTTTTTTGGAAAAAGAAGGTAATATTTCTTTAAGGATTAATGAAATAAAATATAATTTAAAACGAAATGGTGACTAAAGATAAGCTGAATGTGGTCATTTGAAAATTGGTACTTAATTCATATAAAATTGGTGAGCCTGCTAAGTGGGGACCAACTTAGAATATCTTTCAGAACAAATTGGCAATTGCATAATCAAGTAATCATTTTAAACTTTAACATAAGGAACTTCCTGCCATTAATTTCTTTCAGGCCTGATCCCAGTCTCCAACAAAATGAGAGATGAACTTGGTCCCGCCAGAACAAATTAAATCATATCAAATGTAAAGTCATGCATCTATAGAAGAAAAAAAAACCCATCTTGGTAGGGTTCATAAATTTGTAATCATTATGTTAGTTGCATTGCCTTATTTTTTTGGTGTAAGTTGCATTACATTATATAAATATATATGTACAGGTGTATAGCTATAGTGAGTAATGAAAACTGTTTATTTCTGGTTTGAAATACTGAACACTGATTCATTGTTGCATGATATGATGATATGTGTCAGCTCCAAAGGGCACTAATAGATTCCTCTCCCATTTACAAAGAATTGATGAAGCTGACATAATAAACCTTTTGGTTGGTGGTGGTGGGTGGTGCTGCTAGATGGTCGTGTGAGTGCATTATGAGGACAAGTTAGGGCAGGAATTGGTTTCCATTTGGAAACACTACAATTCATAATGGTGGCCTCAAAACACCATTCACAAGTCTAAATTAATCATACTCTAATGCTTCTAGGAATCCAATGCTGCAACCGCTACAATGGGTCTCACAATAGCCAATGGAGTTTCAACAAGTGGAAGCGCATGCAAATATCCACAACACTTTTTATGTTTAGACCATTGAAAAGGTGCAACATTATACCATCAAAGCCTAGACAAAAGTTTTGGACACTAGCATGAGGGGAAGATAAATAAAACATTTACTTATTCACGTTCAAGTTCAGGTTTGGTGGTTGACTTAAGTAACACCAACCAAATAAAATAATGTAATAGGGTATGATCAGTAAGTTGCTCCATGGAGTTACTTCCACCCCCAAAATCCTCTTTACTAGGAATAATAAAAGCAAAAACTAAGTACCTTCAAAGCATGATGGTTATGTTCACCAAATACTCTTGCTTTTTCCTTCAGTATTGAAGAAAAAGGGCATGTTTCTGATAAGTAGGAATCTGCAAAAATGTAAAATAGAAACTCATTAGGCTGAGACATATAAGAAGTTGCAGACTGCATACTGAGACAGAAGTTAAAGGAATCATAGTATGAGTGTAGGTCAATTAAGATGTGTGCATGATGTGGAAAACAATAATTATGCAGAACTCAGAAGAGATATGAAAGAGAAGTGAGCCCATAAGGGGTTTCTCAGAGACAGATTCACAGAGCCTGTTTGGCCTACTGGCCACCTCCAATTGTCACCATTTTGAGTGATTCCAAACATTCCATTTAATGGAGGTGGACAGAATGCCAAAATGGCTATGGAACAAGACCTCTGAGAAACCCTAGAGGCTATATAGAGCAAAGAAAAGCATAAGGAAATGGAAATTCTGGGTGAGATTTGAAGATGAGATCAGAGACAGGTTTTGACTAAGCAATGAGGAAGGAATAGTTTTGTATGATGGGTTTTGAAATAAGAGTGGCTTTTTGTAGAAAGAAGGTAGCGTGCATGGAATTGTACTATCCATTGGAATATTTTGGCCTTTGGGTGCTTCTGTTGTTTTCAAAGACTTTCAATCCCTTGGTTTTGTCTAGATAAGTTTAAATTGCAGCTATATATATCTGTGTAGATATGTTGTACATTTATGGTCTACTCTTTTTTTGATTAAGACTTTTGTTACTAATTATCTTGCAAATGGTTGAAGATAATGAGGCTTTGTTTGACCTTGGTTGTTATGTTGCAATTTGCTTGCATTGTAATTTCACTATGCTTTTTTGACTTGCTTCAAAAGGAGGATGCAAAATGTGCTGGCCATGTCTCCCACTCAGTTTCTAATTATTTAATTTGTCAACACACTGTTTACTCACTTCAACCTTTGACATTTATTTCTTTAGAAAATCTACATATATTTGCCTTTTTTTTACAGCAGCAATAACCTCACTTTGAAACAAACTTACGTTAAAACCTATATAAAAGTGATACTACATATACATAAATATACATGTAATCATATAATCTCTATATACGTGACACATATTTATATATTATATAATTATGAATTATATAAATTGGCTATAAAAATTTATATGTATAAATATGTTTTAAATTTTTTTAGTAGAAAGATGTTTATTATGGCTCATTCAAAATGATTTGTTCTTTATGTTTGTAATCATAATAAAAATTTATACAATAAATTTGAATTTTTAAAAAATTAATATTTCTCATTTTTAAAATTGTATTAGAATCGTAGTAGAATTGTCAGAAATCAAATAAATATTTTTTTAATTGAACACTTCACCAATACGATACGTATCTTACTAGTGTCATTATTCAATACATGTGTCTGACACGAACACACCATTTAAGAGGAGTGTTCGAACCTCATAAGTAAAAACTCATCTACCAAATAATCAAACAAATAGTCATTATTATTATAGATTTTAAATTTAATTTAATCTTCTAAAATCATTTCTCTATCACTCTCAGCCATAATCAAATAGAAATTCTAAAAACATATTAGAAAATGCAATTATCTATATCTATGTTTGAGAATTTAATATATATATATATATATATATATATATATATATATATATATTGGTTAAACTATTCAATTGGCTTGAGTGAATAATATTTGGTCAGTTTTTGGAGCCTGAATGTCTAGACATAATGATAAGAAGTCTTCGGTTGGTATATAAAATATCCACCATGGAAAGAGCATGCACATATTTAATAGATGTATTAACGTGAATAGTTTAAGTTTCGTCGCAGTAATTTTTTTTTTAATTTAAATTTTTTTCTAATAATCATCTTTCTATTACATAATCATTACACACTTTTATGGAGTGTAAAACATTCTCATTCGTTTGAATCATATTCCTTTGCGTCTAATTTTACTACTTAAAAGGAAAAATTAAACAAGGTTTTCGATGTATATATGAACCCACAACTGCAAGAAATCTATGGTACAGTTGTGAAGACTATTTTATGCCAAATTTTGAAAAATAATCAACAAAAACTAAAAATACAAATAAATTATTATTTTTTATATAAAAAAATTAAACATGTTTCATTAATTTTAGTTCTATCTGAAATTACATTAAACTTTAATATATGAAACTATAGTATACGAGATATTTTGTTCTAAATCCATTTTTGTCTGAACTGGTGGTTTACAAAAGTCGTATTAGGTAAGTATAATTTTTTTTCATTATACTGAAATCGCTTTTGATGAATATGGCTTCTTTTGTTTTTACAAAAATCATGTTTTTTTTATTAAAATCGTACATGATAAACATGATTTTTTACTAAAATCGTACCTGATCAACATGATTGTATTTATTTTTGTACTAATTGTGCTTTATAAGAAGTATGATTTGTTTTTTTTTTACTAAAATCTGTTTTATCAAACATAAATTTTCTGTGCATGATAACCATGATTCCTTTATGCTAATTATGTGAAGTAAAAAATAAAAAAGTTGAAATTATGTTTCTAGAACACAACTTCCAAGCACAACCTCCTCATTTTAAACTTGTAATTGGTAATTCCTTTAATAAATTAATGGTAAATTCTTTGGAGAAGTTCCTATGCTAGCTTTATTCTTCATGGCTTTGTTGTTTGGGTTTAATTTTAATATTGAATTAAAAAATTACAGTGTCAGAATTAGAAATCACTTAAGTAGGTTTAGCAATTTGATAGAGAAAAACCTTTTGGATCTTTTTCCTGTTTGTGGAAGAGCTATTGCTTGAAAGAACATTGAGCATTGTTCATTCTTTCTAAGGAAATGAGGTGATAAACTGTGAACTGCATAATACATGTTTAAAGTGTTACCCCTATGGAAGACAACAAAATGTGCTAACAGATCTTAATAGTTCACAAGGTTGCTTCCCCTCCCCACCCATCTTTTTTCTCTCTTTTGTTTGCAATTGTAGGTCCCACATTTCATGATAAAAGATGGGTGATGTTCCATTGCATTAAATATTGCATTTCTTCTGAAGTCTGTTTTAAAGAGAAAGGTATCTTCTTAAGTTTAACTTTGAGTATGCTACTTTTTTATGCAAATTACCTTCACATACATCCATGAATATGCAAATTGAACTTTTTAAATTATTAATAAGTTAACTAATTGAATTGATTGTGTTTTTATTGGAAAATGATAAATAAATGAATAAATATGGAATTTTTTTAGGGTGTTTCAACTTTATTACAAAGAGGATTTACAAAATAAAGACATGAAATAGAAACTAATCAAGAGACAAAAAAATAATTGGTAGCTAAAACATTAATAGCTGATTAAATATCAATTTAAAAACTATTTAGCAATAATAGAAATTAATTTAGAAATAAAAAATTATTTTACACTCTAAATTAATTTCTAATTTATTCACTATAACAATTAATTATTTTTTATTTTTAAAATTTATTTTTATTCAATGATTTTTTTTTGTATTACACATAGTTAATTTTACAATTATTTCAAATTCGACAATTGTTTCTTACACCCAAGAAATTTAGACCTACACCTAAGGTCACAGGACTAAAATGCTCTCTCTAATCTTTTGAAATCTTTTTTCAAGAACATGTTTATTATGGATTTTATTTTTTGAAATATATTTTTTTATTCTAGAATTGTTTTTTTTAAATGAGATTTTAGTTTATCAATTTTATTTCGAAATTTTATTTCTGTAGTATAAAAATCCATTTCAAATTCTAAATTTTCTTTTCTGGAAGTACTTTTTAATTCTGGGTTTTAATTATAAAATGAGAAACAATTTTAGAATTTCAAAAGTTGATTGGGTAGATATCTAAAATCATTGGTTGCGGAAAGCAATTTCCTTGAAATTGAAGGATCTCCAAGGACTAAGGAAATTACAATAGTTTCTCTGAATTGCTTATGTAAATGTTTTTTCATGATTTTTTATTAAGCTTTTATTCTCTCCGGCTTTGTTGTATACTGTTATTTATAAACAAAAATAAACCACACTTTTTTTTCTCAAATATAAATAAATTTTAACTATTTTTATTTCATGATATTTTTTCTTAAACACAAACTTTAATTAATGTTTGATTTTTAATTATACCATCATAATACGTGTTTTTGTTTTACAATAAAGATATTTTAGCAAGACTAATAAAAAGTTAATAAGATTTGATATAGTTAACCGATTTCTCTAATCTGAATGAAGATAGTTTTTTTCTCTCTTGTAAATGACAATGTAGATAGTATTTCATTTAGAAATTAATTTTAATATCACTTTTTTTTTAAGTAATTGAAACAAAAGTCAATAGTTTTCTTAACTTGTTCTGATTAAATTCTTTTTATATGGAATGCCAGAGATAAATTATGGCAATTTTATGTGGTTAATCTTTTGGATCTTTTTCCAGATTGTGGTATTCGTGTGGCTTGAACCAACATTGAAAGTGTTACCCAAATGGAGACAACAAAATGTGCCAACAGATCTTTGTTCACAAGGTTGCTTCCCCACACAGTGCCATTTTCTCTCTTTTGTTTGCAATTTGCAGGTCCCATCCCTTGATAAAAGATGGATGATGTTCCATTGCATTTCAATTGAAGTCTGATTTAAAGAGAAAGGTATCTCTGTAAGCTTAATTCTGACTATGCTTCTTTTGTGTATGGAAATAGCTTCACATGCATCCATGAATATGCAAATTCAACTTTTAGATAATTTATCAGGTTTAAGATAGCATGATTGGTGTAGCAACTTCATTCGACTGTGGAGTTGATTTTTCGGTTACAACTCTAGTTATTAGGTGGCTTCTATTTCAATATTGTTACTAGAACTGTGCTTAATCCTAAAACTTGCAATGTGCTACATTAAATTATCATTATCTGTAATCATATGTATTGGTTCCAGTTCTCAGTAGGATGGTTATGTGAGGCCTTCGACTACCAAATATGTACCACTTGGTTCCTGTTATGTCATTCAGATGTATTATCTGAGGTGAAACCGGAATTGAAAAAAGAAGTGATAAAAAATTTGATGATTCAGGGAAGAAATTCTTTACATCATTCACGTGTTAATGATGAGGAAATCCTCATGTGTTTAGGTAAAAGAAAATACATTGAGAGGTATCTTCTCTTTTTTGTGCTTAGCTCAAAGAAAATCAATGAGCATAAGATGTTAAAATGAACTAGTTGATTGTAACAAGGGAAATTTCACCAAAAAAATTGTACAAAGAAAAGGCCTTCAATTACATAATTGGCTAAGGCATGATCCATACAGTGAACATGTATGTCAATGGGAACATCAGGATCCACCAGCTCTGCGGTATGGCTTTATAACCTTTTGATTGTTTACATACAGCCTGTTTGTCATTATAGGAGCATGTTGTTTGGTTCCTGCATTCAACAAGAATAATCAAAAGAAATAGAGGTGAGGGATATGAGAAAGATCTTGTAAAATTCTTTGATGCAGTGAGTTGGAGATGTGTTCCAAGTTCTTGAAACATTTAACTGTCAAGACCAAACCTACCTTGATCCACAGAATATGACAACAAAGTCTGCTTTTGAACAGGTTATTAGACTTGTAGGGTCATCAAGTGCAAAACTATATGCTGCAGGACACACTTGTTTGAAAATTTTGGAGTAGTTTGAAGGCAAACATGTTGCAGGGTTTCCATAAGTCCCTCTGCAGCAATACTCATCAGTATTGAAGACATCACAAGCACTCTGGCAAGCAATAACTTTGCCATTGTCCTTTGAAGCTAACTCTGAGGGGCAATTCTGCCTCAAATCTCCATCACAGCCAACAGTGCTGCAGTTTCCTGTGCCATTAATAGCTTTCACTACTATTGGTAAGTTGAAGCCATTCACAAGACTAACATCATAATAATCAAGTTCACCAAGGCTGAAGTCAGCACTTGTTGCAGGAGGGTTTCCAGGGCCAGTGCAGTTTATGCTGGTGCCACAGCCACCAGTTTGGCACTTTCCATTGCCACTACTGTCAAAGTTGCAGCCTGTTCTAGCCCATATCCTCCCACTCCATCCATCAGGAGCAGTGTAAACAGTTGTTTGTCCTGATTTTAATGTGAAGCCATCGCCACTATGGTTGTCACTGCGTGTTACGCCAGGCCATATTGTTTCTTTGCAGTAATTTACTAAGGTGAATGTCTTATTGCTTCCACAAAGTTCAGGCGCTGCCAACCAACACATCAAAATACCAAGCATAAAAGTAAATTTCCATCCAAGAAATCTCCTTCATGATGGGAACTTAGTGTGCATGGCAATTGTAGGGGATTACATTACTATTTACCAACTATGTTAGTGATGAACCAAGAAAACTATCTAGTAGAAATTTCAATTTTTTTAGTGTGTTAATCCAAAAAGGAATATTGAAAGTTGGGAATAGAGGAAACTCTGTACATAGGATAGCACAAGCCTCAACTGTGCAAAAACAAACAAAACATGTAAACTTTGAAAGACAATACATGTTTTTTTGTGTTGTTCTCTAGAAAGAGTAGAAGTCTCATCTTATCAATCCATGTGATAAAAGTTTTACTAAAAGTCAATGTAAGTGACATAAGTGAAACTTCAATTGGAAAACATCATCAAAAACATTTCAGGAATTGTATGAGTTTTACTCTATTTGGTTCACTAAGGTTGGAAACAAATAAAGCTTAAAGAAGGAATTACCTGAGACAATAACAATGAAGATGGAGGTGAGTTTCAGCAGTGCAATGTGTGGATTAGCCATTCTCCTTCTTTGTCTCTTAGTTATGTGACATTTGATATGGTGTGAAGGGTTGTTATTTAAGAGGACAGTGGAAGAATACGTGAGGAAGAGAGTTTGTGAACAATACTGACAGCCTAAACAAGCTTCCTTGCTTAATCAGACAAAAAATACCTTGCTTATGTCACACTGATATCTTAAAAATTCATGTTATGCACCTTTAGACACTTTTCACCAATCTTACAAGCCTTTCCTTTTTTTAATTTTTTCTCTTGTTTAAAGAGAATCAAATTCACTGAGATATCTCATTTAGAGGATCATGTTTTAACTGACATGGTTGGTCAGACAAGGATGAATATAAGCGTGACATATTTTTTATCTTTTCCTTTTTCAACTGTTTCTTTCAAATTATGGGAAAGTGGCACCACTTAAATATGCACAACAATATGAAGAGTGATAGGTTAACAATCTTTTACATATACTGCAGAATCGCATAATAGACATGAAAAATCATAAAAAAAAAAAAATTAAAAAATTTAATGGCCCTGAGGGATGCTTGTTTCTCAGGTACACATTACTGTTCAGGTTCTGCATAACATTATCTGCAATATATAATAGAATCAATAATGTACTAAAATACACTGGCATTTTTGGAGATGCGGGGTATCGATCCCCATACCTCTCGCATGCTAAGCAAGCACTCTACCATCTGAGCTACATCCCCACATGTTTATTTATTGAATACCAACTTTAGTTTACAAAACAAGGAATAGAAGAAAGCCAAAACTTGGGTGCTTCTTTCTCAGCCTTGCATACTTTCGTGTCATTTCCTCAAGTGCTTCTGGATATTTATATACACTCTTCTCATCACATTTCAGTGAGTGCTTTACATCATCTATGTTTATTACAAGTGTACTATTATGTAAAATTATTTTAAAACAAAAATACGTATTTACAAAAATATCATTACATAAATACATAATATTACATAATCATAACAAATACTTTTCATTGCTAAATGGATGAGAGATAAATAAGATTACATAAATATAAAAATTAATACTAGAAAAAATCTCTTCGTGGTAATTGAGCAGAAGAACATTGAGGAAGAAAGAAGAAGAGATGAATGCAAGATAAACTCCAAAAGTATTGAAAGAATGAAAATAGAGAGAAATAGAAAAACGTAAAATGTATCTTCTGAATTGATGAATTACAGAAGTGTTATATAAAAGTAAACTGGAGGTGACAAAGAGAAAAATAAACATGTTGAATGCTTACAATTGATAAAACCCATATACCTAAAAAGCCCATGTGTCTCCCATATTTATAGTAAGCATTCAATTACATTGTTGTTAGATCTTTTAAAATGCTCAACCAAAAATATCTTGTTCATATTTCTTACAAAACTTTTTAAGCATTCCACTTGAATTTTGTACCAATTCTAATATAGTCATCCACATTTATCAATAGGTGATCCATATGTCAACTTGTGAATAGTTCTCCATTACTTTTGCAACCATGAAAGACCTATTATTCCAATTACATTACTTCCCATTTAAAACTAAACATCATGATTGCTAAGAGTCTCTACAATTTAAAGAACACATGTGTCTTCATATTCAAAAATCTTTTCAAAAATTGAGTCCTTCTATATACTAAATTTTCAAAGAAGTAAGTCATTAAACTTTGTTTTCTATTATTCTTGTGTGTATGTTAACTAAACTAAAATTATGTTGGAGATAACACAAGTATCAAAATCAAAATCATCTTATGTTCACATTTTATTGTCACAATTCTTCCAAAGTAAAAAAATATATAAATAATTTTTTTGCTTATGTTATTATTCAATGGAAACAACTTTAATAAAAAGACTTGAGAAAAAAAGGTAAATTTTTTGATAAAAATATACATTCATGTTTAATCATTATTATTGTTGAGATTGATACTAAATAAATATAGTAATAATTTTCATATCCTTGCGATTCTTTTAACATACAATCACACCCTAAATAAAATCAAGTATGCAATTTTTATCAAACAACAGAGTAGTCACTAAAAATCACTTCTTTTTAAAATTAAAATCTAAATTCAGAATCAATTTATTAGGTTAAACTGTTTTTTGAACATAATGAATGAAAACATTAAAATATTGTAATAGTATGGTTTTCAAATTTCGAAATACCGAAATAAAAATCATGTCCTCTTCAAACTCCCGCTCCTTCTTCCCTCTCTCTCTCTCACTGTGTTGCCAATTAAGAGAGAGAAAAAGGTTCTTCTAACGCCACCCATCACATCCAGATCTTCCATGCTACCTTCTTTTCATTCTCATTAGGTAAGCTTCCTCAATTATCTTCTCAATCTCTTCTCTTTCTCCGTTCTATCTACACACGCCATTTTTTTTTTTTCACTTTCTCAATGTTTCATTCAGTTTCTATCTAATGCTAGATTAAAAATATCATTTGTTTAATACACATCTGAGGAGCTTCGTCGATTCCCATCTGGGTATTCTTCTTCTGCATTCCCATATGCTACATTAGAATCGGGATTTGTTGACATGCTGTATTGTTCTTTATAGTTAGTGCTTTGTTCTAAGAAAGAAAGATTGTTTTGATGTTTGCCTTCCCTGTTGTCGACAGTTAATAATCTCGCAGCTGAAGTTGTAAATTTCACCGTTCAACTTGTTGAGTTTTCTTGATGTTTCTTTTCCTCGTTAGTTGGTCATAGGATATATGACATTTGAGGGAGATTGTTGTTTCTGGTTTATGGACGCTTCGAATACTAGTGCATGCCAAATTCGTGTGTTTTTTTTTTCATAACTGTGATAAAAGAATCTTTTGTTGCGGTGTTGTCTGTTTGTTATCGTAACTGGGCTAAATAAGGTGGTGTGGTTCATGTAACCAACCTTAGATAAGGTTTTGTTTTGCTGTTGTGTGTGGTTTTCTTCATAACCAAAGTGGAGTAATGTGGTGTGATCTATGTGGTCAATTTCGCTAAATGAGATGAGACTTTTGTTGTTGGTGTTGTGTATATTTTTCACATTCAAGCCGAATGATATAGTGTGATCTATGTAGCCAGTTTCTAACTGCATCATTTTGACTTTGAAAGATGTTGTTGATTCAGTGCACATGTTGACAACTATCTATTTGATTCTTTCTTCTTGTTCACAGCTATGGATGCTGTACCTGATGCCATTCTCCAATGTGTCTTGTCCCGAATCACCAATGCTCGTGACGTTTCATCATGCAATTGTGTTTCCAAGAGATGGAAGGATTCCACCCCCTATGTCAGAACCCTCTATTTTCCTCGCAGCTCATTTGACTCCCCGTCGTCTTCTGAGGGTGCTGACAACGTCATCAAAAGAATGGTGTCAAGAGTGGTGAAGTTAGAGGAGCTAATTGTGTATAGCCCCTTTTCCCCTGATGGCCTTGCATCATGGCTGTCACTGGTGGGGCATTCTCTACTTCAGCTTGAGCTCCGAATGGACAACCTCAATGACAATCAAGGCTCCCGTGAGAGCCCTTCCAAATTGGACTATGTTGGTTTTGCTAAGAATTTGGAGTCTCTAAAACTGTGGGGAGTGTTGATGGTGCGTACCCCCAACTGGGATGTGTTCCCTAACCTCAAGAACCTTGAAATTATTGGTGCAAAATTTGAGGATCCTGTGTTGAGTGCGGTGCTTCACTCGTGTCCGGTTCTCACCAGATTGTTGCTGCTTGGATGTGAAGGGGTTAGATCGTTATCTATCGAATTGCCATGCTTGGAGCAGTGTAAGCTGGATTTTTACGGGATGGGGAACTGCTCTCTCTCTTTGACTTCACCCAAAATTGAGTCCCTTGAAGTGCAAGGCTGTAGCTGGATTAGGGTCCCTGAAACCAAGCATTTGAGGAAACTTTCCATATCCAACACTGCAGGTAGTTAACTCGTTGTTGTTGTTGTTACTGTGTTTATATGTTTGTTGCAGACTGTTGTCTGTCAGTTATGATATGAAATCATTTGTGCTCTACTTATGTTCTTGGATTTTTGTTCATTAGACAAAACGTAGATAGTTTTTTTCTAATTAGAATTAGTTTTACTTTGATAACCTATACTGATCTTCTATCCAAAATTTTATTACTTGTATAATTATATTATTGTTGTGAATTTGAGAACATACCAAAAGCATTTATGTTTTTCCCCTTTTTTCAGTTTAACTAACTTTCCTTTGAATTTATTTGCTTTCAGGGAGAGTGTACATGGTTGATTTTGGAAGCCTTTCAGCTCTGGAGTTCCTGTGTATGAGGGGAATTCAGTGGTGCTGGGATGCCATATGCAAAATGTTGAAATTGGCGAGTGAGGTGAAACACCTCTATATGAAGGTTGAATTCACTGGGGACTATGATGCACTTCAACCCTTTCCAGAGATTGATTTTGTTGACTTCTTCAACAGTCATCAAAAGCTGCAAAAGTTTGATATTCATGGAGCCATGTTTGCAGCACTATGCCAGAAGAACAGTCTGAAACATGTAAGTTCATATTATTATTACCCTTCTGCTTAAGGGTTCTTGTTTTATATTTCAATTCATCTGATGGAGATATTTCACAGGTGGATTCAGGATTTGTGATTCCATTTCTGGAGGAGGTTGTGATCACAGTGAGGTCACCTCTGAATGCTGAACAGAAAATGAGTACACTTGAATCATTGTTGAAGTATGGCAAAAGTCTTAGGAGCATGGTTATAAAGATTCTGGAGATGAAAAGTTGTCATAGCAGTGCTGATGATTTTTTTGACGAGATTTGCCGGTTCAGATACATGAACCATAACATAGTTCGAATAGAATAAAGCTCACAAAGAGGCTGTTCTTATTTCTTGATGCCTTCATTTTCTTGTGAACTAATTATTTCGTTAACTTTTTTCTGATTTACAATTTTGGTGTATTTGATTTTGAATTTCATTTGAAAATTCACTCTTGGTTTAGTAAATTTGGAGAATAAATTTAGCATCCCTTCCATGATTCTAGAAAATTGCAGATGCTCTAAAGATCCTAATGTTTTTCTCTTAAAGGATTATTATACATTACTAGATTACTCCATTTTCATTTTTTTATTATTTTCTTTTCAGAGAATATATATATATATATATATATATATATATATTACAGTCAATCTAATTACAAATTATGTACATATGATTTATTAACTTTGATAATAATCACCTTGGAAAGTATATTTAACTAGTTTTTAGTTACTTGATAATATAAAATCTTGTTCAGTTACAATACAATTTTTTTTATCTATTATTTTATAATTACATTAGATTCTTGAAGTCCTTATCATTATATTCTACACTTTTCATGCCTGTTTTCTCAACTCCCTCAAGCTATTTAAAGAATTCGAATACAACTTAGTCTTTTACTCATTTCAAATTTTAATTGTTATTTAAATTGAACTTATGTTTTAGAAAGACTAATTTTATTTATACTAATATTTTATCATAATTTTATTTTAATTATACTTTAAAAAGATTAATTTTTATTTGAGTTTTTATTTTAAAGAATAACTTTTATATAATCTTATTTAAAATTTGTAAAAAAATTATCAACGAGCATGTACAATAAATCCAGAATATTTTTGGAGTTGGTATCTAATAGTTAATGAGTTGGTTAATGTGATTGATTTTTTATTATGTGTGTAGTTAGTTATTTCACATCTTGAGTTAGATTCTCCATTATGAATTGGATTCCGTGTTTCTTCATTTTTGTTGAACACTTGAGTTGGTTCTTCTATTTAGTTCAACCTCAAATCTTAAAAAAATCATGTAACCCAAACTCTACCTTCATCTCTATATCTTCTTGATGTACATTCATTAAAGATGTTCAACTCAAAGAAAGATTATATAATAACTCTGAGTTGAAGGATAAGTCTATAAGTAGTTTTGGAACATGGTCCACAGAAGGTTGGGAGTGGAATTTCAGTTAGAGAAGAGAATGGTGTGAGTGGGAAAAAACTATGGTAGATGAATTCATGTCAATTATATCACAGGTGTCACTACACCAAGGTATAGAGGATAAAAGGTTATGGAACAACCCTCCATCATACTCTTTCTCGGTAAAATCAGCTTATAATAAGTTAGCAAATCACAAAAACGGGGGGGGGGGGATTGGAGGTGTTTGAAGGTCATGCCTTCAGCTCTGTTTTATGTGTGGAGGGTTTTTTCAAATAGAATAGCGATTAAACAGAATTTGTGGAGAAGGGGAGTTGCAATGGCGGATACGTTATGTGTTTCATGCGGGAGGGAGGAGGAGATAACTTCACACATCCTTGTCTCATGTAAGGAATCAAATAAAATATGGAATATGTGCTTGAGTTGGATGGGGATTAGTTCGGTGAACCATAATGAGTTGATTTGTCATTTTGAGCAATTCTCTTGCATATGCTTAAATCAAGAAGGCAATAGGTTATGGAAAAGCCTTTGGGTTGTATGGTGTATATGGAAGCATAGAAATAGGGTCATTTTTAACCAAGTAAAAGTAGACGCAGAGGAAATCTTTACTATGGCACAAGTACAATCCTGGGTGTGGATGAAACATAAAGAAAGGAAAGTAAACTTTTCTTTTTTTGATTGGATTTTATCACCGCTAACTAGTATTAATATGGTAACTAAGTAGGTTTAGTTTTGATACAATCTGTGTAACTATCTTAGAACATAAATGTAAAGCATGAAAGGTCGGGATGTACCAATAACTCAGTTTGAATTATTCATATCCATGGCTATGGCTTTTTCTGTTTTTTTGAACCACTTGAGAGGGGTAGAAGGGAGTGCTTTGTGATGCAGGTAAACAAGGAGAGGAGCAGAGAATAACAGGCATCGGAGGAGAGACATGTTGTCACAACTGTTAAAGCGAGGAACAAATTGCAGTTAAGATGTTGTGATGAAGGTGTCCAAAAGCTTATGAAGGGAGGAGTCGAGAGAGTGGTTTCTCGGGCAACAAATGGCACCATTTGTTAGGAGGTTATGCAGTCAGCAATGAAAGAAGACAACAAGCAGTGGAAGGGAAAGATGAAATGCACACGAAGAGAAAGAAGAGGTTATGAATAGGAAGCGCATAGCAATTTCAAGAGGACCACGTGATGTTCTGTTGGTATGATGATTTTAACGTAATCTCTAATGAATTTAAGAACAATTATCCAATCTGTGAACATGGTGTAATAGTTTCAAGTTGAAGGACCATGTGTTGTTTTGCTGGTATGATTCTACAAATTATGCAGGTGTGTTGACAGCTTTGTGAGATGGCTCAACTTTCATAAAAGGGAAGCCAAACTTTTTAATGTAATCTTTCATGAATAATTATGTGTAATCCAGCAATTCAAATAGGAAGCTTGACTCTGTAGAGTGTAGGTTGTATATGGGTTGGGACACCCCTAAAGTGTCTCTTTTATTTTTTAATTTAATTAATTATTTGCTAAAAAAAACATTCATATTGTAAAAAAATTAGTTTTAACCTTTTTAAAAAATTTAAATAACCATAAGTAAAACATAATTTCATGTTTTTAAATAATCTTAGTTGCATACGCACTCACATACCTCCCTTCCAACCATAACACTTTCATTATTATCCATCATCAACGTTTGATAAAGCAATTTTATTATTTGAGCGTACACCCGCACTCACATACCTCTCTTCCAACCGTAGCACTTTCATTATTCTCCATCCACAACTTTTAAGAGAGAAGTTTCATCATTTTGAGCGTGTGTGAGAGGTCTCACATTCTCTATTTTGAAAATATTTTATTTCTTAGTTTTGTATTCTATTTTTGCACCTTGCTAGTTTTTTTTCTAAGCTTTATGGCCACCAAAGAAATGAAAAAAAAAACAAAAACAAATGAAAACAAAACCACAATCAATAAAAAAAAAACCCATAAAACTATGTGTAGCAGTTTACAAAGTAGTATGGGTTAGGTGTTATGGGTTGCCTCTTACTCTGTGGAGCAAGGAGTGTTTATCGAAAGTTGTAGGGGAAGTCGCAACTCTGGTGGAGGTTGATGAAGCCACGCTGGAATGGGAGTGCTTAGAGTATGCACGGATTCGGGTGCGTGTGCTTCAGTCAACAAAGGCAGAGATGTTTAAGGGGTTTAGGATTAATGGAGTGGTGTATAATATTAATATTGTGGAGGAGGTGGAGCCCCATGGTGGAGCTAAATCTGTATGCAAGTGTGCCCTTAACCATTATAGCTCGTCGGATAGTGTCTCATCAACAAAATCCTTTGTTGAAAACACATTTCTTCCAGGTGATTCAGGCAACCTAGAAGGGGGGGATAAGGAGGGGAATCGTCGGCGGCCGAAGAAGACCGACGGAGAAGGAAGTGGTGGGTCAACGACAGGGACAAAGAAAGCACAGGAAAATGAATGTGCAAACTGGTTGGAGGTTTGTCAGAAAAAGAGGAATTTACCTTTCACAAGAAAGGAATTATGTAAGCAGGGTTTATCTGTGGATGGGTCAACTTTGTCTGCAAATCAAAAAATATCTGATGCATGTGCCCTTATTCAAAAATTTATGGCCAATTTAGTAGAGGAGGTGGGGATATCAAGTTTTTCGAACTCCAGGCCCAACCTATAGAGGCCCATCCTAGGGATAGTTGCCAACAAGCCCATGGGGTAAACAACGGTGATTGTGGGTCAGGGGAAGGAGTAGCCGCGGGACGTGTTTGGAATATGGAAGTAAGCGGGAATCAACCGGTGGCGTGTGAAAATAAAGAGTACACGATCTCTGCGATTGTACGCAACACAGTGAATAACAACATTGATATGGTGGAAGGCGATTGTAAGGTAAGGAAAAAAGAGAATAAAGAAGCTTCCATCCGGGGCGGGGAAGTGGTAGAACGACAAGGAATAGAGGACGCTTTTGGTATGGCTGATTTGCAACAGAAAGAGGACAAGTCGCAATCTCTGTTAGAAGGAAGCGTTCCAAGAACCCAACCGTTAGCAGAGCAAGCAAGTGAGTGTACCGAGGAAATAAGGATGAAAACGAATATGAATTTGCCCTGCTTGCTAGTTGCGTTGGATACGATTTTAGGAAGCAGATGCGAAACCCCTCTTCGTCGGAGAAAAATGAAGGGGCTCCGCGACCTGGTGGAGCCAAGCACCCATCCAAGGAGGTCCATGAGATTGAAGGAAAAGTCATCTCAAGCTAGGAAGGATTTGTTCACCAGAGAAGGTTCGTTATCTATGCCTTTATCGGATGGGGATATCGGTAACTGCAATTCTCGCCTTCGGAATAATGAATCTAGGGAGGAACCGACTAAGTTATGGGATCAAGGAAAACAGATGGGGTTAGTCTGTCTTAGGGAAGAAGAGGAGGTGATTCAAGAATACCAATGCTTGGAGGACAAAGATTTGGAGTTTATGAAGAGCATAACGGAGGGTAATCTGAATGGTTTTTTTATGTTGATTTTTAATATGAATATAAGAGGACTGAGGGGAGGAATAAAAGTAAGATATCTGAGGCGGAGTAAATCTTCAGAGGAAGCAGAGTTTGTGTGCCTTCAGGAAACAAAAACAGTGGAAGTCACGGATGCTAGGTGTTTTTCGTTGTAGGGGGACAACAAAATTGGGTGGATTCATAATGAAGGGGTAAATGGCAGTAGAAGTCTTCTCTCAATGTGGCATAAGGAGGCTTTCGTCTATGAGAGTCATTCCTTGGGTAAGGGTTACATAGCTACGGTGGGTAGTCATGTGAAATCGGCCCAAAGGTGTTGTGTGGTAAATGTTTATGCCGCTTGCAATCTGAGAGAAAAGAAACTTCTTTGGGAGGAACTTTCTAGTTACAAAATGGCCTCCCAAGTCGAAGTGTGGTGCTTTTGTGGAGATTTTAATGCAATTAAAAGCAAGAACGAAAGGAAAGGGGTGGATAGGGGGGATTTTTCCAGTGAGATAAAGGGTTTTAATGACTTTACAAAGTCAAACTTATTATTGGAGGTGCCTATTGTGGGGAAGAAATACACATGGTTTAAAGCAAATTGGACTGCGAAGAGTAGGATTGATAGAGTCCTAGTTTCCGAGGAATGGTTGCAGAGATGGCCGATGAGCAAGCAATATGTCCAACGGAGGGAAGTCTCGGATCATTGTGCTTTGATGATTAAGTGCATAGACAAGGATTGGGGTCCTAAACCTTTTAGAACTATTGATGCTTGGTTCTTAGAGAGAGGTTTTTCGGGGATGGTGGAGGGTAAGTGGAGGTCCTGTGAGGGCCAAGGAAATGTCATAAAGGTGCTCAAGGAGAAGTTTAAACTTCTTAAAGTGGATCTAAAAGCATGGAATAAGGATGTTTTTGGGAACTTGAATTCTACAAAGCAGTCCTTATTGCAGGACATTGTAAATCTAGATTGTCAGGATAGCCAAGGTTGTTTGGATGAGAGTCAGAGGAAGCTTAGATCAGATTTGGTAAAGAGGCTTTGGGAGAATGATGCAAAGATTGAATCCCTTCTACGTCAAAAGGCTAGAACCAATTGGCTCAAATATGGTGACTCATGCACAAGGTTCTTTCATTCGCCTTTAAGATGGAGAAGGTTTAGGAATGAAGTGAAGGGTGTTGATGTAGGGGGTGTATGGTGTGAGGAACCATGCACTATTCGGCATGAAGCAAAGAATCTGTTTGAATCCATATTTAAAGCAACGAAGGACTTTGGAGTGAGACTAGATGGGGTTGAGTTTAAATCTCTATTGCTAGAAGTAAGCATAAGTATGATTGAGGCCTTCAGTGAGGAAGAAATCAAGGCAGCTGTATGGCAATGTGAGGGTATGAAGAGTCATGGACCAGACGACTTCAATTTCAACTTCATCAAGAAGAGTTGGAATATTCTAAAATCTGATTTTGTAGTTGCGTTGAAATGCTTTCATGAAACAGGTGTGATCCCGAAGGGGTGCAATGCTTCATTCATAGCATTAGTACCTAAAGTACAGGACCCGTGTAACCTTCATCAGTTTAGACCCATATCCTTAGTGGGTGTCATCTACAAAGTCATCTCAAAAGTCTTAGCAAGGAGAATAAAGAAAGTTCTACCTGCTCTTATAGATGGTAGTCAATCAGCTTTCATAGAAGGAAGAGGTCTGGTAGACAATGTGCTTCTGGCAAATGAGGTGATCGAAGATATTAGAAGGAGAGGGAAGAGGGGTATGTGCTTGAAGGTAGATTTTGAAAAAGCTTATGATTCAGTCATATGGGAATTCTTGTACGACATGCTTCGAAGGTTGGGTTTCCATAATGTATGGATAAATTGGATTAGAGGTTGCATGGAATCAACCACAGTATCGGTGCTTGTCAACGGGAGTCCCATGGAGGAGTTTAAACCCACTAGAGGGTTAAGGCAGGGCGATCCCATGACACCTTTTCTCTTTATAGTGGTGGCGGAAGGCCTTGTTGGACTTGTTCGACTAGCAATGAAAGCGAATCTTCTATCCGAAGTTAAGGTGGGAAACAAGGAGGTAGAGGTGTATTTTCTCCAGTTTGCAGATGACACTCTCTTCTTTTGTGAGGATTCATGGAGCAATGTGGTTGTAATGAAATCTATCTTAAGGGGTTTTGGGTTAGCATAAGGGCTGAAGATCAACTTCCACAAATCAAGCCTTACAGGTGTAAATGTGCAGTCTAATAATCTCCTTTGATATTCAAAGTTTTTGAATTGCAATTAATCGGGAATACCTTTCAAATACCTGGGATTAGAAGTGGGAGGGAATCCAAGGAAGAAGGCGTTTTGAGAACCTGTTCTAAACAAACTCAAAGCAAGGCTAAGTGTGTGGAAGGGGCGGTTCTTATCAATGGCAGGAAGGACGTGTGTTATAAAGTTAGTTCTCAATGCAATTCCCCTTTTCTATCTTTCAGTTTTCAAAGCGCCAGAGTCAATCTACAAAAGCATCATAAGCGCCAGAGTCAATCTGCTCGGCTCGACATCGATTCGGGTTCGCTCGGCTCGAAACCGGTTCGAGCCCACTTGGCTCGACATTGGTCCGGGCCCGCTCGGCTAGACTTCGGTGCGGGCCCACTCTGCATCGGCCTGGGCACGCTCAGGCAGACATCAACCTAGACATGGACCTACTCGACTCGAGATTGAGTTGGGCCCGCTCGAGTCGACATTAGCCCTGGCCCGATCGTCTAGATATTGGCGCGGGCCCGCTCGACTCATTATCAGACCCGAAAGACTCAGCTCGATATGGGCCTGAACGAATCAGCATCGGCCCGGGCCCGAACAAAACGACATTGGCCCGAGCCCTAACGAATCGACATCGACGTGGGCCCGAACGACTCCACATCAGCTCGGGCCCGCTCGGCTCGACATCGGTCTGGGACCAGTCGGCTCGACATCGTCACGGGCACGCTTAGGCCGACATCAACCTACACCTGGACCTGCTCGGCTCGACTCGGCATTAGCCCTAGCCCAATCGTGTGGATATCGGCACGGGCCCGTTTGACTCATTATCGGGCTCGAACGTCTCGACATTGGTTCGGGCCCGAACGACCCGACATCGGTTCAGGCCTGCTCAGCTCGACATCGGTCTGGGCTCGCTCAACTCAACATTGGTTTGGGTTCGCTTGGCTCGACATCGATTCAAGCCCGCTCAACTCGACATTAGTCCGGGCTCGTGCCATACCTAGACTAGATGATTTGTTGGATGAATTGCATGGTTCAAAAAAAATTTCAAAGATTGATCTTAAAAGCGGCTACAATCAAATCCGTATCAAACCGGGTGATGAATGGAAGACGGCTTTTAAGACCAACTTTGGTTTATATGAGTGGTTAGTTATGCCCTTTGGTTTAACTAATGCACCAAGTACCTTCATGCGCCTCATGCATCATGTTCTTAGACCTTTCATTGGTAAGTTGTTGTTTACTTTGATGACATTCTCATTTATAGCTTATCTTTGGATGACCATAGGTTGCATGTTAGGCAAGTTTTAGAAACCCTTAGGAAGGAACATTTGTATGTTAATCTTGCTAAATGTATGCTTGCTCTTGATCATATAGAATTCCTAGGGTTTGTTGTGAGTTGCAAAGGGGTCCATGTGGACAAAACAAAGGTGATGGCCATTCAAAATTGGCCTACACCGAAATCTTTGAATGAAGTCCGAAGTTTTCATGGACTTGCTTCTTTCTATAGAAGATTTGTACCAAACTTTGGTACCATTGCCGCACCTCTCAATGATATTGTGAAAAAGGATGTGGTCTTTCAATGGGGAGAAGCTCAACAAAAAGCTTTTGAAACTTTGAAAGAAAAATTGACTAATGCTCCCATCTTGGCCCTTCCTAATTTCACCAAGACATTTGAGATTGAGTGTGATGCTTCTAGCATAGGCATTGGGGCTGTTCTCCTTCAAGAGGGCCACCCCATAGCCTATTTTAGTGAGAAATTGAAGGGAAGTCATCTCAATTATTCCACTTATGATAAAGAATTATATGCACTTGTTAGGGCTTTGTTTACTTGGCAACACTATCTTTTTCCTAAAGAGTTTGTGATACATAGTGATCATGAATCTCTTAAGTATTTGAAAAGCCAAAACAAGCTTAACAAGAGGCATGCTAAGTGGGTGGAATTCATTGAGCAATTTCCTTATGTGATCAAACACAAGCAAGGCAAAGTAAACATTGTGGCGGATGCACTTTCTAGAAGATACACTTTGCTAAATCTTTTAAGTTCTCAATATCTTGGCTTTGATCACATTAAGGAACTTTATCATGATGACCTTGATTTTTCTCTCATCTATCAAGAGTGTCTTAAGGGAGGACACAAAGATTTTTTTATACAAGATGACTTTCATTTTAAAGGAAAACGTCTTTGTGTTCCTCAATGCTCTATTAGATTATCTCTTGTTAGAGAAGCTCATGAGGGGGCTTTAATGGGTCACTTTGGGGTTGCTAAAACTTTGGATGTGTTGCATGAACATTTCTTTTGGCCTCATATGCATAAACATGTTCATAGTTTGTGTGATAAATGCATAGCTTGCCGCAAAGCTAAGTCTAAGATGCACCCCCATGGTTTATATACTCCTCTTCCTATCCCTTCATGCCTTGGGTTGATATATCTATGGATTTCATCTTAGGATTACCCAAGACATCAAAGGGAAAGGACTCCATTTTTGTGGTAGTGGATCGTTTTTCAAAGATGGCTCACTTTATTCCTTGCCACAAAGTGGATGATGCATGCCATATTGCAAACCTCTTCTTCCAAGAAGTGGTTCGTTTGCATGGGATCCCAAGTTCTTAAGTCACTTTTGGAAGACCTTGTGGGGCAAGCTTGGAACTAAACTTTTATTTTCTACCACTTGCCACCCACAAACCGATGGTCAAACCGAGGTGGTCAATAGAACTTTGGGACAACTATTGAGATGTTTTATTTCGAGGAATCCTAGAGTGTGGGAGAATTTACTATGTTGAGTTTGCATATAACCGTGTAGTAAATTCTACCACCTCACATTCTCCTTTTGAGGTTGTCTATGGGTTTAATCCCTTAACACCTCTTGATCTTATCAAGAAAAGAATTGAGAAGAAGGTTGGCAAGTATGTTGAACTTGCCAATAAAAGGAGAAAAGCATTGTTGTTTGAAGAGGGTGATTGGGTTTGGCTTCACTTGAGGAAGGATCGTTTTCCTACTCAAAGGAAGTCCAAACTAATGCCTCGTGGAGATGGACCTTTCCAAGTCCTAAAGAGGATTAATGACAATGCTTATGAGTTAGATTTGCCTGATACATTCTTAGGTAGTCATACTTTTAATATCAGTGATCTAACTCCTTTTTCTGTAGGTCTCCAGAATTCGTGGTCGAATTCTCTTCAACTCAGGGAGTATGATGGAGATCAAGCTCAGTGGACATGGAGGCCAATCATCAAGAGCAAGAAGAGGATGAGGCTCAAATAGAAGACACCCATGGAGGTCAAAGCCCACCTCAAAGGCTTACTAGGAGCATGTTCAAAGCTTTAGGAGCTAATGGACGTTTATTTTCTCTTTTTGTAATTTCTTTGTTTGAAGGTGCTTAGAGGGAAACATTAGAAACCTCTTTTGTTAAAGCATCTTTAGGTCTTTAGAATAGGAGTCTTAGGGGGGGTGCGTTAGTAGATAGGTGTAGGAGTAAATAGGGAGGTGCCAAAGTGAGAGAGAAGGTCACACCTTCTTCATGACTATAGTTGGCGCCACTTTCATTTGTATTTGGGGGGAATTTTGAATTCTTTTAGCTTTGCATTTCAGCACCTCTAGGCTATAAATTAAGGTGCTGCCTTTGTATTTTTCAGATTTGAATTTTGATTAGAGAAACTATACTCAATTTTTGAGAGAGCATTGGAGAGATTTGTGTCTTCCTCACTAGTCTTATCTTGAGAGTTCAATGGTTATCTCAAGTGGCGGCTTGCACACTCATCTTGGAGTCACCATCCTCTAAGTGGCGTGATCATCCAACCATTCCTCCATCTTCATGAGCTTTTTCTTCTCCTTCCTTCCTTCTCTTTCAATTGTTCATGTCTTAGCTTGCTTCTCTTGAATTTCTGTTCGGCATTTTCATTTCTTATGAGCTTTGCTTCGGTTCATTTGTTTATGTGCTGTTCTTCATCATTTCTTCTTCATTTCTAGTCTTTTGTTCGGTGCATTTCTGTTGTTTAATCAGTGTCTTTGCCTTTTCTTCCAATTCAATTGGTTCAAGTTGATAAAACATGGAACTTCCATATGAGTTTGGGTTTTGGTACTAGTCTTGGTGAGTTCTTGTTCATAGAACCTTGATCCAATTCTATGATAAAGTGTCTTTCTCATATCCAACTCAAGATGATTCCTAAGAATGTCAAGAATCATTCATATTGTGCTAGTGGAATCATATCATAAATGGATCAAAACTAATATGGATTTGGATAATTATGGATTGAATTTTTTAATTTGAATTTTTTGCCCATTCACAGCATATCATGATATACAATCCTTAGAGGATTTGCTCAGGACTTGAATATTGGACCACTTGGGTAGGTTGGAGAAAATTTAAATTTGAATTTGTTATAAAATTGAATTATAGTATATTTTTAAATGTATCAATTAATTTAAATAAAAATATATTTGTGCTATGAATATCAATGTTAAAATTATGAATTAGTGAATTGAATGTCTAGCTTTATTTAAAAGAATAAATTATTTATTATTAAATCCTAATAGAGTTGTAAAAAAGTATTTATTATAAGATAATAGAATATTTTTTTCATTATTATAAACCTAAATAAATAATATCATAATTATATTTTATTTGGCAATATGTAAACAAAAAATTAGCTTTGATAAAATATCGATCTATTATTATAAGTTATTTTAAAACAAAACTCATTTTACAATCAGACCTGAGAATGTTTGGAATACCGTTTAGATCCTCTCAAAAGTACGTTGGATGTAAAAGATACACAGCAGTTCTTTTTGAACAAATGTTTGACACCCTCCAACGAATTTCTAATGGTAATCTAAAAGATAGCCCTGAATGTTGGAGAAGAAGATCCAAGACAATGGAAAGGATAATCTATTTAACAGAGAATTCTGCATGACTAGTATCTCACCAAATGAACCCAAAGAATTTCATGACAACACCAAAAAACAATACTAATGAATGATAAATATCTTGAGGCATATTCATATTCCTCTAACCATTTTATTTCCTACCAAACACATCACTAAATTAACCTAAAAGGCCTTCATATCCTCAACACCAGTAGCAATTGAAACAGTAAAGATTTAACACAATTATCCTTACTGATCTTATCCTACCCAGTAATCCCCTGCATAAAGATGGTAACTGACAACAAACATATGATAAGATAACCCACCTTATACCCGAGTATCACTCGTTAAAATTCTTTTCCTCTTATCTGCCGGTTTTCATATCCCAATCATACAAGGCAATTCATTGTAATAATCATCCGTGGATAAGAAAAGTTAGAAACTCTACTTATGGTATCAAAAATTTCTGTCTAATACTTCAAGTAGTGTCCATAATTTCTTTTTTTGAGTTATTAAATGTTCTTTGTATCACTAATAAAATTAAACTAACAATAATAGCATAATCTATATAAGCTTCTTCTTCTGGAAAAACCGCTTCAGATACCACAATTGCAAACCTGAAACAGTAATGCAGATACCCAAGGACATAATGCTAAACCATGCCACCCTGGCATTTGTTTTTTCACTCACAACCCTCATCTCAGCTTCCCTGAACAATAACCGTAAAGAAATCATATGTATGAAAAATTTAGAAAAGAAATTTTAATAAACTCTTCATAGGGGATTATGTTGATGTGCTTGGAATTACCTGCCCTTAAGATAAAGCAAATTCTCATGGATGGCCTCCACTGCTCCTTCTAGCTTTCTCAGCTCAAGCTCAACTCCCTAGGCGTCAATCACATGATACATAAATTAGTAAAGAAAATCAATTAAGAGCAAACAGAGGTATAGATTTCAATTTCAGATTTGGATCCTCTCATGTTCTTATGTTCTGAGGGAGAAAGATACAAAAGCAACAATAATGAACTCAGCGTTGTTTGTGTGGGTCCCATTAAACATTCTTTAGTGTTTTTTCTTCTGATAACTTGGGCGGAACATGACAGGATCCAAATATTTCCAGTTCACATACAATTACTAAAACAGTGCCTGGACAGATTTCTCATTATAACTGAATGTCAACCAACAATTAAGTTCTATCTATGTGATATTTATAGTGGATTAGACTTTGTTTTTGTACTAGATATTTATAGCTTAGGGAGATTCAACAAAATTATGCATATCCCTTGGACATTTACCTCAATCTTCTCTTTTCTAGCAACTGAATCCCAGTCCTTGGCTGCAATCCCAATTCTCCAATCAAGGTTTACATTAACCTCACCACCTCCTTGACTATGGCTATCCACCCAGAAGCATGCCAGGTAGTTCCCAGCCTCTTGAGTAGTAAATGCGATATTACCATGAGTTGTGTTCTCCATGTGATGAAGATTGTTTCCATACGGTGATGTTACCTAAAGAAAACATATTACTATTAGAAACCAAGAGACAAGTAATGCACCTTTTTAACAAGCTGAAATTAGAAGGTTGTCATTCAAGAGCCAACCAGAATTTCATCTTGATAACACAGAGACACGAGCAACACTAAACAACAGAAATTAAACTATTATTACACGGTAGAAATGTAGAATGTTTCCAAGTACACGATTTTCATAGTTATTCAATCTTATTTCTGTTCAGACCTGGAATTTTTTTATATGAATTTATGTAGCTAGGGTATCTAACAGAACACAAATTCACAAATTGGTGGTTTTTTTATTACTGAACCACAGAATTCACACAATGCATCAAAGGGTGTCTTATGACTCCTATAGAAACTATTCTCTGTCCAAACATAAATTACGACACACAACTCCCTACAGTACCAAACTACATACTTCCAACATGACAGCTATCATTACACTTATATCTAATGATACATAACTCCTCGAGACAGTTATTATCAGTTTCAAACAGTATTAAAGTCTTAACTCTGCTGTCATCTTTGATCTTGGCAACCGCTCAACATAGCAGGTATGAACCATGTTGGATATATTATTACCATAATGTATGCAACCATATATTTTAAGATGTTTTCACCTTTCCATTACCACCAGATCACCATAAGCAAATTATTCATTTGAGTCGTCTAGCAAAGAATCAAACCAGAATAGCTGGCTGTGTGAGAAATTTCCATCACGAATAATCCCCAATAGAGGCTGTCCTCACCACATCACATCACAAATTGGTGGTTTTTTTATTACTGAACCACAGAATTCACACAATGCATCAAAGGGTGTCTTATGACTCCTATAGAAACTATTCTCTGTCCAAACATAAATTACGACATACAACTCCCTACAGTACCAAACTACATACTTCCAACATGACAGCTATCATTACACTTATATCTAATGATACATAACTCCTCGAGACAGTTATTATCAGTTTCAAACAGTATTAAAGTCTTAACTCTGCTGTCATCTTTGATCTTGGCAACCGCTCAACATAGCAGGTATGAACCATGTTGGATATATTATTACCATAATGTATGCAACCATATATTTTAAGATGTTTTCACCTTTCCATTACCACCAGATCTCCAGAAGCAAATTATTCATTTGAGTCGTCTAGCAAAGAATCAAACCAGAATAGCTGGCTGTGTGAGAAATTTCCATCACGAATAATCCCCAATAGAGGCTGTCATCACCACATCACATCACAGTCTAAGACCATCCCTCTTGGGGCTTAAAGGGCCAGTGAACCCTGACATCGAGATTCTAGATTCTTTTCACATGTAATCAAGGCTCCATTGCCACCACGTCCTCCTTAAATTCTGAATTCTAGATTCCAAAAAAGGTGGTAACCATTAGAGAACAGACTCATTAAGTAGGCATGATCAATGTGGGTCAAGTCACGTTACACATAATTGAGCCTCACTGGGTGTTTTTGTGAACTTTAGGAGTGCTTGGTGTATTTTCCAGTGCAAACACCTAGACGTTCAGGCTCCCACAAGAATATTCCAAGGAATTTGAAGAAGTTTTAAGCAACAAAAATTACATTCACTGATATATGTGTGTGTAAAAACAAAACAATGTACTCAAAATTCATAGCATTATAACACCACAGACGAGTATGAACACGCATGGTGTAAAATATCACAAAAAATTTCATGATAAACATAAGATAATAGGATAACAATTCATAAAGATAACACCTAAAATTAACGTACATAAATCGAAATGAAAATGAACTCCCAACTAATGAATTAAGCAAGCAGTTCCTCTGCGAAGTGTCCCAAACATTTCTTTACCTTTCAAAGCACCAAAGACAGCAACAACATAGACCACCGTACAATATAACCAACCAACACACATGATAATTTTCCAAAGGAACAATTGTAGCAAATCCACGACAAAACAAGCCCACCCCTAAAACCCATCAAGATTCAGAACAGGCACACGACACGCAAATCAAGGAAGTAGATTCCCTTGAACCTCAATTTTCTTGAAAACCAAATAACAAATTGGCAGAAAAATGAGGCAATAAAGATTGACAGGGAAAGAAAGTAACGTGTAATTGAATAAAGACCCAGGAAAGAAATCGGAAAAGGGTGTGGGAATGAAAGGGGAAAAGGGTACCTTGACAGCGATGGTGGGGTTCTGGGAGTGATCACTGGGTATAACGACATAGTCGGCCAAAACGACGACGTTGTGTTGGATTTCTTCAGAGACACACTTGGTACCACTGGTGGGTACGGTAAGCCAAATAGCGAGAGCAGAAGGAACCAAATTGATTGAGAAGAAGAAGAAGCAGAACAGGAGTAACAACGTTGACACACCTCTGTTCCCCATTCTCTCTCTCTCTCTTCACTCTTTGGATCTGCTAGGGTGCGTTTTGATTTATAATCTCAATTTTATTTCACTTCCCTCTCATTTTATTTCTTTTATTAATTCCTTATTGTCTTTATTTTTTTTTTATCTATCTCTCTCTGTTTCCAAATTTACTCATTAAATAAATTTTAATTTTGGTTTTATTTTATAATGTTGGATCTAACATCTTTATTTAAGATATGGTTAAAACATTCAATTAAATAATATAAGTAAAATAATAAGTATTCATAATGAAACAAAAATTTAAATTTTCTAAAATTTAAAAATTAAAATAAAAAAAACAAAATTATTTGTAAATTCAAGGAGAGATAGAAATGAATATTTAGTCAATGTATACTTATCGGTGTCTTGTTAATGTTGATAAGATTAATTTTTAAATATTTTTTTAATATTCTTTTTAATTTGACATATTTATTAAAATATTTATACAACCAATTGATAATCATTTTGTAAATATAAAATTGGGTCGAAAACTGAATAAGTGAAATTACTGATTAACAGTTATGGTTTAGATGTGTCTATACTAAAATTATATAGAAAATAATTAAATATATAGTATTTATTTAATTATTAAATAATGAATTAATAAATTTACTAAAATTTAAGTTTAATAAACTTTTAAATTAACATAGAATATATCCTGTGAAATAAAAATGTATAATAAATACTTAAATAATAATAATAATAACAGGATAGAATGCGTTTTAGGTTCCTCTAGAATTTTAAATATATTAAATGTTACAAAATATCGCATAATATTTTCCTTTTAAAATTTAAAGTCATTACTAATAACTAGAAAAAATAACTTATATGAATAACAATTTTAACACGTAAATTATATAATTTAAAATAATTTTGGTTAACTGTATAATTAATATTATGTTACGATTGTTATCAACGTTAGATTTTAATATATAATTACTGCTAATATGGCATACAAATATGTTTAAATTTTAGACTAAAAAATAAGTTTAAATTTTATAGAGACAACAATTAATATAAAAAAATGAAAAGACGCATTTAATATTTTAAATAGTTTATATGAGTAAATCACACATATGAGATTTCTTTTTTAATTTCACTATTACTATAATTAATATTTGAAAAAATTATTATCAATTTTACTTTTTTTGTCCTTATTCTTATTTAAGTTTGTTTACCAAATTTAGTCTATTAGACTAATTTTTACTCCATTATTTAATAAACTGTCCTTTGAACTAATTTTGAAAACTACAAGAAAAATATCTGAAAATTCAAATTTAGATTTTTTATGATAAAAAATTAAATTATTTTATTGTGTTGATTTTTATTTATTTATTTTATCATTTTGGTCTATTTAAATTTTATTTACACGAACTCTTTTCTAAATTGTCTTTGTTTGGCAATTATATACAAAATTTGAAAGATAAAAAGAACGAGAAAATTTAGTTAATCTGGTTTATACTGCTATTTAATTACATGTATAACATTTATATAGATATACTTTTTACAATACTTTTTAGTGTTACTTTTAAAATAAATAGTTGTATCCTTTTATTAAATTAATATAATTTTATTATTCATAACTACATAATTAAATTATCAGCAATATAATTTTCAAATAAAAAACTAAGAAAAATAGATATAATTTTTTGCGTATTGACAATTCTTATGATTTCTCCATATAATCTTTTAAAACTATGTTTACAAAATTATTTATTTTTTCTGTTTTTTTTTAATTATATTATTTGAATATAATAAAAACGTTAACCCTGATGCGAGAGTGGGCATTTTTTTATTTTCATTCAAGCAATTATTGATTTTTTTTTTAATTTTATATGATAGGAGAACCACCTTGACATAAAATTATTATAATGCTTAAAAATTAAAATAATGTCAGTAAAATATTATATATGTATGTATATATTATATATATATATATATATACAATATTGAATAATATTGTGTGTTAAATCATAAACTTTAAACTCTAATTTTTAATTCTAAACTCTAAATTAATGTAATAGAATAATTTATTTATTATCAAATCTTAATAAATAAATTATATTATTGTGTGATATGGCATGGTATTGAATTATGATTATGATTTGGAGTTGAACAAATTGAGTTTTTGAAAATTATTTATAATCCAAAAGTGAGTGACATACATGTCTTACAAATGTCATAAATTAAAGAATAAATCCAAAAAAATGTATTAACAATGCGTTTTGATCTGGATTAGCTGGTAATGGAATGTAATTAAAAAAAATAACTTTTTTTTAAATAAAAGATTTCATGTTATACAATTATGAAACTTCACAACCCCTCAAATAATAACAATCACAACAAAAATATTATTAATAAAAAGTTACATTTCCATTAACTGCATTAACATGTTATTAATAAAAAGATTACATTTCCATTAACTGCATTAACATGTTATTAATAAAAAGGTTACATTTCCATTAACTGCATTAACATGTTTCTTCTCTGTCATTAATTTTTTCCACATTTCGTTGAAAACGCTAAATCCGTTCATAGTATTATCCCTGCTAGTTTTATAATGATGGAAATGCAACACAAATTTTCTTCATGGATCATTATTATATTATTAATTAGGTCAATGATATCTAATTACTATTTTAACCTATTAAATTTATTACTTGTACAAACACATTTAACTTATTAATTTAAAATAGACCATTTCTGTAGAGTTTACCTGGCAAACACTTATAAGAAAAAGAAATAAAAATAAATTTTTTTCATAGGCTAGATTAAATTATATATTTTTTTAAAATTCAGTTTTAAATAATTTAAATTCGATAACTTTATAAATTAATTTTATATAATTTATGGATATTTTTATTTTATTCTACTTTAATATTTTTAACTTTTTCGTGTAAAAATATTGATAGAAAGTTTATTAAAATATACCATGTATATAAAATAAGAATGAAAGTTTGGGTTACGCTAAACAACTTTTTTTTTTAATTAAAACTTATTTTAATCAAGCTTTTATCATCACGTGAAAAAGTAATATATATATATATATATATATATTATTTAACAGATAAAAGGGTAAAAAATAAATTTAAATTAGCCACATAAATATTTTTATCCACAGTAGTTTTATCGGGTTTCATCAAAATTTGACATTTTGCTTTTTTTTTTTTTTTTCTAACTTGCATGAATCTTTCTATATTTACGTTACATTTTCCTTACATATAATATAGCTAAAAAAGTAATGCATAAATTTTTTAATTTAGTTTCAATAAGATATTTTTATTATCAACTTTGAAAGTGATTATTTTTTTTAAAGAAACAACAAGCAAACATCTAAACTTTATTTTTCAAAATTCATGATTTAAGAAATGAGAATTACACGAACATTTCAAAGCACTAGTGTCATTCTCCTTCCATGGTTAAGATTCCATGGCTTTGGTTACTCTAATGGAAAGTAACTCATAAAACAACACAAAAAATAACATAAAACCGTTAGAGCATCTAAAAAGCTTATTCACTAGCCTTGTCTTCTAGATCAGAAGAAAAGGGGTTTCAACGGTTCTCTAAGCCTTTTTCACATCATAATGAAGTCTATTTCACTGTCCCACAAGAATTTACACTAAGATTTGGTCCAACATGGGTTAGGAACCACGTGACCCAACAGCAAATTCCTGCCAAATTTTGTTAACGTTGTAAAAAGACAAATACTTTTTGTATATATGCCTCACCTATGACATCTGCTTCATCAATTCACTCTCAAGAAAAATGGAAACCCTCATTTCCCAGTTCACCTTCCTCTCAGATCAACCTTTGCATGACAAAAGTTTTGATCTTTTCACAACAGAAGACCTGATGAAGCTGTTTGAGATTGAGTCATACAAGGCATGGGTAGCTGTGGAGCAAGAGAGAGAGGTGGAAGAAGCAGAAGCTACTATGCAACAAGCAGAGGATCACTTTGACAGGATCATGGAAAGTACCATGGAAGAGTTTAGGTACTTTGAAGAAGAGATTGAGCGAATGTCAAAATCTGAAGTTGATAGTTTTATTGAAACTGCTGAGAGTGGAAGAAAAATGGAGGAAAGTGCTGCTTCTGTTGCTTCCAAGAGGTACATTATTGAGGCTTCAGTTAACTCATCCATTGCTTCTAGCAAGGTTCATCCTTCTTAGCAACACAACACATGTGAAAAAGGTATTGAAGACATCTTGTGTTATTTACTAAAGTTTATTAGAAATTATAAAAAATTATATTTATCACTATTTGTTTAACAAACTTAATTATATCTTTTAATCTTTACCCAGTAATGAGAAGTGTATTAAAATGAATGTGTTAAATAGTAGTATTGTTTGCACAAGTTAAAAATTAACAATTTAGAAAAACTGTAAAAAGAATTACAAATTAATTCATATATAAATTAATTTTAATTTATAAAGAAGTTAACTTTTTTTTTTTTTTTGAAGAATCTCTATAAAGAAACTGGTGCATACATATATACTAAATTGTAAAATTCTTCTCTTTTTAACCTTTGTTGCTTTTGTTTCTTCAGTTCTTATCCTGGTACTGAATAGTGGAGGGATTAGATCTGAATTATGTCAAAACAGAGATGAGAATGAAGAGAGACTGATTATTCAGCAATTACTGAAGATAGGAGATTAATTATTCTTGTTAAATGGAAATCCAGATTTTTTTTTCAGGTGGATCTTAATAAATGCTTAGCATTCAGGAAACTTAACCTGTTGAAGTTGAGAACTGTATTTTGTGGTTTAGCCCATTTTTTTCTTGTTTTTTAGTACTGCTTTGGTCCCAATTCTTTGACTAATTCGTGTAAACAGATACCTATTATAGAAGCTGCCAACAATCGAATCTGCCTTTGTGCTGCCCCTTCCTCCACCTTCACCTTCAAGTGTTTGATGAACTTCAAAAAAATGCAATATAGAAACGTATAATAAATATTAATATGAAAGACAATGGTTATACTGTTTGATATAAGATATGTTTTAGCATTATTAGAAAGTAATACAAAAAGGTAATTTAATTTGAAATTGGAAGTGAATACACATTTGCATCAAAAGAAGAAAAATGTAAAATATAACTAACAAAATACTCTTCCTTAAGAACAAATGATTACAAAGAAGTATTTAAACAAATAAAAAAAGGTAAAATATACATTTCAAGGAGTCTGTGGCTCCGGAAAAACTTTTTTCTCCATGAAACTGATGAAACGTTCAGCATAAGTCTTGGGTTTCACGACTGATATAGTCATAGGGTCATGTTGCAGTGATTTGCAGGCATGCTCAAGTTTCTTTTTCACAGTGTATTCCTGCAATATGTCAATTATGCCCATGTATAGGACTACATCATAAACCTCAAAAAGCTCTACTTCTGACTCCTCCACCTTGTCCTCCTGAACTTTGCGTGTCGCTTGAGCTGGCATGTTTACTCCTAATTGCACTCTTAACCTGAGTAGCACACCACTTGATATATGATATGTATCATTGCAATGCAACACAACAAAACAGGTGATTTCTGCTAAGAATTTTTATAAAAGAAAGTGACAAGAAGTACAGTACCAGGAAGCATACAGAATAATGCTGCAAGATTAATGAATGTTGAAAAAGGAAGCATACAGAATAATGCTGCAGAGGATACCTTGCAGTACCAGGAAGTAAAAGATCAACTTCCTTGTCACCTATGGAGTATGCTCTCAATGTATTTCCTCTAATGTGGGGTCCAGGTGCAGTGTTGACAAAGCTGGGTTCATGAGCAACCAATAACAAGCCTTTGGGAATGATCAACTGCTCCCCTTGCTTGTGTGCATCTGGTAAAGCAAAGCAAGTCAAAAAGTGCTCAATCGTACAAAAGAAACTGAGGAACAAATGCAAGAAATAGAGACAATGGAATTAGTTTAGTGAACTTGTATGATCGAAACACAAGCTTATCATTGGAGAAAAAGTTTAGTGAAGTTTTTTTTTTGGTGAAGTTTGTCCAAACAAATCCTAGTTACTTAATAAACCATGCTAGGTGCCTTCTAAAGTCACTAATTTTTTAAAGAAAACTCCCATAAAAGTTCTGAAATGACATCATAGGAGGTATTTACCATCTTCAGAAGGTATGCTAAATTGAGGCTGCATTAGTCTGGAAGGTTCAACTAAGGCCTTAAGATTCTCCGGAGCTCTAAAATGTAATCCCAACAGAAGACTGTAATCAATTATGTGCTGAGACTCCAAGAACATGCAGTCTACAGAAATTTGTCTGCACCAGAAAAAACATTTGAATCATAACTAGAAGCTCAACTTACTAATCCTTCAGTCAATGAGCATTCCAAAACAACTGTCCTGATAAATATTTTAGTGCATATATAATCAAGAAACACAACTCATTTTTATAACGTGCCAGTAGAAGTGTGCTAGTATGAAAGTAAAATCAATCATAAAACCCAGAGAGTCCAGTGATTTATAACTTCTAGCAATATATATCTTCTCTATTGAAAATAAAAAGAAAGAAGTAGAATCTTCAATAGAAATTTCATAACAAATTTAATCACCCTACACTAATTATATCTAATGCAACACCTCTATGTTGATCACAATTTGGTTTGCCGATACTAATGTAAAGTTCAGAAATAAATCTCTCCAATTTGAAAATATGAACAGAGACAACTTTTTTTCATGAAGTACTTAACTGGGAAACTAACCAGATATTAATCAGTAAAAGCTATAGTAGCATGTCCAAACAAGAAGCTTGATTCAAACTAGAGATAATCCAACATATCTTTGCATTAATACTTTGAAAATTCATTATCTGTTTCAAAAGTCGGGAGTAGAGATAGAAACCAACCAGAATTTCATGCAAGATAGTCTCTTTTAACAGAAATAGCTTTCAAATAGTAGGAACTCACTTGAATAGGGATTCTCGTAATTTTTTATCCATATAAAATTCATATTTTAGATCAAGATCTTTCAATGTTGTATTGCTATTAATTTTTTCTTCCTTTGTATATCTTCCTTGAGAAGACCCCTTCAGATCATAACGACGGTGAATATGCAATTCTGTGCAGAACATATTCCCCATGACCACAAAGCGCACCTAATGAAGAGAGAAGGAAATATTTATCCAACAGCAACAACAACCAACCTTTTTCTCACTTGCCATGGTGGAAAACAAGGATATTTATAGCTGTAGTACCAATTAAAAAGAAGCTAGAGATGGATCTTTGGTAATACCTTTTTCCCACCTCTTAGTGTTATTCGATGGAGGCCAAAGAATTTTGTAATAAGAGTATTCTCATAACTTCCTACGTGATGGTAGTATTTAGGAAGCATGTTGAGCATAACCTACAAGAAGAGCAAAAGCGTCTATACAACCATGAACTTTGGAATTGTCATTTAATTGGGTAAATCAAATTCATTATTTAATGTGAAAGTTGGAAACATAAGCAATCGCTAATTTCTCTGTAAAAGTGACTTTCTAACAAACATATGAACAACTTTTCGCCAGAAGATCCCATCTAAACACAATCTTTGATGAGCCATTTTGGCATTGGATTTCATGAACCTTGCCTTTAATTGTCATTAGATTATAGGCACTAGAATTAGAAGTATTTTTGGAGACTATGGAACTACAGGATTCAGAAAGATAGCCATTATCTATTTCAGTCTAGAAATGTTTTTTCACCGCAAAAACATGTCTATCCAGAAAAGGTGCATCATAATGTGGCCTTCTTAGATATTTTGGCACTGGATTTCATGAACTTTGTCCTTGAAAATTGTCATCAAATTACTCGCACGCATGAGCAAGTCCTACTGGTGTAGATGGATTATCAAAGATAGACTTATATACAATTATCTTTTCTCCATATAACAAAAAAATACTTCTCTAAAGAAAATTTCCAGCCAAACCGCCTAAACAAGCCATTTTGGCATGGATTCCGTTGAACCTTGTCCTTAAATTTTGTAGTCAGATTAGTGGCCCTATCAAGCATTACTGGTCTCTGCGGGGTTGGGTAGCTGGTACCAATGAAATTGTATATCACTCTATTGTGTATATGCCCTCTAATATGCTTATGCATACAGCTTCAGAACTCTTAAAAAGTTGAACTCATATACCAGTTGTTGAATTCAACACAAGACAATTAATGTTAAAATGTTCTTGATCCATGAAGGGCGAAAAACGGGTGATTGCAAACCTTTAGTTCATATTTTTTCAGTGTCTTTATCACGAATCTATCATCTTGAGAAAGAAAGAAGATGCTGCCACTTTTTCCAGGTGAAGATATGTCTCTTAGACCAGAATCACCACAAATGGACATCATGTACTCTGCAGCATCTAATTTGAACATCTCTCTCAAATTCCTGGAAATATATGCTAGTGTAATTATGCAAAGAAAGCAGAAGAAAAAAAAATATGAGGAGGCATACATAAATCAAGCACATGAAACCTTCAATTCATTAATGGACCAAGTGCTAATTTGAAAATAAGGTGTTGAGTCTGCCAATAATTACATCTCGAAATATCATATCCTTCTAAACCATAGCCTTGACTAAGCGCTCTATGACTCTAATATACCACCATAATCTCAAATTCATATTCTCAAGAATTCATGTATATTTTTTTATAATGACAATGTTCACATTAAAATTGGACATATTTCCTTCCTTTATTTATACTTAAAGAAAAGGGTTGAGCTAAACTTTCAACATTGATTCTCCGGTTTGGAAGTTCTTCAGAGGAAATAAATTGGATGCACCAATAGTTTTCTAAGCTAACACAACAAACAAAATTTAAGAGGAGCTAATGCTTTCATGTCTTACAACTTCTAAATAAATTGATCCAACTGTAGCCATATGGAAAATTATGCTAAACATGTAGTTAATAAATACCTGAAGACCATAGGGCAATAATCCTTCCAGTAGAAGTCTATAGAACAATGTGGAGGAGTAAACTGTGAACCCTTCTTGGGGAAGTACATCCTTATCCTAGCTCGATCTCCAAAATCAGATGACCGAACATCACGTGCAGGCACTGGTGTAATCTTTCCAACAGTGTACCTGAGAATTCAGCCAAATTTCTTTAATCAAGCCTTCATATTGAACAAAATACTAATTGGAATGAACCAGACACATTAACTTTGATTTAACAAGAGATCCCCCCCCCCACATTTTCTTTATCTTACTCGGCTCATGAGAATGTAATTATTTTCATTGTTTCTATTTAAACAAAAAAACTGCAGCAAAACTACAAGAAATATAATGGAGTTTATGGCACTTAAGAATGAGGTAAAGAGGCATGCCTTTTGATATTTTAGTTTACCTTATTCTTTTTCCATAAGTTTTAGTTTGTTTGAATAAGTTATAAACCAATATCAGACAAAAGCTCTACATGCTTTCAACAGAATATATCATTCTGTCTTTTTCCCTCTCAGATCAGCCTGAATGACTAACATCTAATAATCAAACTACAGCATCAACATTATCAGTGTAAAAAAAATACTACTGTCAAAGGTGATTTAAGCCATTAATTTCTGCAAACTAAATAACCTCCCATCTGCTTTGAGAATAAGCCTTTTAGTGATGATGACTCTAAAACCTTTGGGATAGTCACTCTATCATCTATATATTCTTTTGGAATTCTTGTACTTAAACGTGATTAAATTACCCATCCATGCCCAAATGCTTTTACCAGTATTGCTGTTAACAACAATAAACAAATCATTCCTTCTCTTTCA
The DNA here is from genome assembly GCF_000499845.2 of Phaseolus vulgaris. Lineage (NCBI taxonomy): Eukaryota > Viridiplantae > Streptophyta > Magnoliopsida > Fabales > Fabaceae > Phaseolus > Phaseolus vulgaris. Next base: position 42,250,756 of record NC_023758.2, on the reverse strand, counting down.
TTTGTAAATCAATGAGCAAGAGCAAGTATGTATCAATACACTCTAATGCGCACTAAGTTGCTAACTACATGGAAACTTGTTCAATACTTCTGAGTTATTAATTTCAGGATTGAAGTCATCTAAATTTTTGGTTGAATCACTTTCTACACACGATCTTGATTTTAAAGTAACAATAAGTTTAATGCAGCAGAAAGAAAGGTGATATTACTGGTAACAGATACTATAGCAATTGTTTCAAAATAGGTTAGAAGGGTGATGCTAGATCATGTAATTTACCTGATGCCAAGCTGCAAATTAAGCTTCAAATAATAGCTTCGGCGGCCCCCCAAAATATCAATCCATGAACTCTTCTTAACCTGCTTCACACTAAACTTATTTTGTCGTTTGTTTTTATGTGGGATTTCTGAATAATGCCTAGTTCTCTCCATAATAAGAACTCCTTGCATATATTCCCTTTCATAAACCAAGGAGGGTGATAATGAGGCCTCAGATTGACTCTCATTCAGGGTCTGTGATACTGAGGGAGAAGAGTCACGACATATGCAATCTCCAGCAGGATTTTGAAGGCTAAAATTTGAATCTAATGATGAAGTCCGATGTGATATTTGACGTGAACTTTTTGATCTACCACTGACTGAAATCTTTTCAGAAAAACTACGTGTAAATTTTTGTTTCGGAGGCATATGTTTTTCTGTATTTGATAACAAACCACTATCATCACTGTTAAGAGAGCACAACTTCCTTAGAGATGGTTGTTTACTACCAGCAGGATAGAATGTTCCTTTTCCATCCTTTAGGCCCTTACTCCATGTCCCAATATAAAGCCCCCCATCTGCAAATCTATATACTCCAGATCCTTGTTTAAGCCCATTTAACCAACTACCATCAAAAATATCACCATTAGCCCACTTCATAACCCCTCTTCCATTTATTTTCCCAGTTTTCCAATTCCCAATATATACATTTCCATTCTCCCAAGAATACCTTCCACAGCCTTCACGAATTCCTTCTTTCCATAAACCATCATATATATCTGAATTGGAATACATCTTCCGTCCAATCCCATGATGAGCATCCATCCTCCAGCCACCTGTATAAATGCACCCGGTAGAATGTGTAAAGGTGCCATGACCATGAAGGTAACCCCCAGAGAATTCACCCTCATACTTTGCTCCTCTTGGCCATGTAATCAGTCCTTTCCCCGACATTTTCCCACCTACCCAATCACCTTCATAAAATGTCCCATCTTTCCACGTGTACTTTCCTTTTCCATGGGGAAGTACGTCCTTGATTCTACCAATGTAGACATCCCCATTTGGAAAGGACTTCTCTTCAAACCTATACTTTACAAGAAAGTTATAGCATAGTGCATACAAGCAGAACAAAATACACTTAATCAGAACCACATAATATACATAACACAAAGGCATAAATGGGGCAGAGAAGGAGTATCTATGAATGTTTACCTTTCACTGTCCTCCATGTCTAGCAGATTTTCACTGATTTATTTGGATAACTCCAATAAAGGTTCTATTTCCCTTAAAAGATTAAGCATATCACTCACTGATATAATAAGGAAATTCATCTCTGCCTTCAGCAGCTTTATGACACTATTGTGCCCCGTGGTGAGCTCTGAAACAGGTACAACCATCATAATGAGTCTTAAAATCAACAGGAGAAAAAAGTCACAGGTTTCTGCAGTGAAGAATGTTTTATGGAATCTTCCCAAAAATACAAAAATAACAAGAATAGAAATAAAAAACACAACGCTCCAGCTCAAAATTGTTATGTTATGATCAAATTAAATATTTGGAATTCAAAAACTTTTAAAGGGAGACTTCAACCACTGCTGGCAGGAATGTAGTGAAGTTGGCTAATAATGTGCATTTACAGTATATAGTTAAAATCTTTCTCCATTGGTATATATTAAAGATGTAGATTACGATGAAGTGCTTGTTTCAATCATATACTAACTACAGAGAACCAACCTTACTTTCTGAATACAGGGTGAATAATGAAATAAAGAGGAAGGCAAATATTGCACAATTTATTTCTTTACTCTCTCGTTATTTCCTACAATTAAAACCACGCAATCCACAGACAAACAACATATTATAATGTATTGTATAATGTAATCTACATCTTCCTTTCTAAACCAGGCAAGCACAAAGTGTGCCTCTTTCAGCATCATTGCAAATTCTCTAAATTTTACACCTCAAAAGATATGCTCGTGCTTTCTAGATGTGACAACCCAAGAATTTTCTGTATTCCTTGTCAAAGGAGCGTAATAGACATCATATCATACAACTCGGCAAAAAAAACGCAAAGCCCATTTGCATATTGAATCAATACCCCCATTAACATACATACTACGAATCAATACCCCCATTAACATACATACTACGAATCAATACTCTATTTGCATTCCACCATCTGCATAAAACAAGTAACTACGCTTATATTCTCCCAGAAACACTATCTGGGTCAGTTGAGTAAAAGGGCATCCAATCCAGCCAGAGAATCTGCCATTTAGGCGACTAATCCACACCACACCATAAAAAATCCTAAATTCCACCACAACAAAAATTGGAGATAAGAATGACTTAACTAACCTCGGATAGATTGAAGTGGCAACGATGAATAATATCCTGTGCTGTGAAGCAAAAACAAAGTGGGAACCAAGAAGAAAAAGAAGAAGAAGGAGCACCCCACCCCAATAATCAAAACAAAACTGAGCCCTTTCTAAAACAGTTTGAGACAAAGCTCATGAATCCTTGTCCAACTGCCTTAGCCGACAACTCCCCCACCACCCGAAAAAATTTATTATTGTATAGAATAGTTGCAACTGATCATACCTCCAGCTACTATATATGTACTGTGCTCAAATAGAGACACATCACCTCTCTCTCTCTAGACTTGTGAATGTGAGAGAGAGAAGTCTGAACAGTAAACATGAAACGAACTTAGCTCTTATAGTATGAGTTTTGTTTTGTGCTTTAACTAACAAAAAGTACTGTACTAAGTTGTGGGTGTGCTTGTCCTTCCCATGCAAAGCAAAAAAAAATGCCCCTTTCAATTTAACCCACCTGAAAGCCCTAGGGTGCGTTGTGGGCATAGTTTCAAGTTTCGAATCTCCAACACATGTCACTTCCTTACTGCATCACACCATGAATGAGAGAAAAAAAAAATACAAAATTTCTGCAATATTGAAAATTTGAGGAAGTGTGTTTTTAGGACATTGCAGCCACCAATACCATTCATGTTATTCATGTGCCAAAATATAATGTTTGATTAAAATTCAGTATATTCAAAAAATAATTGAAATTTTTTGGAAATAAAAGTGAAATTATTTATCTATTACCTAAAGAGTTTTTACGCAGTCAATTGATGAATTCAATCATTGACCATAAAATTAATAAATATAACTTTTAAGGTAATTTTTATAGTAGTCAATGGACTTGTTGTACATAACTTTTAATTAAGTAATTATATAAATTTTATACTATAAATGTATAAGCCATTTTTCTCATAATAGTGAGATTCCTTAAAATAAATTATACACGTTAGAAAAGTTAAATATTAATTATATAATATATGTGTAGGACATGATTAATTATATAATATATGTGTAGGAGATGTCACTATAACAGGAGAATAAGTAAAATGGTGAAATACATCACACAACTGTTGGTGATGCAAGGTGCCAACAGTATCCGTCACGAAAAGGATAAAGGCCCACTATCCTATTGGACGTTCAATAACACCGCAGAGTTTCCTTTCAATATATATAAAAAATATTAATTTCATCTAAAATGTGCCTAAAAACAAAACATACCTGGTATTTAACATCAACATTATTGTTTTCTCTATTCTCCATGTTTCATATATGTTACCTAGTCAAACTATAGGTTTTATTTTTTTAAACTTTGAATGATAAACGTTTTTTCTTAAATATTATCTTTTAGATATTCAGGACATGGAGATATTCTCCTAAATTGAAGATGAAAGTTAATAAAATGACTTTTAAAATAGATTAATTAAAATTTTTAATAATAATCATGTATCAATATTATAGAATTTTAGTAATATTGATAAATGTAAATAATGATTAATTTGATTGGATTGTTGGGTTTCATAGTAGTTAATAGAAAAAGTTTTTTTATTTATTTATCATTTTGTTTTTATATAATTTTTTATTTTTTTAGTTTTGTTTATCGAAGGTGTTGGGGTCTAGAGAACGATTGTCTTGCTCCTCCACTCGTTCGGTCGTTACCTCTCTTAGCTTCCTGCTTTACCTTCCTCCTCTCGATCATCCGATAGCACAAGCTGGGATGGTACCTGCAGAAGGCACTCCGACGATTAGTCAATTAGGATGTCGACACTTGATTGTCAGAGTATTGTAGATAATGACATACCTGACTCTTGGAATCTGCGCTATTTATATTATCTTAATGGACATTCGTTGGTGGGTCGAATTATTAGGTTAGATCTTATTTAGGATTGCGCTAAACAACTCTTAATTATGGATTAACTCTACTGACTTGGTCAACTCATGATTCATTGTCATGGGTCGATTAGTCATGTGTCGTCGCGTGACCTTTTATCGTGGTCAGGTAGTTCGGAATTCTAACCGACTCAGTGAGTCATTTAGTCATGCGAGTACAAGTTTAAATTTCAATGTGATTATTTAGTTACTTTTGTGATTTTCTTTATTTTTATTTTTAACTTTTTATGAGTTGTTCTATTTCTTCATGCTTCTGTTTCCTTTTTTTTTTAGTTTTATATTGTTTTTCATCATGAGTTTTGAGTTTTATAAAAGAAAATATATATATATTTTTTAAATGAACTAGATTAATTAAAATGTTTTACGACAGAGTACGTGGGTTCTGGAATTTTGGTCCCACTTTGACCAAAAATTAGGGTTTGTTTTTCGTGTGAAACATGTAACGTGGTCACATGATGTATTATTGGCATTTGGCATCCAACGCCGGTCTACCTTTCTCAATTATCAGGGAATCAAGCTTTAGATTACCTCATTGAAAAAAACTATTCAAACACTTTCTTCTTAACTCCATTCTAAACATTTTTTCACTTTACCATCTCAATCATAGTATTCAAATTCTCACCATTTTCTTAATGATGCATCAATATCAATCCACCACTTAATAATTTAGGTCAAGAATCAACAATCAAATATGAAAATGTCCTTTCTTTAAGCTTAAACATGGCATATGGACATGTGCATCAACATAAATGCAAAAGTTGAACAACTATAATAGGAACTTATAGAGAATCTATATAGTTAAATGAATTTTATCTTACTTTTGTTTATTTTATAATGCTGTATAAAGTAAAAGTTTATTCTAAGGTTTAGAGAATTATTAATGCTTTTCATATAATCAATGTACTTATTTTAAATATCCAAATAGTTTTTATTCTAATGAGATAACAAGTTATTTAAGTTACAAATATTAAATGTATTATTGTTTAAATGAGTTCACTACAAGACAAATTTTATATAAAAAAAATAATTAGTTGTTATAGTAACTAAATTATAAACCATTTTAGAAACTAAAAAAAAATGTTTCTAAATTAGTTTCTAGTTAAATGGTTTCTAAATTAGTATCTAATTAGCTACCAAGGTTTTAACTACCAATTATTTAGTTTCTAAATCTGGTAGCAAAAACCTTAGTTGCTAGTTAGATACCAATTTAGAAACCATTTAACAATAATAGAAACTAATTTAGAAATCAAAAATTTTTTAGTCTCTAAAATTGTTTCTAATTTAATCACTATAGCAACTAATTATTTTTTATCTCTAAAAAATTGTTTCATAATTGTCTTGTAGTGGTTGTTTTATTTTGAATTTTGTAGGTCTTCATCACCACATAAAATTAAGAATTAAAAAAAAAACACTTTAATTTTAAGCTTGTTACTCGTAGATTTAAAAATTGTATACAAAAAACATATCGATTTTAAAAATTGTTATTTTGCAATAGAAAAATGGTTTATTTTATTGATGAGAACCATTGAAGCAATATCATCTATTAAGCAGAATATTGTCATCAATATCTTGGAGATGTTGATCTCATAAATATTTTACATTTTTTCTTGTGTTTAATGTTAATTAATGTCAAGTAACTTATAAGGAATAGTTGCTTATATATATAAAACAAAATATCTAGTTTTAAACAATTTATAATCATGTGTGCCAAAAAAAATATATTACACATGAACAATATTATATTAGCAAGTTGCTTAACTCAAAATATCTTCTTTTTCTTCAACCTTTCATATCATCTCTTATAATAATCAATACAAATATTAAACAACTCAGAGAATAATTACTTATGCATGCAAACAACTCTTTTAATTTTGAAGCAACTAAAATCACATGTGACATAATACAAAAAATCACACCATATAGCTAAGCATAGATACTCTAAACATTATTAAAGTGAATATGTTCATTAATTTATTTTATTTTGGAAAAGCTTTAAGTGAAGTTGCTTCTAATAAAAATACTTATACAAATAATGTCACATCATGTATCATAAACTTTATTAAACAAAATTGTTTAACATGAAATGCCCTTTATAAAGAATTAGGGTGTGAATGGCAGAAAAAGACAGCAATAAAAAAAGATGGGCATGAAGAATAAGTGCATGGAGAGAGATTCTTGCCCTGAGGGAGAGGTAGGAAGGGGGTCTATTACCTAAGTTTGCCAAACATGTGGAACAAGTAGTTAATTAAATAGATTGATTTAGTTAGTGCCCCAAACTTCAAGTCACGTTGGAACCAACATTATTATTATTATTAATTATTATTATTATAAGAACAAATAAAGTGGCTAATCATGTTTATTATGAATTGTTTTGTGACAACCTATGTTATTAATAATTTATTGCTTGCTGATTCAGAAAGTTAGTTAAATATATATAACTAAAAGTCTTTCTCTATCAATGCACAATCCAGTAACCGTCCATGTAGCTTCGCATCTTATTCTTCCACCATAGAAAGCTTTCATAGGATGCAAAGTTCACAAAAATATCTTTAGTTTATCCCATAATTAACAATAGCATTTCCTTGTACCCAAAAATTAATATGGGTGTTCATTTGAGAATCTTGTATCAAATTATAATTAGAATTTTTTTTTATAAAATATGGATCCCACATAAAAAGATAGAGATTTTTTTTTACAGAGAATAATAAATAATATGAAACAGTGGAGAGGTGTTTCAATCCTCTTATAAAGAAAATATCTAACTAGGACTTCCAACCTAATCTACAAGATCTAAGAAAATTACATATTTTTGTGTCCCAACAAAACTAACATCATGTGAAAAGTTTCTCCAAATATACAAGAAATCAACTGCTAAAAAAAGTTATATATTTCAAATATACTTAGTTCTCTCGCAACCCTATACATCGCACATGTATTTCAAAATTAAAAAAACACAAGTTACAAAAGATATGTATACAATATTCAATCATATTAAAATGGTTTATTTGTTTAAACTCCTATGAAAGACAAGTTTCACTTAGCTCAATCATAAGAAGAATGTTCAAGCTCAATTTTGTGCACTAAATTGAAATGCACACTTTGCATAAATAACTATAGTACAAAAATCTGTAGCAGAAAACTCCACAACAACACCATCTTTTTGACTGTGTATTAATCATTGTTACCTATCACCCGATCTGAATGACGAGATCACAACTTTCTAACCATGTATTGTTCATTCCTAACCAAAAAAAAAAATCCTCTCCAACTAACTAAATGATCTATAACTTAAAAAGAAAAAGTGAATTTGGAAAATTAAATATTGAAACTGTTATACTAATAAACTTCATATTTAATAATTACTTAAATAAATCAATTCAAAATTTAAAATAAATAATTAACGTGACATTTTTAAAAAAACTATAATGTAAAACTTCCAAGCAATAACCTTGTGTATAAAAGAGCATCCATACCTTTTAGTTTATCATATCAAAAGATACATGTTTCAAGCAAAATGTCGTCAATGGTATGCATTTTTTCCACCCTCTTTTTAACATTTTCTTAATTATTTTCGATATTGTCAGATAACTTTTGAATTGTAAAATTTATGTAAATTTTAACGGACAATATTGACATGTGCAATTCAAAAGTATAATATTTCCAATAATGTAAACAATAATAATAAAAAAAGCGTGTTAATAAAGCAATACAAAGTTTATAAAATAGTAATAATCACTATCAGAAAATCATGAAATAGAAACTAATTTTAGAGACTAAAAATAATTAGTTACTATAGTAACTAAATTAGAGACCATTTCAGAGACTATAAAATGTTAGTTTCTAAATTAGTTTCTATTATTGTTAAATTATTGTTAAATGGTTTTTGCTACCAAATTTTAAATCAAAATAATTGGTAGTTAAAATCATGGTAGGTAATTCAATATCAATTTAGAAACTATTTAAAAATAATATAAACTAATTTAGAAATCATTTTTTTTAATTTCTAAAATAGTATCTAATTTAGTTATTATTATAATAACTAATTATTTTTTGTCTCTAAGTTTCTATTTCATGATTTTATTGTAGTGAGTATTCTTCCAATATTGAAAGCAACACGAATATTTTGCACTTTTCATTAAAAAAAAAAAAAACTCTTTTGATTATGTTTTATCATATTACTAGCGGAAACACATACGCTCTTGCGAGAGCAACTGTGCATATGCATTTTTTAATTATTATATATGTATCTGTATTTTATTTAAATTTAAAAAAGCTGCTCTGTAACTAATTATCAATTATTTGTAATGTATCAATCTTTCTACTTTTCTGTCAGTTAAATGACAACAAATAAAATAAAATTTTATAATTAAAAAACCATTTTATTAACTTCTAAAATTATAAAATGTCCAAATAACCAAAATAAATTAATAAAATAAAATATTAAGTAAGGATAAAATATAAAAAAAATTTAAAACACTTTAAAAGCAGGAATCCTTTTATATACATATAGGTATATAGATTAAAACACGTCAATCAATTTAATAAATGTGCTCAAGACATAATAAACTCCTATGTTGGTTACTTTTTTTAGTTTTAAAAAACTATTTTATAAAATAGTTTGTAAGAAATGGGTTGATAATGCGGGCTGACCAGATCTGCATAGGTCTGTTCCGTTCCGCATAAGTTTATCTCGTATTTGGTTCACAAAATGTGGGTTGGGTTGGCTCATCCCGTGCAAAGAGTGTGAGCTCATTTCATTGGTCCGTCTTGCATAAGAGGTAACCTGCGGACCAACCCGCATAAGAAAAATATTTTTTTAAGAAAATAAAATTTTATTAATTATAAAAAAAACTTATTTTTACTACTGAAAAATTAAAATTTTATCCGTGTTTCAATTTATTCAATTAAGATAAAAATATAAATTCAAGTATGAGGTTGTTAAAAGGCTTGATTAAAAATAATTAAGTTTTGTTTTGCATCTATTTTTTTCTATACATGTACGTGAATGTATAAGAGTATCTTATCAAAGTTTTACTACAAAATATTTTAATAAAAATGAGTAATTTTTTAACTATCCAATTGAAGTTTCTTCTTTATATTATTTTTTAATTAACAAATTTTAAATATAAAATTTTACTTAAAACTAAATTTACTATAACTCTTAATAAAATAAAATAAAAATTTAGTACACTAAATTCATTTTTTTTTAAAATAAAATAAAATAAAAGTCACAATAATAAATGAATGGGATATGATTTATTTTTTACAAAAAATAAAATAATTATTCTTTTATTTATGCATGCAAGTGGGTCAACCAACCTCATCCCCGGTTTATTATTTTATCAATATTATATATTTATAATTATGAATCTACATTTTATTTTAAATATTTTTATAATATATATTTTCCCTATTTTTCAATAAATAATAAATCATTAATATTTGTAATGGTTATATTTTATAAATTGTTGTTTTTACTAAAGACTGAATTTTGGAATAAAAAATGTATTGATTTTGTTGATTTTTTTTTTTCATTTCTTTTAATTTATGTGAGTCGGTCCAGAAATCCATACTTATGTTAAGTAAATATTCGTACTAATTCATAAGTTTTATGAGGTTGTAGTCTAACCTGTTTTTTTAATGGCAAATATAAAACAAGTTAAAAACACAAATCAACTCATATTTTCAATCTAGATCATATATTATAGTATTCTCCTTTGTGTGAGGATATTATACACTCGTCTCACATAACAAATTTATATTTAACACTGTTATAGAAAAATAAAACTATTTTTATATATAAAAAATAATTAATTATTATATTAACTAAATTAAATATTATTTTAAAAATAAAAAATTATTGATATTTAAATTAATTTTTATTATTCATAAATATTTTTTAATTCAGTATCTAATTCTTTCTAATAATTATATTTTAATTATGTTTCAAGTAATAAGCTATTATTGAATTTTAGGAGTTGAGGGCTTGTACAACTCTATTTATAATTTTATACATTTATTTTTTTAGGATTGGACCTAATGTACTTAAGACTATAATTGTGAATTCGATGATAAAAGCATTAAACACAGAAACATATATTTTCTTCTATTCAATTAATTCAAATTAAATTAAATTCATGTTTTGATTCTAAATTTTCTCCTTATATAAATCATGTATTTAAAATTTAACACTCCATTTTAGTTACTTCCTTGTCCCTTAAGTCAAATTAGTGATAATTACAAAATCAAATCGCACAGTGATTATGAGTTAGATGACATGTTACGTTATTTATTTCCTACCACACAATTAGGTTGTCATGGAAATTGGAAGGATCTGGAATATCTGGACTAATAGCTTCTGTAATTAAGCTCTACTACAATATTTGATAGGTTAATTTTGTGAACTTGAGCCATTAAACACCCAATAATACTTACAATAAGATTAGGTCAACTCAAAATGTTAACACAATATATTAATTATAACATTGTCATCTTAAAAAACTGTATAATAATAATATAATAACTAATTAAATATTATTTTATAGACTGTTTATTAATAATAAAAATTATTTTAAATATTAATAATTTTTTTAATCTTTAAAATATTATTTAATTTAATTAATATAATAACTGATTATTTTTTATATTGGAAGATAAATCTTCATTCAAGTAAACTAAATAATTACATGAATTCAAAATATTTATAATATAGCATAAATCAAATAAATCAAATCCGATACGAATTATTCATTTTGATATTGGATTTATGATTTATAATTATAATAATACCAGATCAGATTAATATTGCAATTTTTACCATCACACAAAAATACAGCACAAGAACAACTATTTGTTATTGTTCTTGCCGGTTGACCCAAAACGCCTTCGTGCGCCTACGATATTTTCACGTTCAGAGTCTTTGCGTTCGCGTGTGCCTTTCCTGTGAACACCTGAAAACACAAAGACAAAGGGTGCCCTAGGAGCCGTTTACACTCCGACGCTCAAGTCAATATTAGGGTTAAGAAACACCGAAACTGGATAATCTTGCTACTGTGTGTGTTTAGCAACGCAAGAAAATTCTCCCTTGTCCAGTTTCCTACCTTGCTATTTATAGATAGAAACTAGGGTTTTCTCTCTACCCGAAATGGGCTTTTTCTGATGGGGCGGGCCCAACACTCCTAGCGCGTGGGGTTCCTAACTAGAGTGCGACCTCTGGCGGGTGATCACCTGGGTGCCTCCTCGTGCACCTGATCTCTAGGATCACCCGCCTCTAGGAGTGCCCTAGCTGTTCACGTGTCATGCATGCAACTCACCCATGGAACACGACCCTTATGAGTCATATCTTTCCAGTGACTCTACACTTTGTGTTATGCCTGAACGCGTCATCCACTCTACACGCATGGGCCCTCGTGATCTAGGCTTCTCCCTTACTGATAACTGGCGTGTGATCTGGGATCCACCTCTCGTGGTTATGTTTCTGATGTCCGACCTCTCCACACTGTCTAATGGCACGTCGGTACATCCTGATAACTGATGTCTGACCACTCTTGGCTCCTTGGCGCACGTGCTTTGCGAATACTGGCCCACGCCACTTGTGGACCCGTTTACGTGGCACCAACATTACCAGTGATCAGTCAACGTCCAGGGACTGTCGGTACAGTTCTACTCGTTTAGATAATACAAGTTAGTTATATTAAAACATGTCTTTATTCATTTTAATGAGAAGTTTGGTGAAATAAATTGTGAAAAAAAAACAAAGAAAAATGAGCATTACAAGAAAATTTGTTCAACAAAAGTAGGTAACACAATAAATAAAACATTACCTAAATCCTGGGAAAAATTGAACGAACAATTAGAAAAATAAAAATAAAAATCTAAAACTTGAAATTCTCTTTCCTACAAGAAAACACATGCATATGTATTTGTTTATTGTGGGAATCAATAGTTGGTGTTCATTCTCATTCATTCTTACTCAACAAAGGCATCTCATTCTTTTTGTTCATAATTCCATTTATGTTCATATTTGACTTTAATGCCTTGTTTAGTAAATAAAATATTTTTTAATATATAAATTTGTATATTAGCTAAAATTAAAAACAAATACATATCTTTAAGCAGTAAAAATACATTTTAATTTATAGTGTATGATTTAAGTTGCAGTATAGAAATTATCTTTAACTAAAACAAACTTTACCAAATTATTGAAATTCAATTAAGATATAAACACGAAAGACGGTAAACAAAAAAATTATATAGTTGCTATTCAATAAAAAAAAGACCGAGTGAAAGCCCTTTTCAGTGTTAGATCGCTTCACTCGTATTATCCTACTCACTCACTCCACTCACCGAGCCACCACTATGGGAACGCCGTACCCGAACCCGATTTCGCCCTCGGAAACCCGAATCGGGTGGGTCGGAATCGGCGTAATGGGCTTCGCCATGGCCTCACGCCTTCTCTCGGCGGGCTACGCCCTCACCTTCTATGCCCGTAACCCCTCCCACCCCAACGCCCTCGCTCTCCAATCCCAAGGCGCTACCCAGGCCCAATCCCCGGCCCAACTCGCCCAACTCTCCGACGTTCTCTTTACCATGGTGGGCCACCCCTCCGACGTCCGCCCCCTCCTCCTCGACGCCATCCTCCCGGCCCTCCGCCCCAACTCCGTCGCCGTGGACACCACCAGCTCCCACCCCGAGCTCGCCCGCACAATCTCCTCCCAGGCCCGCGCACTCGGCGCCTGGGCTATCGACGCCCCCGTCTCCGGAGGCGACGTCGGCGCGCGCGACGGCACTCTGGCGATCTTCGCGGCGGGGGAGAAAAAGGTGGTGGAGTGGCTGCACCCTATCTTCTCGATCCTGGGGAAGGAAACCTACGTGGGCCCCGCGGGGTGCGGGCAGAGCTGCAAGATCGCGAACCAGATAACGATCGGCGCGAATTTGGTTGGGGTGAGCGAGGGTTTGGTTTTCGCGAAGCGCGCAGGGTTGGACCCGAAGCAGTTCGTGGAGGGTATCAGAGAGGGTGCTGCGGGTTCAAAAGCGTTGGAGATATTTGGGGAGAGAATGATTGAAGGGGATTTTCGACCAGGTGGGTTTACAGAGTACATGGTTAAGGATTTGGGAATGGGAGTTGATGTTGTCGAAGGTGGCAACGATGATGATGTTGTTGTCTTGCCTGGGGCTTCTTTGTGGAAACAACTCTTCACTAGTATGGTGGCCAATGGACAGGGGAAGCTTGGCTCGCAAGGGGTTATCTCTGTCATTGAGAGGATCAATGGGATGAATCAATGAATCAATGAAACTCCCTCTTCTATGTATCCAAATAAAATGCTGATCATGTAACTTTTACTTTTCAATGCAGCAAGTGTTTGTGTTAGTTTAACTACTGCATTCTTCAGTTATGGTGATTGCATTTTTATGGGGTTTGGAAATTGCTGTTAGATAATTTTGTTTGGTGTAACTAGTTTTTCTTTCAGGTTCTTTTGTTGTTTACACAGAATATCGATAATGGTAATCAAAAGAGCACATCTGGTTATATTTTCATGTGCTGGTCAATTTATTATGATCTCAGTCCACTCCTAGTCAATGTTCGATTTTTTTAACAAAATAGGATTAAGGTTTAAAAAGAGTATTGAAATGTGAAAATAGTAAAAGTTAACATGATTTTAGTGTCATTTTTTTGTGTGTAAACATTAATTTATTTCTAAAGATGAATATAATAAAACATGTTCTAATTTTTATAATTAATAGTTGTAATATATAAAAAATAATATTTTTATAATTATTCTTTTTTATCTTGATGCTATTTAAAACTAATATAAAGTAATTGGTTAAATATGTTTTTTTTGTTTTTTTTAATTCATAAGAAAGAGGTTTGTATCCTTGTTTGAGAAGAAGAAATTGAACTAATTTGTTTTCAAAACAAAAATCCAAAATATGTGATTCTGAATGATATTTTTTCTATTCAAGATAAATTTTAAAAAGAGGAGAAAAAATGAACATTTTAAAACTATGGAAGTACATGAAGAAAAATAGGGGTGCTGGAAGAAAAGACCTAATTTCTAAACTATTACAGACCCAAAATATTTTGGCAACTTCTTCCTGCATCTCTACAAATTTTTTTCTGCACCCCCTCACTTTCCGAAAAGACTGTTTTACCCCCTTTAAAAATGATTTTCTGATTGTTCTTTCCAAAATATTTTCGGAACATGTTTTATGAATTCCAGATTTATAAATCCTAAAATAAAATAAAAAATGTGTTCCAGAAAAGATGTTCGAAATATTTGTTTGTCTTTTGGATTTTTTATTCCGAAATTATCCTTTGCTTACGGAACACTATTTTGGAAATAACTAAAACTGTAAAGAGTAATTTAGGTATTTTGGAAGAATGTAGGGGTGCAGGAAGAAAAGTGTATAGGTGTAGGAAGAAACACCCAAATATTTTTTAAGGTTTTAAAGCCCAATTGAATAGAATAAAAAGGTTGGCCCATTCCTATGTGGGAATTATTTTGACATTTCCATAATTGCAGCCTGTACCCCCACATGACAATGAAATAACAATAAAAAGTTCAAATCTTTATACTTTATGAAAATAATAGTTGAAATATATTAAAATATTTCATTATTTGATTTAATAGGTAAAAAATTATATATTTTTAAATAAAATAATTATTAATAATAGTGTTCAAAGTGGAAATTAGTTTTGAAAAATTGATTAAAGTTAGAAAAATGACAAAATATTAAATTAATTTTTTTATGTCTGTGACATGACAAAAATTGTGACCAATTTATAAATAAATTTAAAACATTGCGAGCGAATTAACAACTAAAATTTATATTTGTTGTAACACGTGACTTACCTACCTACTTCTGAGTTTCTAATATCAATAAATAAGTAATTATATAATTGAAGAAGTCATCCACAAAAGCTATTTAGAGAGAAACTTCTTACTATGAGGTTTTTTCGTAATTCATGAGTTGATTTGATTTTGGTAAGTAAAATAATGTCAATCAATAATTTTGCTAGTGATCTCAAAGTTATATGACTTAAGTTTTACTAAAATCATTTTAAAATGAAATTTGTTTGTGTTTTTTAAAAAATTAAAATAATTAATTGAATTATTAAATTAAAAAGTTTTGTAGAAAAAAAAATAGTCATAGGATAAAAAGTTTGACAAATTTTATAAAATTTTGTAAAAAAGTACCTTTAAATGATCATAATTATTTCAAATTCTTAAAAAAGTAAAAAACAAACAATTTAAAAAAAAATAATAGAACTGGTATTAAATGTAAACTAATAAAAATTGTATGAGGTTCACACGATACTAAGTATCAGTTGGCACGAATCATTTACAATCGTACGCATTGACATGATTGTCCTATCTTAATAAATAAAAATAATTATGTCAAAATTGTAAAAATATCTCATTATAATTATGTAACTCCAAAGACAGTTTTTTTTTCAAACTTTATTTTGTTATGATCAGTAAAAATAATAACATCAAAATAATTATTTTATTTTTAGTTAAAGATTAAAAGTTGGGCTTCACTTTATTTCATCTTAGTTTCTCTAACGAAATCATTTTTATTTTTATTTTACATCTAGCTTTCACCACTTTTTTTTCTTTTATCTCTTTAATTTTAGGCTATAATTTTTTTTAAAATTTCATAATTTTAGAAAAATTACTAGTGCAATAGACCATAATATATATATATATATATATATATATATATATATATATATTTAACTCTTAAAGCATATGAAAGTTTTTTCGTTCATCTGTTAAAAGATAAGATGGCATCCTTTGCCATCTCATATTTGAAGGACCACCGTTAGTATGGAAAAAAAATAAAAATTCATGAGTATGGTGTTTTTTTTCATTATTAGGTGTTTGCTTGACAATTTTGATTTGTATTTTAATTTCAAAAATTTAACACCAAAATAGAAACTTTTTCTATTGTTGTTAACGTATTTGATTCTATTACTAGTTTTCATCACGAAAATCTACTGTAAAATTGTTTTGATTACGTACGTAATTTCATCAATGATTGTTTTTTATTTATAGATTAGGATAGAGATCCCTAATTATCTGCATAAGCTTTTTTTTTATATACATATTGTCTTATTCTCTTGTAGATTTTTTTAATCATTATGAGATATTAATTTTACAATCAAATTGTGTTGATGAAAATATGTTGTTTTTAATCAGCAAACAAAATATATATTATTATTAGATGATAAAAAAATGTTAGAAAATTAAAGTGTTAGTTTAAGTTTCATGTTGAAGAAAAATAAAATAAAAAGTAAACATTTTTATATGAAAAAAAAAACTATTCTCTAAACTTTTACAAATGCAATTTTAATGTTTTTGAAATATTATCTTTATAATAATATATACCAACTCAAGTACCATTGCATTATTATTTAGTCACTTTTAAAACATACATAGAAATAAAATAAAAGCAGAAAGCAATGCAACAACAAGTTGGCTACTTCATCATTTTCTCTCATATCAACAGGGTGGGATAAGATCAGTGGATTTCTTGATCTTAGATATGAACAACTTCTGAAACTCTGAATCTATGTTAAGAGAAACTTGTTGCACAGAAGATGACAACTTGCCCCAGATTGATCCCCTCCCTCCCAATTCTTCAAACAAAGGCCTGCAAATAATATATAATCAATCTCTTTTGTTAGTAATAATGGTATCAGAACTTGCTTTCAAATAATTTTTAATGTTTCTGTATACTATATGTAAAAAATGTTACATAAAAACCCAACAAAAACTCACTCTGTAGTTGTTATAATGGATTAACTTTCCATTCCTTCTTCCCCTGCAATTTTAGCAACCACATAAAATTGTGGCACCACAAGCAACTCACCAGCCTTAACTTGAGCGTCTAATGCACGTTCTCCATTCAAGCCCACAATTTCAATACTGCCACTTCCTCTAGCAATGTAAATTAGTTGAATCGTAGTGGTTGCAGGATATGAGGGTGCCTTAATTGCACCAGGTTCAAGTTTCACTCTAATCACACTTAATCCAACTTCCCCGATAAAAGGAAACCCTTTCTCTGTTAAAGTTTTGACTAATCCAGCATTTTCAACAACATTTTGTGTGCATGCAGCGTCTATGTTGTAGACTAGCTTCTTGGTCATGTCCATGTGGGGTTTAGGGAGTGTCTGAGTTTCGTCTAGTTTCACAATCAAAACCCCAGTTTGACTCTTTGTGAGCTTTTGAACTTCATCTTTGTCCAAGTCATATACTTTGCTGGTGAGCTCAGTTGAGAAACCTCCTATAACTCCTATAACTCCACTTAGAAAGAAATAGGTGAATTGACCTGGAATAAGAGCCTTTGAAGTTTCTCCAAGAAAAACAATGGTGAGATCTGAGTCTCCATTGTTGAACCACCATGAGACACTTCCAATAGGTACTGGTAAAACATCTCCCTGCTTAACCTTCAAAACCACCTCTTGTTCTGTGTTTGGGAGTACCATCCCAACTACACCATCACTCCCTGCACGTATGCCATACAATTCAGGAATTTTGATTCAGTCACCAACAAAGTTCTAATACCTTAGAAATACCTTTTAAGAAACGATTAATACAACCTCGGGGGAACAAAATTGGAATGAAGAGATTATAGTGTGGCAAATGCAAACAAATGTGCAAGTGTACAATGGAGGTTCTTCGTGTGATAGATTGATTAAAAAGTGAATTTTAAATTTAATTCAACCTTAAAAAATTAGATTATAATGTGAGGTTTTTACTGATTTATATACTATAAAAAAATTTATTTTTAGTTAATGTCGAATTTCAAACAACTCTTCACGCTGAAACCAGTCAACTCGTGTGTGATTATATATTTATGGGTTATCAATGTCCGATTTCTAACAACTCCTCACGTCGAGATCAGTCAACTCGTGCAACTCATGTGTGATTATATTTTTATGGGTTATCAATGTCCGATTTTCAACAACTCCTCATGTTGAGATCAGTCAACTCGTGCATGAGACTATAGGTGGTCTGATAGCAGTTCGGTAGTGGGTGATACAATAAAAACAACACAAACACTTGTTAGAAAATATTTTAAATGACTTTGGTATCATACTAATAAATGAACTTTAAGTTTAACTCAATTTTATAAAATATTCATCCAATTATATACTATAAAATATTCTTATTTTTAATCGATTTCAGATCTTCAACATGATAAATTTTTAACTACTGCGTAGATTTATTTGTTGTGAAGAACTTAGTATAATTAAGAATATTTGGCATAAGGAAGTATATAATGCAATTGGTTACTATGAATTTAATACAATATTTTTTGGGTGATTTTTGTTTTAGTAAAACTTGGTGTAGTAATAAAGATATTTTACCTTGAATGACATAACCTATTTTGGATGAATCAGCATAATGAGGAAGGGCAAAGCCACGAGGATGAAGCAGAAGACGACCAGCACCCACATTAGTCGCAGCCAGAACTGGCATTTGAGAACTTGACCAAGTGTAGTATCCTCCACCATCTCCCTCGAACATTGGTTGTGCTAATTTTGGTGTTAAATCCAACTCCATTGAACTTCTATTTCGAATACTTGAATAAATGGTAGTTAAATGAAGTAGATATGTTAAATCAAATAAGCAGAAGATGCACATGAAAGATCAGAAAACATATTCATAATGAGTCATGTATATATGTACCTCTGATTTAAAGGCGAAAGGAACACAAAAGAAGAGTTTCCTCAAGAGTCTAGCGAAGACATGAAGGGCAAGGGTATGTATATATAGATATAACTCTTGTGTGTAAGAAGAGAAAAACGTATATCACGTTTTATGTTACAAAAATACCAATGACACAATGAATGGAACTTGTACAACCACACGCAAGTCTAACTAAGCCAACCTCAAAATTCAAAACCAACTAGAGTTATTAATACATTGTTCATTTAACAATTGTTCGTGTAAATTAAATATTCTCAAATCAAAGGGATCTAAACACTCAAATTATTTCACTAAACAACTGTTACATATTAATAAAATGATATTTTGTCTCAAAAAATTAAAAAATAAAATAACTATAGAACATAATATTTTTATTAAAAAAATGGATATGAATTGATTTGACAATTTTATATATATTAAAATAGATTCACACATTCTAGATATGAAACGATGGAATTGTTTTTCTTAGGGTCTCTTTGCTATTGGAGATGTACTCTTCACAGACAAAGAAGTGAGGAGATATCAGTTATTTGGATCCAAGATTTTGTGGGGAAGAAAAAGAGAGGATATACATGTGAACAGTAAATATCATCTCATCTCAAAATGAAAAGATGTAGAGGGAAAATTACGTCAACATGTATTATTTCTGAATTTATCCTAGTTTATTATACTATTATTATGTTTAATATTTTAAGAAATTGCTTGAATTTTTATTTTTATTTAATTTGTTGTTGTGTTTATATTAATATACTTTTGTGTATAATTATTTAATTATAAACTTTTTATGAAATTATTTTCTATTGTTAATTACCTATATTTTTTGTTGTGCTATTTTTTATTTTTCATTATTATAGGGTCTTTAATATTTAAAAATAATATTTTTATTTGTTTATATAATATCTGGATTATTTTCTAATTGATTTTCGAATTTTATAATACATGTTTAATATTTTAAGAAATTTTGTGAAGTCCTGCTTTTTATTTAATTTGTAGAATACATATTTTTTTAACTATAATTTTTAAATTATATCTATTTACATTTAATACATATTTATTTCTTCTAGTTATAATTTTTAAATTTATGAATATGTTTTAGAAAAAAAAATCATTTCATTTTTTTTAATAAGTAATAATTTACACCTTTAAAAAAAATTAAAATTATCTCACAATCATCACATCACTTACAAACTCCTATAAATTTTCATCACACATTCATTCTATCATACTTCAATCCAAACAACCTCACTTTCTTCACACTATTTTCTCACATCCTCACACATTCCCTCTCAAATCCAAACACACCCTTAGGCTCTGTTTGCTTCTATGTATGTACTGTTCACAAGGAAAAAAGTGAGAGGATATCAATTGTTTGGATCCAGGGTTTTGCAGGGAAGAGGAGGAGAGGATATATCTGTGAACAGTAAATATCATCTCCCCTCAAAATGAAGAGATGTAGAATGAAAGACACATCAACATGTGTTATTTCTGAATTTACCCTCATTCATCTACAAGAATTTTTAATATTGAAAAATAATATTTTTTATTTATTTATATAAGATATGATTTATTTTCTAATTTTATAGTATATATTTAATATTTTAAGAAATTATTTGAAATTCTCTTTTTATTTAATTTGTTGTTGCGTTTATATTAATATATTTTTTTATAATTATTATGTTTATGAGTTAGTAATTTATTTGATAATAGTTTTTTATTAAATTATTTTCTATTGTTAATTACATTATATTTTTTTAAGTATTTTTTTTTATTACTATAGGATTTTTAATAATAAAAAATAATATCTTTTATTTATATAAGATCTTATTTATTTTCTGATTTATTTCTAATTTTATAATGGATGTTTAATATTTTAAGAAATTATTTGAATTTTTCTTTTTATTTAATTTGTTGAATACATTTTTTTCTAATTATAATTTTTAAATTATATCTATTTATATTTAATATATATTTATTTTTTAATTTTCATTTTTAAATCTACCAAATATGTGAAAGTTGTTGATTTTTAAACAAAAATAACTCATTTCATTATTAAAAAAAATTAATAGACAAGGATAAATTTGTAAAGTAACATTTAACAATTTAAAAAGAAAAAAAAACTCCCTCACAATCATCATATCACTCATAAACTCCACACATCCACTCTCTCAAATCCTCACATACTAAGGATGTGAGAGAAAAGTGTGAAGAAAATGAGAGTGTTTGGATTGATGTATGTTAGAGTGAAAAGTTTATGGAAGTTTGTGAGCGATGGTTGTGAGAGAATTTTAATTTTTTTTTAAATTGTTAAATATTACTTTACAAATTTATCCTTACCTATTAAAAAATTGTAATAAAAAATGAATTATTTTTGTTTAAAAATAAACAACTTTCACATATTTCGTAGATTTAAAAATTAAAATTATAAAATATATATATATTAAATATAAATAGATATAATTTAAAAATTATAATTAAAAAAAATTATCCAACAAATTAAATAACAAAACTTCAAAGTAATTTCTAAATATTAAACATGCATTATAAAATTAGAAAATAAATCAGATTTTATATAAATAAAAAAAATATTTTTTATTATTAAAAATCCTATAGTAATGAAAAATAAAAAAAAATACTAAAAAAACTATAACATAATTAACAATAAAAATAATTTCATAAAAAATTATTATAAAAAAAAATACTAACTCACAAAGATAATAATTATAAAAAAACATATTAATATAAACACACCAGCAAATTAAATAAATAAATAAAACTTTAAATAATTTCTTAAAATATTAAATATATACTATAAAATTAAAAATTGAGCCTAGAACCTTCTTCTTTCACAGTTTGCCGGAACCAGTGATGGATCCTCAGCCTGAGCGGGTCAGCTACATCTGCCGTGAGTGCGGTTACCGTATTCTTTAGAAGAAGCGCACTCCTCGCATTGTCGCTGAAGAAAACTGCTGTGGCATTGCCAAGTGATTTCCATGGAGAAAATGTGCTGCATATGTGACATGTGTTTTATTTCTTGTCATATTCAACAACTTACAGTACAATGATGATTAGAGTAAATCTACAGTTTGCATTTCGATCATGTTTTAGAAAAAGGATAAAAAACTTTTAAATGTGAAAAAAAATAAAATCTTTTTACATAAATAAAAATAAATTCAAAAATAACACATATTATATATCTTTCTCTTTACATCTTGTAAAAGAAAAGATATTATATATTTCTCATCAAAACCCTATATTCAATCAGCTTTACGGATTTGTTTTCGTCGTAGCTGCGTCTGTGGGCTACGTCTTTCCATTTCTTGGAAAAAAACATTTGCACATGGATTCATCTTCTAATTAAAAATAATATGTTATGGTACAGATTTGAAAAATATTCTTTTGACGCCACTTTTTTTTTAATCTACATCCCTCTAAAATAATTTATTATAATAAAATCATAATTTATAAATCATAATTTAAATGTAAGAGAAAATAATCCAGAAACAATCCTCCTTATTCTTTTGGTTGTCGATTGAAGAGTAATTTATATACATATTTATCTCTTCAATAAATATATATATATATATATATAAAAAAAAATTGACTATCTATATATATATATTTTTAGAAAAATAAATAAAATTTATAGAATAATTTTGCAGATAAAATAAATGTCTTGATAAGAAAAGTAATGAAATAAAAAAAATAATAGTATAAAAGTATTTTTCATTTTTTCTTGAATACTCGTTATCACCTACAGAATTAAATGACTCTGTTTTTTTTATAAAAAAACATCATAATATATTTTATATATATATATATGTATTTTTCCAAAGAATTGATATATTTTGTAGGTTATCGTTGGATGAGAGATCACGTAACCATTCAAAAATATTTTATTAAAAATACTATAAGATAATGGATGTGAGATCTCCAACACATTCCTCACGCCGAGACTACTAACTCGTGTATGGGACCCCGATAGCGGGTGGCACGATAGACCCAACACAAATACTCGCTAGGATAGGCTCGAAATGACTTTGATACCATGTTAAAGAGTGGACTTTAAGCCTAACTCAACCCCATAAAACCGGCTCACATAGGATTGAGGTTTGCACCCACTTATATACCATGAAAGCTCTAATCTCTAGTCGATGTGGGATCTCCAACGACCATCACCATATAAAATATTTTAATTTTTTTAACATTTTTTATTTTTTTTATTGAGTTTTATGGCTGTAAATTTTTTCCAATCCTTTTATCCAATATATACCAGCAATCGTTGATTAATTTTTTTAATGAAATAATTGAAACACTTAGGTATAATACATATTTTTTTATTAATATTTTGTTTCCGGAAAAAATCAAATACAGTTCTATGTTCTATAAGTACATATAAAACTTTTAACCATAGACTATTAATTAAAGCTCACTTTTGTTTCCCTACGAAAATTCTTCATCAAAGTTTCTTTTATTGAATTCAGAGGCAAAACTAATACTAAGAACACTTGTATTAACAACTTGCAAATGATTTATTTTTAAATTATTTATTATTTGACAAAGTTTAATATCCAGCAATATATTTACATGGATAGACCAAACAACATATGTCTATCTATATAGACGTTGTTTAACTTAGTTGTTTGTATTGTCATTATTAATTATACTTCTAGAATAAAGTTACTGTTGTAATGATTATGCATATTGATTTTACAGATGTTTTATTTTTTATTAGACGAAAGAAATGGTATTGTTGTGACAAGATTTATTGATAGTATAGATTAAAATATGGAACATATGTATCGTTGATTGTATATGAAATTTATTTATTTATTTTTTGATTATGACCTATTTACAATTTGGTATTGATCAAACTCTGAAGAATTTGGTATTGACCAAACTCTGAAAGTGAAAGGAATATTTAGTTTTAAATGTATAAAGGTTGTGATCATCTTAGTATTTTTCTTTATTCAATTTATTTATTGTTGAGAAAAAAAATGCAATAAATTTTTCAACTTTAACTATTGAGTATTTTGTTTTATTTTATTATTATTATAACTCTCCCTAAATAATTTAGTCTTAAAAACATTTTGATTTAACATCACATACTCACATTATTTCCTAAACTATTTCTTCTAAAAGTACACATGTCATCCTATCATTATATATTATATTATACACTATTTTTTTCTTTTTTTCTCTCCTATAAAAATTTAATATATTCATATTATAATACTTAATAATCAACTTAAAACATTTTTAAAATTATGTATTTAAAAATATTTTTAAATTAAGAAATTTAAAACTATTTATAATATAATTTGTAATATTTAAAACTTGTAATGAATTACATAATTTATTATATTTCTAATTGTATAATTAAAAATATAATTTTAAATTACACAATTTATAATATAATTTCGAATTACAAAATTTAAAATCAAAATATAGTTATGACTAACGTAATTTATAATATAATTCTGGATTTAGCTAATATAAATGTAAAACAAATCTAACAAAAGAAAAACAGTTTAATGAAAAAATAATAATGAATAAATTAAGTTTAAAGATGCGTTGTTTAGAATTAATTAATTTTTAATTGTGATGAACATAACTACTTCTTCATAGACTAAACTATATTTGAGCAATTACCATATTGAAAGCATCTTTATATTTTTTTCTCTCAAAAGAAGTTGAAACCATTAAATGATGATGAATTAGAATGTTATACTAAAAATGAGTCTACTTTTTTCTCATGGAAATTTACCAATTATTACTTTAAAGGATTTTTCCTGAATTAAAAATGTTGAAAATGACTTTATCCAAACCATTGAAATTCCTAAACTCTCGAGTTCATCAAAGTTGTAGATTATTATCCAAATGTTTCATTTGTTTACAACATTTAAAAGCTAAAACTAATAATAACTTCTTTAATATCATCCATATCACAATAAAGATTGAATGGTTTGACAATTTTATAAAAAAAATATGTAATCGAGTATTGATATTGATGTTAGCATTGATTATTTTGCATTTAAAAATATTAAAATAAATCATTTTTATAATAATGTGTCTTTTATTTTGTAATTCATGAACAATGTCACAATTTTAAGAAAATGATTTTATTCTTTCTTGTAGTTTGTCTCCTTCTACTCTTCTATTTAGTAATCATTTAATAATTAAATTTTAAGAAAAAAAGATCTACTTCAAATTAGAATAAATGTTTCTCAATATATTGGTTGTGTCTTTCCACGCAAATCAATGATAACTTGCTATCATTTTCACATAAAAAGATAAACTTCGAATTTTTCATTTATCACCATCATCATCTCAAAATTATTCATAAACAAATGCACCAGTAGACCACACATACATCACACATATCAAATTAAGTAGAAGGTGGGATGAGCTTGGTAGATTCCTTGATCTTGGTTGTGAAAAACTTTTGAAAATCAGAATCCACATTAAGAGCCACTTGTTGCAGTGTAGGTGATAAAATGCTCCAAATTGATTCCTTTCCAGCCAACTCTTCAAACAAAGGTCTGCAAAATAGGACAATCAATCATTTTTTGTTAGTAGTATAGTGATATGTCATACTTTATAATAACACAATCAATCACTTTAAAAGTTATTGCATGCCATTAAAATCATATCTCAACAACTTACTTTGTTGTTGTTACAATGGAAAAACTCTCCATTCCTTCTTCACCAGCAATTTCAGCAACCACAAAGAACTGTGGCACAACAAGCAAATGACCAGCTTCAACATGAGTGTTTAACACACTCTTTCCATTGAAGTCCACAATTTCAATCTTGCCACTTCCTCTAGCAATGTAAATCAACTGACTTGTAGGACTGACTGAGTATGATGGAGCCTTAATAGCACAGGGTTCAAGTTTTACTCTGATCAAGCTTAATCCAACATCCTCAATGAAAGAAAATTCTTTCTCTGTTAAGGTTTTGACCAATCCAGCATTTTTGACAACATTTTCTGGCTCTGCAGCATCTATATTATGCACAAGCTCTTTGGTAATGTCCGTTTGGGGCTTAGGCATAGGTTGATCTTTGTCTAGTTTGATGATCAACACCCCAGTTTGGCTTTTTGTGAGCTTTTCTAACTCATCTTTGTCTAAGCCATATACCTTGCTTGTGAGATCAGTGGAGAAGCCTCCTAAAATTCCTATAGCCCCAGTTAGAAAGAAATAGGAGATTTTACCAGGAATAAGAGCCTTTGAAGTTTCTCCAAGAAAAATAATGATGAGATCTGAGTCTCCATCGTTGAACCACCACGAGAGAGATCCAATAGGTACTGGTATAACGTCTCCTTGCTTAAGTTTCAAAGTCACCTCTTCTCTCCTGTTAGGGAGCACCATCCCAACTAATCCATCATTCCCTACACATGTTCCATAAAATTAATGCAAAACCATTGAAATCGAGATTACGATATCATATTAAGAACTAGATTTTAAGTTAACTCATCCTAATCTTCAACACTCATCTATATAAAGAAGGAAATTTAAAACTATTTCAGCTCTAAAATCTGGTCACATTTGTAATCTATCTCCAGTGTTATACTATGAATATAAATTTGGAGGCATATCTAAGTTGTAACATGAAATGGAAACAAAAAAGATATATGTAAGGACTCTGACCTTGAATCACGTAACCTACTTTGGATACATCTGAATAATGAGGAAGAGCGAAGCCACGAGGACGAAGCAGAAGGCGACCTGCACTCACATTTTTCTCAGCCAAAAGTGGCACTTCAGAAGTTGACCAAGTGTAGTAACCTCCACCATCTCCCTCAACCAATGCTTCTGCTTTCTTTGGTGTTAAGTCTAACTCCATTTGTTTAACTTTCCTTTGCTTTGCTCACAAAAACCATTTCAAATAGCTAAATCAGTATCACTTGGTTAAAACAAACGCTACACATAAAACCATTTCAAAAAGATTTGGGAATTATACAAGATTATGTGAATAACTACAAATTTTATGTACCTGTGGTAGAGAGGAGAAAGGACACCCCCACCGTGAAGATACCTAATTCAAAGAAAGAAACAGAAAAAAAAAAAAAAGAGCAATGAAATGAGTAATAAGGGGATTTAGATGGATCAAAGAGATGATGTAGGCTATTTATAAAATTGTGGATATATGGGTGTTGGAAACCATGAACAATAATATGAAACTATTGGTCACGTGAATGAAGATGATTTAGTTTGAAAATTTTATTATACTTCCAGTGTTTGAATTTATAATAAATCTGACTTTTGTATTTTTTAGTTCCTAAAAAGGTAATGCCGTATCAAAAAAAATTTAAATGATTTATTAGACCAAATTGAAACAACTTGGTCCAACCCATTTAATAACTCTAATTATAAATTATTTGTATAGTTTTTTTAAATGATAAAATACTCCTTTTTCATTTGATTTAAAGTTATAAAAAGATGGTTATATCTGAAATACATTAAAACCACCATGTGTTGGCAACGATGTGTGGTACACTAGATGAAGATGACAGAAAAATATGATGATTTATATTACATATAAAAAGTTTACCATTACAATCATTATATCAAATATTTTCGATAGATCTTCACTGGTTGACAAATTTGTAAAGAGATTCCGACAAATCACATCTTCGATCTTTTTGTGGTTAGAGATATATTTTTTTAAGAGATTTGATGATTCGTTAGAAGAGATTTCAACATTATAAATAACAACACAGTAACTTCTTCAATAAATGTGTGCAAAATGACAGCTCTTTTAATATTATAAAAATTGCAAACTTCAAGAACAATCATTCATTCACATGTATGAATAAGATATAAGCAACTTTATCCAATTATTTGGAAGCGTTTTAGGGCTAATTATTTGAAAAAATAAGCTAATGTAATTTTTTGTGGCAAATTTATATTAATAGTATTATTGAAATGTTACGTGGCTTTTATAAATCCAAGTTATTTTTGACTGATGACTTGTTATTTATTATTCATTTAATATATTATGACATATGGTGTGGTTTTCATCAAATTAAAAATATTTAAAATAATGAGATGAATTTGAAAAAATAAGTCAATACAAAAAATTTACCCTATTTTTTTCTTACTTCTTTTCCATTAAAAAATGTATTTTTTTCCTTTGCTCCTTTCTATTATCTGGGGACAAAACTTTTACTAAATGCAAAACAAATTTAATGGTTTATTGAATTGTGTGTGGCTTGAACATCACAAAATAATTAGTAATATGAAAAAATATATAATATATAAGTGAGTATAAATTTATTTTTTAAATCATTATTGTGTATGAATTAAAATTTCCGCACCACATTGTTTCTCTAATATTAATTTAAAAATTTATTAGAATTAAAATGATGTCTTTTTTTAATTGTACAAGAAGGAAGTTATGATTCTGTGAAATTTTTCTCTCTCTTCACTATATAAGTGACTATTGATTTAAAACCACAGATCTTGGTGAGATGCCTTTACTATTAAATGAATTTTGAGGAGGGTATTTCTTTACCAAGTTCATTTAAATTTGTTTTTATAACATGTTTAGTTAAGGAGTTTATTATTTGTTACAGCATGTGTGAAAGATTCCTTGACTTATACTTTATTCCTACTTTTATGTATTCCAGAAAACCATACTTTTACCTGCATCACAATCCAATCAAAGATAAAAAAAAAATAGATATGGTTCACTATTTGATTAATGAATTTTTTTTTATCACATTGAATTGACATATTATTATAACCCTTTTCATTTGATTATAGTTTAAAAATAACTTCGAAACATGTTGATATGTGGAGTCTATTCATTACAGGGTGTTTGGTTGGATTTATTTACTCTTTAATTGAATTTGAAAGCTGAGAAAGTGTAACTATTCTTCATTATTATTCTTCATGATTGATTGTGTTTGATTTGTAGTGATATGAAAGGAAAGAAATAATAGGGAAGAGGGAAGAATGGTTCCCCTTAAATTGTGAAGAAAACTATGGAAATTTTGAGTTTGAGTTAGATAATTACAAATTTAACTCTTGATTTGTAATTTCATGGAAATAGGTGTGATGAATTTGAAACATTGAAAATGAACGTGTATAAGGGTGGAGCTATAATGGATTAGACATGAGTACATGATTGATGTTTTAATTGATTAGATGTTCTTTGTAATCATTATGGCTAATCAATTAACATTGAGTTGATTTGTGTCTAGTCCATTATTTCTATTAAATAAGGTGCTTTTTTTATTATCATGTAAATGTAACATAAATTATTGATTATTGGGTTGTTAATTTAATATCAACTTAAACATTAATAACACTTAAGAAATTTTAAATTACTGAAGAATGAAAGTAACACTTATGTTATGTTTGTTTAAGCAAAAACATTATTGGCGAAGATAAAGTTATAGGATCACTTGTATTTGGATTCCTACATGTATGAGGATTTGAAAGTGTTAATTTGTGAGATAAAGTGTTTTGGAGGTCTTCTAGAAAGTATGAAGATAGATAGTTGAATAAAGATAAATAGATAACAAATAAGAGAAAAATTCATAAACACAAAGTGAAATATAATTTTGCCCTTATTTTTTAAACAGTTGTTTTTGTGGATTTTTATAGTAAAAAATCAATTTTGTGTGTAATAACAAAATTACAAAAATCGACTATGTTGTTTTTTAATAAATTGATTATATATATATATATATAAAAGTAGAGTTTACAATTGATTTTGTTATTTTTTTTTTATAAATCGTTTTTTTCGTATACAAATAGAGTCATGATCATTTTTGTTGTTTTTTTTTATAAGTCAGTTTTTTTAGTTTTTAGTTTATTATAATCTGTTACGATTTAGTTTTTTTTATATGTGTTTTAATTTATTATATATATTTATATTGGAATTTTAATTAGTGTAATGTATTATTAATACAAGAAAATCATGAAATAAAAATCAATTTTAGAAATAAAAAAATTAATTAGTTGCTATAGTAACTAAATTAAATACTATTTTAAAAATAAAAAAAAAATAGTTTCTAAACTAATTTCTATTATTGTTAAATAGTTTTCTAAATTAGTATCTAATTAGCTACCAAAGTTTTAACTACCAATTACTTGGTAATAAAAAAATTGTTGTTAATTAGATACTAATTTATAAATCATTTAACAATAAAAATTAATCTGAATTTTTTTTTTAATTTTTAAAATGGTATCTTAGTTACTATAACAACTAATATTTTTTTATTCTAAAATTGATTTTTATTTTATGATTTTCTTGTAGTGTATAATTTATTATTATAATTTTTTGTTAACAATAATATTCTTTATTTTCCATTACCGGAAAGAATTATAATAAACGAAAATATTATGTTTTGTATTTATGTTATTAATATTGATGTTTGTGATTTTCTGGTATATGTTTAATATTTATAAAAAAAAATATGTTGTTTGGTTTATATTTGCGTAGGTTGTTAGGTTTATATAAATATATATTTTTATAATTATTATAATCTAATATAGATTTATTTTTGTATTTTAATTAGTTATGATGGTTCAATATTTGGAGTAGGTTTTTTATACGTGAATTACTTAGTGCAATGTTTTTTTTTTATTTTAAAAAATATTGTGTTTATTGAATATTCAAATTATTTTTTTCAATTTCACAATTTAATGGATAGACAAACGTTCATTAACTCTTTAACTTAGTTGTTTGGACTTTCATTACTAATTCTACCTCTAAAATAAAGAGGTAATTGTATTGATTTTGCATGGGTAATTATGGAGATTGATTTTACAAAACACTGATACCTTATTTTTTATTATGGATGAAATGACATTTTTGAGACAAAATTTATTAGTAATATAGTTTGGTATTGATCAACAGTAAAAGTGAATGATCATTTAGATTTAGTTTTAAATGTATAAAAATTGAGACACTCATAAAGTGTAACAGCGTGTTTTAAAAAAAAACACCAACAGAAGCTTTGCCCCTCACCACCAGTGCCTTTCATTTTCTTTTTTTTCTCTCTCTCTCTCCAATTCTCTTCTCTCCCTCTCTCTTAATTTCTCTCTCAATCTTCATCTATTTTAGAATCTGATCATACCACGCTGTAGCAGAGGAGTTAAGGAACATTTCTACCCGATCAGATTTTCAAACAGAGTAAGTTCATTTTTACTCTAAATATCCTTTGTTCTCTGTTTTTCCTTAGGATTTAGTCATCAATCTTGGTGGGGTCAGTTGAGAAGTTTAATCCTCTCAACTTATTCTATTATATACTTAATTTTTTTTCTGTTTGGATAATTTGCATTAGGCCTATAAATCTTGAAGCTTATCCAAACGGTGGGGAATAAAATTCTAAAAGTTGCTTGGAAAGCAAGCAATTGAGGTAAGGGAAGCTAAATTTAATTTTTAATAGCACCCTAGGATAGAAGATCTGAATGCGGAAGGGACGTGGTCCCAATATTCAATTTCTCTTGCAGGGATGTTGTGTGTTTATTTATATTGGGTTGTTTGTTTATATATTATTTAAATTTGTGGAAATATTGGGTTTTGATGATTTAGTATTAAAGTGTATTTTTTTTATGTCAAATAAACTTTTGAATATTGTGGATAAATTTTTGAATGATATTGTATGACGAAATGGTATGAAATTGGATTCATACATTTGGGATAATGTATGGACTGATGTTTGTTGTGTATTAAGTATTGATGTCGGGATAATGTATGGACTGATGTTTGCTGTGTATTAAGTATTGATGCCTATGTGGTAACAGAGATCTCCGAGCTTCACTGATGATCTAAGTCACATAGACTAAGATATCAGGTGGTGAGAAGCTGATGGGGGAGTTCATGCACACCGTGACATATGAGATGCACGGCTTGGGTTGTATTGAACTTACCCTGATCCTTTTTGTTGGATTCACTGGTAATCTTTGGATCAGGTGTTAGTCTCTGGTAGGACTTACTTAATACGGGTCTTCCGGAAGACGTTGTTTGTTGAATATCTTGGATGTGTAGATCCATGTGAGATCTATGTGATTGTTTTATTGTTGAGATTTGAAGAAGATTGAATAATTTGAGAAATTGATCATGTAACTTGGTTTTTTCTTTTGATTTAATTGTGTATATTATAAAATTCTATTTTCACTAGCTTACCCTTGCTTTTCTTGTTGTGTTTGAACTGCGATGACTGTACTACGTACACGAGCAGATGATCTTACAGGTGTCTGCGGATCAGAAGAGTTTTAGGGCGTTGATTATGAAACTTATATTGTAAATATTTGTATTTCTATATGTCCTAATCATGTATTAGGAATGTTTTGAAAAACTTTATGCTTGTATAGAAATAAGTAGAACCTGTATTGTAATAGTTAGATGTATTTTTCGGAGTGTTACATTTAATGGTATCAGAGCGGTTCATCCTTAGGATAACCTGAGGGTAGTGGGTTTATTTTGTTTCTCCTGCGTGTAGATTTTTGTTTAAGTATAGCCTCAAGACTTAGTTAAAAGTTTCTAATAAGATGTTTGACAAAGTTGATTTCTTGAAATCTTGTTTGTGTTTGAGTCAAATAAATTTAATTGTTATGAATAAAGATGAAAGTATTAAGAATGAAAAGAATCTGGATATAGTGGTGAGGGTGCACACTCATGACTGGATCAAGATTATTTTCTATCTTAATTCTAAGTAGCTAAAGTATATTTTAGAGATAAGTTTTGATTGGTTTTGTATCTATTTTGTGTAATTATTTCTTTTAAGTTAATTTGTATTAAAGATGTAGTTGGAAATTTTTAGTAATTTCTAACCCAATTCTTTATGTGCTTAGTAAATGGCACGTAGACCACCTACTCCTCCTCCACTAGTAGATATGCCCAACTTAGCTCGGGCAATAGAGATGATGGCAACAACCTTGCAACAACATAGTGCTACTATGGCACAACAGCATCAGGCTGCCCTTCATCAATTAGAAACAGCTAGATTAGCAGCAGAAGCATCTCAGCTTCATCAACAACCCCATACCTTTAGTCTGGAGGATTTTCTAAGACATAATCCACCCAGATTTAATGGCAAGGTAAAACCAGATGGAGCAGACCAGTGGGTGAGAGACATAGAAAGAATCTTTGAAGCTACTCAATGCCCTGAAGAGAGAAAGTTATCTTATGCCATCTATATGCTTATTAAAGAAGCTGAGTTTTGGTGGATAGGCATGAAGCTGATGGAAGACAAAGGTGAAGATGCTACTTGGGAGAACTTCAAAGTAAGATTCCTAGAGGAGTATTTTCCTGATAGTGTCAGGTATGCAAAAGAAATTGAATTCATGCAGCTGGAACAAGGAAATCTTTCAGTCACTGGATATGCTACTAGGTTCAAACACCTAGCTAGATTCTACACCCAGACCATGACTGAGGCTTGGAGATGTAGAAAATTTGAGTTTGGGTTGAAGCAAGAACTTAAAGAAGTGGTGATTCCTATGTCCATTAGAGATTTCCCTGCTCTAGTGGAGAAAACAAAAGTAGTGGAGAGTTTGAAAAATAGTAGCAGACTTGCTAAGCCTCAAGTGGGAGGACCTTCTAAAAGCATGCCTAAATATGAAGATAGAAAGAAACCTTATTTCAGACTTCAATCTTATAGCAATGGAAGACCCAATTCTCAATCACCGCCTAGTTTTAGATGTTTTCGATGCGGTGGGCCACATGTTGTTAGATTTTGCCCTCATCCAGTGTCAAATGTGACATGTGATAGATGTCATAGGTATGGTCATGCAACAAAAGACTGTCGTGTCCAATTGGGAGCTCCAAATTTTGGCGGAGTGCAGCAAGTACAACAAAATAGTAATAAAAAACCCAAAGCTGCTGGCAGAGTTTTTGCTATTAGTGGAGCTGAAGCTTCACAGTCTGATAGCCTTGTTAGAGGTATTTGTTCTATCCTTGGAACACAATTATCTGTATTGTTTGATTCTGGGGCAACCCATTCTTTTATATCTTTTGATTGTGCTAAGAAACTTAAGTTGCCAGTCCAAGAATTAGAATTTGAGTTGGTGGTATCTACACCAACAGAAGGTATTATAGTAACTTCTTCCCTGTGTGCTAAGTGTCCAGTAATTATAGATGGGCAGAGATACAAGATCAACATGATTTGTATACCTCTAAAAGATTTGGAAGTTATATTGGGAATGGATTGGTTGTCTGCTAATCATATCCTTATAGATTGTGGTCGGAAGAAGTTAATTTTCCCTAAATTAGAAGGAATGCAGGTTATCTCAGCTCATCAGTTTGAGAGAGAGATACAAGAAGGTGCAAAATGTTTTATGCTCATGGCTTGTTCTATAGTTACTAATAAAGTACAAAAAGATATGTTTGTAGTTCAGGAATTTATGGATGTATTTCCTGATGAGATTCCTGGACTTCCACCTAAAAGAGAGATAGAGTTTGCAATAGACTTGATTCCCGGAGCAGGCCCCGTGTCAATTTCTCCATATCGAATGGCACCAGCGGAGTTAGGTGAATTGAAGAAACAACTAGGAGACTTATTGGAGAAGCAATTCATTCGACCTAGTGTTTCTCCATGGGGAGCTCCAGTGCTATTAGTGAAGAAGAAAGATGGTTCGTCACGTCTATGCATAGATTACAAACAATTAAACAAGTTAACAATAAAGAATAAATATCCTCTTCCTAGAATTGATGACTTGATGGATCAGTTGCATGAGGCAGTTGTCTTTTCTAAGATAGATCTACGCTCAGGTTATCACCAAATTTCAGTGAAAGCGGAAGATGTTCAGAAGACTGCTTTTAGATCAAGGTATGGTCACTATGAATTTCTGGTTATGCCATTTGGGGTGACTAATGCTCCATCTATTTTCATGGATTATATGAATCGGATATTCAGACCTTTTCTTGATAAGTTTGTGGTAGTGTTCATCGATGACATCTTGATCTATTCTCGTACAAGGGAAGAACATGCAGAACATCTTAGAACCGTCCTGAACATTTTGAGAGAAAAACAGTTATATGCTAAACTTTCAAAATGTGACTTCTGGATGTCAGAAAAACAATTTTTAGGACATATTATCTCTGCACAGGGAATATCAGTAGATCCTTCTAAAGTGGAGGTTGTACTTCAGTGGGAACGTCCTAAAACAGTTACAGAAATTAGAAGTTTTGTCGGGTTAGCAGGATATTACAGGAGATTTATAGAAGGTTTTTCTAAAATAGTGGCTCCTTTGACCCAATTGACTAGAAAGGATCATCCTTTTGCATGGACTGAACAATGTGAGAAAAACTTTGAAGAGTTGAAAAGAATGTTGACTAATGCTCCTGTATTGACAATCCCTGATACCAATCAGTCTTTTGAAGTTTTCTGTGATGCTTCCTATCAGGGATTGGGTTGTGTTTTGATGCAGAATAAGAAAGTTGTTGCCTACGCTTCTTGTCAGTTAAAGGTGCATGAAAGAAATTATCCAACTCATGATCTAGAATTGGCAGCAGTTGTCTTTGCTTTAAAAATATGGAGACATTTTCTTTACGGAGTTAGTTTTAATGTGTTCAGTGATCATAAAAGTTTGAAGTATTTGTTTGATCAAAAGGAGTTAAATACGAGGCAGAGGAGATGGATTGAATTTTTAAAAGACTATGATTTCCAGCTAATATATCATCCTGGGAAGGCAAATGTTGTTGCAGATGCGTTGAGTCGTAAAAAGATACAAATGTCGTTGCTTATGATTAGAGAGCTAGCATTGATTGAAGATTTCAGGAGTATGAATTTGGAGGTTTCCATGTCTTTAAATTGCATTAGTTGTAATATGCTTGTTATAACTAATGAATTTCTGGAGAAGGTGAAGGAGAAGCAATTGGAAGATTCAAAATTGAAGAACTTCATGGGCTTATTAAATACTGACAAAGCTAAAGACTTCTCTTTAGGAGTGGATGGTATTTTGAGATTCAAAAATAGAATATGCATACCAGAGGATAATGAACTAAAGCAAACAGTGTTATCTGAAGGTCATAAAAGCAAACTCAGTTTACATCCAGGAATGACCAAGATGTATCAAGATCTCAAGAAGTCTTATTGGTGGCATGGCATGAAGAATGATGTATCTAAGTTTGTAGTTGCTTGCTTGACTTGTCAGAAATCAAAGATTGAACATCAACGACCTGGAGGCATGTTAACTCAGTTAGACATTCCAGTGTGGAAGTGGGATAGTATCTCAATGGATTTTGTTACCCACTTACCATGTACTTTGAGGAAGCATGACTCTGTTTGGGTCATAGTGGACAGGTTGACAAAGACGACACACTTCCTACCTATAGACCTGAGAATCTCTATGTGGAAGTTGGCCCAGATTTACATAGATGAAATAGTCAGATTGCATGGTGTACCCTCCAGCATAGTTTCAGATAGAGATCCCAGATTCACCTCAAGATTCTGGCAAACGCTTCAAGAAGCTTTGGGGACTAAACTCAGACTTAGTTCAGCATATCATCCTCAGACTGATGGACAATCAGAGAGAACTATCCAGTCGTTAGAGGATTTGCTTAGGACTTGTGTGTTAGATCATTTGGGCAGTTGGGATGAAATTCTACCTTTGGTAGAGTTCACTTACAATAACAGTTACCAAGCTAGCATAAGAATGGCTCCTTTCGAGGCATTGTATGGAAGAAAGTGCAGGACACCTCTGTGCTGGTTTCAGGATGGTGAAAGTGTGTTAATTGGACCAGAATTAATACAACAAACCAATGAGAAAGTCAAAATGATTCAAGAAAGATTGAAAACATCTCTCAGCAGGCAAAAATCTTATGCAGATCAAAGAAGAAGACCTTTAGAATTCTCTGCGGGTGAACATGTCTTTTTAAGAGTTACACCATTCAATGGTGTAGGAAGAGCACTAAAATCCAAGAAATTGACTCCTAAGTTCATAAGACCTTATCAAATTCTCACGAGAATAGGCCCTGTGGCTTACGAAATTGCTTTGCCTCCTCCTTTAGCTAACATTCACAATATTTTCCATGTATCCCAGCTAAGAAAGTACGTACCTGATTCCAGTCACATTCTATAGTCTGATTCAATCCAGGTGAAAGAAAATTTGTCATTTGAAGTGAAGCCAATCAGAATTTTAGATTCACAAGTGAAACAACTTCTTGGAAGAAATATTCTCATGGTGAAAGTATTATGGGATCTCACCTCTAGAGATTCCACTTGGGAAATTGAAGAGGAGATACGAGCAACATACCCTAATCATTTTCGATGACGAAAATTTTTGTAGTTGGAGATAATGTAACAGCGTGTTTTAAAAAAAAAACACCAACAGAAGCTTTGCCCCCCCCACCACCAGTGCCTTTCATTTTCTTCTTTTTCTCTCTCTCTCTCCAATTCTCTTCTCTCCCTCTCTCTTAATTTCTCTCCCAATCTTCATCTATTTTAGAATCTGATCATACCACGCTGTAGTAGAGGAGTTAAGGAACATTTCTACCCGATCAGATTTTCAAACAGAGTAAGTTCATTTTTACTCTAAATATCCTTTGTTCTCTGTTTTTCCTTAGGATTTAGTCATCAATCTTGGTGGGGTCAGTTGAGAAGTTTAATCCTCTCAACTTATTCTATTATATACTTAATTTTTTTTCTGTTTGGATAATTTGCATTAGGCCTATAAATCTTGAAGCTTATCCAAACGGTGGGGAATAAAATTCTAAAAGTTGCTTGGAAAGCAAGCAATTGAGGTAAGGGAAGCTAAATTTAATTTTTAATAGCACCCTAGGATAGAAGATCTGAATGCGAAAGGGACGTGGTCCCAATATTCAATTTCTCTTGCAGGGATGTTGTGTGTTTATTTATATTGGGTTGTTTGTTTATATATTATTTAAATTTGTGGAAATATTGGGTTTTGATGATTTAGTATTAAAGTGTATTTTTTTTATGTCAAATAAACTTTTGAATATTGTGGATAAATTTTTGAATGATATTGTATGACGAAATGGTATGAAATTGGATTCATACATTTGGGATAATGTATGGACTGATGTTTGTTGTGTATTAAGTATTGATGTCAGGATAATGTATGGACTGATGTTTGCTGTGTATTAAGTATTGATGCCTATGTGGTAACAGAGATCTCCGAGCTTCACTGATGATCTAAGTCACATAGACTAAGATATCAGGTGGTGAGAAGCTGATGGGGGAGTTCATGCACACCGTGACATATGAGATGCACGGCTTGGGTTGTATTGAACTTACCCTAATCCTTTTTGTTGGATTCGCTGGTAATCTTTGGATCAGGTGTTAGTCTCTGGTAGGACTTACTTAATACGGGTCTTCCGGAAGACGTTGTTTGTTGAATATCTTGGATGTGTAGATCCATGTGAGATCTATGTGATTGTTTTATTGTTGAGATTTGAAGAAGATTGAATAATTTGAGAAATTAATCATGTAACTTGGTTTTTTCTTTTGATTTAATTGTGTATATTATAAAATTCTATTTTCACTAGCTTACCCTTGTTTTTCTTGTTGTGTTTGAACTGCGATGACTGTACTACGTACACGAGCAGATGATCTTACAGGTGTCTGCGGATCAGAAGAGTTTTAGGGCGTTGATTATGAAACTTATATTGTAAATATTTGTATTTCTATATGTCCTAATCATGTATTAGGAATGTTTTGATATTTTTCGGAGTGTTACATAAAGTGTTTCTCTTTATTTAATAAAAATTTATTTATTATTGAAAAAAAAATTACAATAAATTTTCCAACTTTTAACTGTTGAGTATTTTGTATTTTTTTTATTATTATAACACTCCCTAAATAATTTAGTCTTACGTTATAAAGCATTTTGATTTAACATCACATGCTCACATTATTTCCTAAACTATTTCTTTTAAAAGTACACATGTCATCCTATCATTATATATTATATTATACACTTTTTTTTCTCTCCTATAAAAATTTAATATATTCATATTATAATGCTTAATAATCAACTTAAAACATATTTAAAATAATGTATTTAAAAACATTTTTAAATTAAGAAATTTAAAACTATTTATAATATAATTCGTAATATTTAAAAGTTCTAATGAATTACATAATTTATTATAATTCTAATTATATAATTAAAAATATAATTTTAAATTATGTAATTCATAATATAATTTTAAATTACACAATTTATAATATAATTTCGAATTAAAAGATTTAAAATCAAAATATAGTGATTAACGTAATTTATAATATAATTCTGGATTTAGCTAATATAAATGTAAAACAAATCTAACAAAAGAAAAACAGTTTAGTTAATGAAAAAAATAACAATGAATAAATTAAGTTTAAAGATATGTTGTTTAGAATTAATTATTTTTTAATTGTGATTAACATAACTACTACTTCATAGAATAAACTATATTTGAGCAATTACCAATATTGAAAGTATTTTTATTTTTATTTTTTTCTCCCAAAGAAGTTGAAACCATTAAATGATGATGAATTAGAATGTTATACTAAAAATCACTCTACCTTTTCTCATGGAAATTTACCCATTATTAATTTAAAGGATTTTTCCTGAACTAAAAATGTTTAAAATGACTTTATCCAAACCATTGAAATTCCTAATTCTCGAGTTCATCAAAGTTGTAGATTGTTATCCAAATGTTTCATTTGTTTACAAAATTTAAAAGCTAAAACTAATAAAAACTTATTTAATATCATCCATATCACAATAAAGGTTTGACAATTTTATCCACACAAAAAATATGTCATCGAGTATATATTGATATTGATGTTAGCATTGATTATTTTGCATTTAAAAATATTAAAAGAAATCATTTTTATGATAATGCGTCTTTTATTTTGTAAATTATGAACAATGTCACAATTTAAAAAAAAAATTATTATTTCTTGTAGTTTGTCTCCTTCTACTCTTCTATTTAGTAATCATTTAATAATTAAATTTTAAGAAAAAAAAATCTACTTCAAATTAGAAAATGTTTCTCAATACATGGGTAGTGTCTTTCCATGCAAACCAGTGATAACT
Source organism: Phaseolus vulgaris (assembly GCF_000499845.2). Lineage (NCBI taxonomy): Eukaryota > Viridiplantae > Streptophyta > Magnoliopsida > Fabales > Fabaceae > Phaseolus > Phaseolus vulgaris. Next base: position 42,210,530 of record NC_023758.2, on the reverse strand, counting down.
TACTATCATTTTCACATAAAAAGATAAACTTAGAATTTCCCATTTATCACCATCATCATCTCAAAATTATTCATAAACAAATGCATTAGTAGACCACACATACATCACACATATCAAATTAAGTAGAAGGTGGGATGAGCTTGGTAGATTCCTTGATCTTGGTTGTGAAAAACTTTTGAAAATCAGAATCCACATTAAGAGCCGCTTGTTGCAGTGTAGGTGATAAAATGCTCCATATTGATTCCTTTCCACCCAACTCTTCAAACAAAGGTCTGCAAAACAGGATAATCAATCATTTTTTGTTAGTATTAGTGATATGTCATACTTTGTAATAACACAATCAATCACTTTTAATGGTATTGCATGCCATTAAAATCATTTCTCAACAACTTACTTTGTTGTTGTTACAATGGAATAACTCTCCATTCCTTCTTCACCAGCAATTTCAGCAACCACAAAGAACTGTGGCACAACAAGCAAATGACCAGCCTCAACATGAGTGTTTAACACACTCTTTCCATTGAAGTCCACAACTTCAATCTTGCCACTTCCTCTAGCAAAGTAAATCAACTGACTTGTAGGACTCACTGAGTATGATGGAGCCTTAATAGCACAGGGTTCAAGTTTTACTCTGATCAAGCTTAATCCAACATCCTCAATGAAAGAAAATTCTTTCTCTGTTAAGGTTTTGACCAATCCAGCATTTTTCACAACATTTTGTGGCTCTGCAGCATCTATATTATACACAAGCTCTTTGGTAATGTCCATTTGGGGCTTAGGCATAGGTTTATCTTTGCCTAGTTTGATGATCAAAGCCCCAGTTTGGCTTTTTGTGAGCTTTTCCAACTCATCTTTGTCTAAGCCATACACCTTGCTTGTGAGATCAGTGGAGAAGCCTCCTAAAATTCCTAAAGCCCCTGTGAGAAAGAAATAGGATATTTCACCAGGAATAAGAGCCTTTGATGTTTCTCCAAGAAAAATAATGATGAGATCTGAGTCTCCATCGTTGAACCACCACGAGAGAGATCCAATAGGTACTGGTATAACGTCTCCTTGCTTAAGTTTCAAAGTCACCTCTTCTCTCCTGTCAGGGAGCACCATCCCAACTAATCCATCATTCCCTACACATGTTCCATAAAATTAATGCAAAACCATTGAAATCGAGATTATGATAGAATTAACTAATCTAAACCTTAAGTTGTAAGATGAAATGGAAAGAGAAAAGATATATCTGAGGACTCTGACCTTGAATCACGTAACCTACTTTGGATACATCTGAATAATGAGGAAGAGCGAAGCCACGAGGATGAAGCAGAAAGCGACCTGCAGTCACATTTTTCTTAGCCAAAAGTGGCACTTCAGAAGTTGACCAAGTGTAGTAACCTCCACCCTCTCCTTCAAACAATGCTTCTGATTTCTTTGGTGTTAATTCTAACTCCATTCGTTTAACTTTCCTTTGCTCACAAAAACCATTTCAAATAGCTAAATTAGTATCACTTGGTTAAAACAAACGCTACGCATAAAACCATTTCAATAAGATTGGGAACTATATAAGATTAACTACAAATTGTATGCACCTGTGGTAGAGAGCAGAAAAGATATAATAGGAAATGTATCTGCCCACAGTGAAGATACCTAATCCAAAGAAAGAAACAGAAAAGAAATAAAGAGCAATGAAATGAATAGGTATTTTAGATGCAACAAAGAGATGATGCTGACTATATATAGAATTGTGGACATATGGACGTTGAAAACCATCAATCATAAAATATGAAATTATTGGTCACGTGAATCAAGATGATTTAGTTTGAAAATTTTATTATACTTCCAGTGTTTTGAATTTATAATAAATCTATTGCGTGTTAACCATTTATAAATCTTACAAAGATTAAATATTATGTGTTATGTTGAATAGAAACTTCTCATTATGGATTATGTACAGTGCTCATCATAAAAGAGATTCCTATTTATCTGGATAAGTTTGTCTTTTATATCATATTATATATATCATTAAATAACACAAGAAGTATAAGAAAGTATAATTTGAGTGACAATATCCAAGTTGTAGGTAAATGAGAGTTCTATAATAGAGATAATTATGTCAACATTTCTCACTCAAATCTAAAGATCTATAGCAAAAATTAAAAAATTCGTAGCAAACTAAAATCAACAAAATTTAATAATTCTAATTAGCTTTAAACATCAAACTAAATATAATTTGTACATAAAGATGAATTGCTAGTTTGCTACGCATGTGATTATTCAATACTTAAAACACATGTCAAAATAAAACAACAATATCTTTTCTTACACTCTATCATCTTCTAGTTTGTGTGTTCTTGTTGAAAAAATGATAAAAAAACAAATGAATTTTATATTATAGATAGAGTTATCAAAACAAGTTTGACCCAACAATTAGTTGTTCCCTAAGGTTAAACAAAACGATTTAGACTAAGTCTAAAAAACTGTGACTTAAATTAAATCAGACAATTTTTAGTTCAATTTACTTAGGTGCTCATGAATCAATCCATTTTTGTAAAATAATAATTATATTTTAAAACACACACATATATTATAATTTATATAAACGTAAATTCGGATCAACCTAACAAATTACAATGTATTTAAAAATGTGTCTCATACAAAAAAAAAATGATTTATCAGACCAAATTGCAGCCCATTTAATAACTCTAATTATAAATTATTTGTATAGTTTTTTAGATAATAAAATACTCTTTTTTTCATTAAATGATTTTATCTAACATACATAAAATGTGTGGTCTAAAACCACCACTAAAAAAATTGTAAAATAAAAATTAAATTAAAGACTATTTTATAAATTAAAAAATTATTAATATATAAAATAATTTTTAAATTGGTATTTAATATTAACTATTAAAATTTTATCTATTAATTATTTTTAAATTATTTTCTATTAATTATTTAAAGTTTAATTTAAAATCTAAAATATTAGTAAACAAAATTTTATAAATTAATTTAAAATTATTTTATAATTTTTTATTAATAATAAATTTATTTAAAATATTAATAATTTTTTAAAATTTTAAAATAATATTTAATTTAATTAATATAGTAATTAAAAAAAATTATCTTTAAATTTTAGTTGTTATTTAATAATTTTAATTTAGTTGTCGGGGAATTGCATGTGTCGGCAAGGATGTGGTACACTAGTTGAATATGACAGAAAAATATGATGATTTATATATTACAGATATAAAATATTTATCAGTATCATCATATACAGCGAATCTTATCACTAGATCTTCATTTGTTGACAAATTTATAGAGATTGCTTCATGTTCGATCTTTTAGTGGTGAGAGATATATTTTGTTAAGAGATTTGATGATTTGTTAGAAGAGATTTCAACACTATAAATAACAACACAGTAACATCTTCAATAAAAGTGTGCAAAATGACATTTTTTTAATATTATAAAAATTGCAATCTTCCAGAACAATCATTCACATGAATTAGATATAAGCAACTTGATCCAATCATTCACATCTATAAAAATACACAATAGGAAAAAATTGTCCACTTAACATTGAAATACCCAAAGATAAATACTTTGGCATTTGAGAGTGAGAATAATAATATTCCATTGATAAATTTAGAATCAATGATTCATGTTTCTGTCAAGATATTTAATGGATATTTTGTTGTTGGTGTGGAAAAAAGAGACAAATTATTGGAGGTGAACTAGAGGACATGTAACAATGGCTATACTCAAAACATTATCACATGTCACTTATAACATCAATTATTAATATCACTGTAACTTATGACAGCGATTCTGACTTTATGTCCAAATCAATAAATAATTAATAATAATAATTATTATTATTATTATTATTATTGGCATAATTTTATTATTTGGAAGCGTATTAGTTTGAAAAAATTACTTCTGAATCACATTTTTATTATTATTTTGAATTATATCAATTTAATTTTATTATTTGAAAAAATAAGTAAATGTAGTTTTTTTGTGGCAAATTTATATTAACAGTATTATTGAAATGTTATGTGGCTTTTATAAATCCAAGTTATTTTTTACTGGTGACCTGTTATTTATTATTCATTTAATATATTATAACATATGGTGTGGTTGTCATCAGTTTAAAGTATTTTTTAAAAATAGAATCAAATTAAAAATATTTAAAATAATGAGATGAATTTGAAAAAATAAGTCAATAAAAAAAATAACCTAATTTTTTCTTACTTCTACTTTTTTCCATTAAAAATGTATCTGGGGACAAAACTTTTCAATTTTACTAAATGCAAAACAATTTTAATGATTTATTGCATTGTGTGTGGCATGAAGATTGCAAAATAATTAGTAATATGATAAAAGTATAATATT